>NC_132921.1:20640406-20947717 GCF_047675955.1 Chlorocebus sabaeus | reverse complement strand
CATATATTAGTATAAGGACATTTATCAGAAATAATAAAATCCAAATTTAGGATAGTGTGTACCCTTTTTCTCCTAAAGAAAAAGTCTGTGTTACCCAAGCTGGTCTTGAACACCTGAGCTCAAGCAATCCTCCTGCCTTGGCTTCCCAAAGCGTTTGGATTACAGGCATGAGCCACGGTGCCTGACTGGTGTGTAATTCTATGAGGGGGAGAAAGAAAGGTTTCAATTTTGTTTGTAATGTTTCATTTTCTTTTCAGATGAATATAAAGTATTTTTATGATATTCTTTAACATTTGTAAAGGTCTGAAATAATTCATTAAAAAACCATAATAGGTTTTGAGTCTAGAGAGATAGGAATATCAATTCTAGCCCTTACTAATAGTGAAACTTTGATCAAATTGACCTTTATGAGCTTTCATCTTCTCATCTGGTATGCAAGAGTCTGACAGTGTGCCATCTGTAAGGTGCCCAGCATCTGCACAGAGCCTGGAAGGCTCACGGCAGGCACTTGGACAATCTGTGTATCGTTTCCCTGGGCTCCATCTCCTCCTCCTCTCCCTTTTCCACACTGTGAGCACCACCTCCAGCAATTCCTTCAATGACTCACTCCTCCAAATTCTGAAGCACGTACATGAGACTGGCTTGTATTTGGAAATACCGAAGACAATTTCAAAAAGATTTCTATGTTCAAAGGAAAAGAAGGTTGTCTTGGGCTGGGAAAATGTCAACTTTCCCAGAAAAATAAAAGTAACAATAACAAAGTGCCAGGGGAATTGCAACTTGGCAATGGTCAAAGTGTATATGACAAATAGAATGACCAATGCAATAGCCATGAAAACATGTACTCAATAGGCATCTCCATTTCTTGACACTAAGTCAACAACATAAAGGAACATTTGACTGGGTGCGGTCACTCATGCCTGTAATCCCTGCACTTTGGGAGGCCAATGTGGGCAGATCACGAGGTTAGGAGATCGAGACCACCCTGGCCAACATGGTGAAAACCCATCTCCACTAAAAATACAAAAACAAATAACAATAAACTGGGCCTGGTGGCATGCACCTGTAATACCAGCTACTTGGGAGGCTGAGGCAGGAGAATCATTTGAACCTGGGAGGCAGAGGTTGCAGTGAGCAGAGATCATGCCACTGCACTCCAGACTGGCAACAGAGCGAGACTGACTCAAAAAAAAAAAAAAAAAAAAAATTGATGTTTTTCCTGTTTCTGCACACTAATAAACTAGAAAAAGCAAAGTTAATTCTTAGCAGATAGCCCCTGGGTATACTCAGAAGACTTCTGATCTTATCAGCTAAAGACTTAAAAGCTATCTTTTGGGCTGGAGTTTTTCACTCCATTTTATATTAGTTCTGATCCGTTTTCAAGACTACCACTTTCTAATCTTGTCTCTAAATTTCAAACTCAGATTCTGGAGTACTCTATCATATGGTCTCTGTGGCATAATGCCAGCCAAAGCAAGGTGACATATACTCAGAGTGTGGCTGATATGGTTTGGCTGTGTCCCCACCCAGATCTCATCTTGAGCTGTAGCTCTCATAATTCCCACATGTTGTGGGAAGGATCTGGTGAAAGATAATTGAATCATGAGGGCAGTTTCTCCCATACTGTCCCCATTGTAGTGAATAAGTCTTGTGAGATCTGGTGGTTTTATAAGAGGAAAACCCTTTTGCTTGGTTCTCATTTTCTTGCCTGCCGCCATGTAAGATGTGCCTTTTGCCTTCCACCATGATTGTGAGGCCTCCTCAGACACATGGAACTGTGAGTTCATTAAACCTCTTTTTCCTTAAAAATTATCCAGAGTTGGGTATGTCTTCATCAGCAGTGCGAAAATGGACTAATACAGTGACTGACAAGTTTCTTACTTCAGCAAGTATATAAAGTGTACAGGCTTCAACGTGTCACCTCAAAAGGAATTTGGTGAATCCTCATTCTGTTTAACATATTTTTCGATCTCATTCAAACTTGAATGCATCACATACCTCAAGAGAATCTGGTTCACAGCTCCACCCTCTCCTAGGAGTGTGCCCTTGAGCAAGTCACTTAACCTCTGGTATGTCACTTTCCCATTTGTAAAGTAGAGATAATAACAGTGCTTATTTTCCAGGGGTATTACGGGGACTAAACGAGTTACTTAAAAACTCCTTGAAGAGTACATAGCACATAGTAAATGAAAAATCTACTTTTTAGAATGTGCTTAAAAACAAGCTACATTGTCAAAACAAGGTGGCACTTAAGCAAAACAGCTTGTCACTAAATACGTCCAATAAGATAATGCACCTAAAGACTTATGGTCCCATAAATCAAGGATGTCAAGAACAACATCAGTACATTTAAATCTATTATTGAATAGCTACAGTAAAAGCTATAAAATGAGTGAGTTCATTCTCAAAAACTCCACAGTAAATTCCCAATGTATCCCAAACTTCAAAGAACTTCAAAGATATGTTCATCCTCAGTTGCCAAAATATACATGCACATTTGTTTCCTCTTAATTTCCATTTCTAAGTGTCTCTGATAAAGTTATTTTTCCTGGGAACAGCTGAGCGCCATTAAACAGTTTTGTATCTATTACCGGAATACTTTGAAAAGGCATGACACAATGCTAAGAAGCAAATCTATCAGCTGATGTTTCCTAAAGTTGCCCTGTCCATAGAGCATACATATTTTCTTGGCCATCTGATTAAGTAACATAAATTTCCCAAAGGACAGTTTAATGACATTGAAATATCTGTACTTCACTGTGGGAATTACTAGCCAAAGGGTGCTACACATGACATCCTGGGGAAAAAAAAAGCCTGATGTGAGGAGGGACAAGAGAAAACAGTCAAAAGTGGCCCTATGTTGTAAATATGCCGGTGACATTTACAGGCAACTTCTTAAGTTGGATGAGCCTGACAGAATTTAGAGGTTTGTGATAGGCAGCATCTACAATGATCCCAATGATTCCAGCTTTCTGGTATTTATGTCCCTGTGTCATCTCCTCCCATTGGAGGGTAGGGACTTATGTCTAATCAGCAGATATGGCGAGGTGACAAGAAGTCACTTCCAAGATTAGGTTATAAAAGACTAGGCTGGGTGCAGTGGCTCACGCCTGTAATCCCAGAACTTTGGGAGGCCAAGACAGAAGCACCGCTTGAGGCCAGGAGTTTGAGACCAGCCTGGACAACATACCAAGATGTCATCTCTAGAAAAATAAAAAACTAGCCAGACACAGTAGCATGCGCCTACAGTCCCAGTTACTCAGGAGGCTGAAGCAGGAGGACTGCTTGAGCCCAAGAGGTCAAGGGTGCATGGACCTATGATTGTGCCACTGCACTCCATCCTGGGCTATAGGGCAGGACTCTGCTAAAAGAGAAAAAAAAAAAAAAAAAAAAACACAAAACACCATGAAAATAAAGTAATGACAGACTGTGACCACCATCTTGCTGGCTCTCCCCGGGGCCTTGTGGCTTGCATGCTTCGATGAAGAACACTGCCACACTGAATAGGCACACTTCAAGGAATTGAGAGTGGGCGACAGTCGGTGAGGAACTAAGGCCCTTCGTCCAACACCCCAGGAGAAACTGAATCCTGCTAACAACCATATGAGTCTGGAAGCAAATCCTTTAACCTTAGAACAGCTATGGTTCAGCTGACACCTTATTATAGCCTATGAGGGACTCTGAAGTAGAGGACTCAGCTAAACAGGGTCCAAATTCCTCACCAACAGAAATGAAGGGTAAGAAACACATGTTGTTTTAAGCTGCTAAGTTTTGGAGCATTTTGTTTTACAGTAATAGATAATAACTAATACAAATGACGAAAATCAGAGAAGGCATAAGGCTACTGGCAGTAACATCATTGTGATTCTCTAAGGCTGGATGCATCTGACCTTATCTTCTGGTTCCTTAAAACTCCCATTTAAATTAAAATGAAAAATTCCTTTTCTTTCAAAGTTTACATTGCATAAATATGCTCTAAAACTCACATAAGAATCAACCAAAAATTTCAATTGGTCATGTTTTTCCAGACTAATATTTTTGTTTAATTTTACTTTCTATGGAGTTTTGTTTGCTTTTGAAAAACAATTTATAACAAGCAAGCTTTTTTCAAATTCTATATGTTCTTGCCCCATGGAGAATTCTATTTGGTAAATTCTCCCTACCCATTAATCTCCAGAATTCTCTTTGATGAATTTAGTTGACTTCAAGATCAGTGTATAATCTCAGACCCATATAATTTTGAGTTCCAAAATAAACTTTTCATTTCCTTTGATAAAGTAATAAGAAATAGCAAGCATTTATAAATGATTAGAATATATTTAATTCACTAATACTATCTCTGAAAAAATTGATGAACTTATTTTAAGTACTCCTTAACATTTCCTCCATTGAGAAAAATAAATTATAGAAGGCAATTAAACACGAGACTATTTTTTTGTTGGTTTTTAGTATTCTTCATAATGGATCAAACCCAAGAAGCCAACAGCTTAATTTTCACCCATTATCTGAGAAAATTATATATAAAATATTAATAATATATAAGTATTATATAGGACCCAGAAAGGCAGTACAATTTACATCCCCTATAAATAAATTGAAATAATTCAGGGTCAAATGTGTTCCAGTGAAGCTGAGCCCATGTGTCCATGTTCTAGCTGAACTGTGGCCAACCTTGGTATGAAATGTGTGTGGTAATAGGGAGGAGGGAAATAGGTGGTGTTGCTGTCATTCTATTTTTTTGTTTTTGTTCCTTTTGGACTTCCTACAGTTTCAAACTGCAGTGGTTTAGTCCTCTTCTCCCCACTGATTTTCTTAACCTGAGTGCTTACACAAATGAACCCAATCTTTTTGTGTTGCAAGATTTTATTTCTTCCCAAATGAATTCATGTTCTTTAAACAGGTGTTGGCAAACTGGCTCTGTCTTGTTTGGAACACAGACATGCCCTTTATTTCCATATCATTTACTTACTTTCAGGTCACAACAGCAGAGTTAAGTACTTGTAACAGATTACAGAACCCGTAAACCCTGAAATACTTAATGTCTGGTCTTTACAGAAGTTCATCAATTCCTGCCCAAAACATCATGATAGAGACTCTAAGAAACTAACAGTGTCTGTCCAGCCAGTGCTTTAGAAGAAAGTAGTTGGGCTGCTGGAAAAATATCAACTCTAAGACCTAGTCCCTAGAGGCGGGAAGAATCACATAAGAATCTTTCCTTCAATCCTTCTCATGTGGGAATATTGGGCAATTCATTTAAGCTTTCTGAGATAGCTCTTCACTTACACAATGAGATCATCATGTCATTAATCTGTCAGAGTTGCCATAATGACATTATAATTTACATGTGGTAGCTTTGCAAAACACTCACCTTTTCGTTGTTTAGTAGGATGATGTCTACTATTACACTTGAATTCAGTGGAATTGTTTTGAGAGACTTTGTTCACTTGAATTATATTCAGTACTCTAAGTCAGAGAAGAAAGAAAAATCATGACAAATGTTCTGATGGGAAACTGAAAATAAGGACAAACAGGAGAATTTCAAAACCGTATGTCAGGGAGGTTTATACCAAACATAGGCAAAAAATTCTACATTAAATAATTTAAGTGGAGCTTTGTAATAATGAGGCAAAGATATAGGGATCATTTGGAATCAAAATGGATTCACTAAGAACAAGCAGTTCTAAATATCCTCACCATCTTCTTGGAGAGGGTCAGTAGCCTGGTGGCTACTTCGGTAGACATGTGGAGTTTCCAGAAAAGGGAGGTATAGCATAATTCTGAATGCTGTTATTCAGATCTTCCTAGAAACAGGATTCAGTCCTAGGTGTCCATATTTAAGGGTCACTGATAGCTGGAGCCATCTCATGGAGATCAGCAGGAGGAGTGAGGAAACCACAAAACTGGGCCATTGGAAGAAGAGTTGAAGGGAAAGAGTTCGGAAAAGAAAGACACAAGATAACACATTCTGTGTTCAAATCGGTGAGGGGATGTGATGGAGAAGACAGATTAGCCTTCTTCCAGCTGCTGTCACCAAGCGAGGTTAGAATTCAAGAGTCCAGATGCCAGGAGACACTTCTGCTTAATTAAAAAAAAAATTGTGACCAAGCCTGGTGGCTCATGCCTATAATCCTGGCACTTTGGGAGGCTGAGGTGGGTGGATAGCTTGAGCCCAGGAGTTCGAGACTGGCTTGGGCAACATGGTGAGACCCTGTTTTACAACAAATACAAAAATTAGCCAGGTATGGTAGAGTGCCTGTAGTCCCAGCTACACCGGAGGCTGAGGTGAGAGGATCACCTGAGCCCAGGAGGTCGAGGCTGCAGTGAGCTGTGACTGTGTCACTGTATTCCAGCCTAAGTGACAGAGCGAGATCCTCTCTCTTTCTCAAAACAAAAACAAAAACAAAAAAGTTCCCTACAATTTGAGCTAACCTTAAAGAACTAAGCCTTCTCAGTGCTGTCTGGGTGTCCTATTGCTAGAGATATTCAGGTAGAAACTGAATGTCTTCTACATGCTAGTATTAAAATTCTTGAAGAATTTGAGGGGTATCCAGACAGTATGAGATCTAATAGCCTTTTATAACATGAGATTCCAGAATTTCTATGAACACATGGCATGATAAATTATGTCCCACAAAGGCAGAATTCTGTTTCTCAAAACAAACCTAAAGCATCAAGGATGAGAAATTATATACAATGAAAGCAACAGATTTTTAAAATTATAAAAACAGACACTTAAAAAGAATTCCCGTAATAGGTCAGAAGTGATACTATCAGCTTAATAGGGCTGATAAGAAAGTCATCCTTAATGTTCTATTCCATCATATGTATCTGAAAAAATGGAATATATTAAAAGAGGCAGGCACTGTTTTAAAGCATTTATGTAATAGTGCTGGGAAACTAGTACCACTGCTAAAATGTGCCTGGCCAAGAGAGTCCAAGAAAGTATGGAACTGAGGGTGCTTTGGAATGGCTCTGAAGTGCCATTTCCCACACATCCCTTCCTCCCCACAGGTAGTAATTCTAACTTCCTCTCCTCCTGGTGCAACAGGAGAAGTGCCTGATAGAGCTGAACCTTTTCTGAAGCTCTCACCCATCAACATCTCTCTTTCTCATGTCCGGCCACACATGGCTTCCCCCATGACTACTGAACTCTCGAACCCCACTAGGGACGAAGACTCATGTCTCCAAGATCTCGCCAAACCCAGGCCACCCAGAAAGTGGCCTTTTCCCTCTTTTTAAAAATTCTTAAAAATTTTTAAAGTAACAAGCCAACAAGTACAACTTGGATTCTCCTCCAAATTTTGGCTTCCTTCTCAGGAAGCCTTGGATTACTCTAGTTGAATCCCAATGCTTTCATATTTTACACTAAAAGTTACCTGGGAAGCTGGTTAAGATGCAGAGTCCAGGGCCCTACCCTTGACTGGCAGGAGCCTAGGATTCTACATAAACGACCTCCTCCTGAACTTAATGTAGGTGATCCCCGCACCACACCTGAAGAAATCCTGCTAATAAATCTACAATTCTGTGCCAGGCCTGTTTAAACATTCCTTAAGCACTATTTAGGGAAAGTTTTAAGTGAAATATGCAGTATTAAAGTATTTTTATTGTTTTCCTCCCAGAAAAAGACTTAAAATTTTCAATATGGCTAATATTTAGGATGTAAAAACAGTTTGATTATGTACATATGATTTTCAGGTAAGCTGTGCAACTTAGAAAAAATGCTGGCTAAGGTGAAGACAAGGATTGTATCTGTAAAACTAATGCAAGAATCTGAAAGCAATGACAGGGACACTCGTAGTTCTGGGATTCTCAGTCTGTGTTTAAACGAGCATCACCACCTTTCATGCAAAATGTCAAATTTCAAACACGTATTCTGGAAGCAGGGGTTTATTATGTTTGGTTTTTGTAGTCTATGAAAATAGGCTTTCCTTAGAAAGTAAAGTACTAACTGCTCTATTTAAATTTTATCTACATTCATTCTGTAACACACACAAACTAATTTAATGTATAAAGTATCTATCAGAAGATAACAAATAAGCAGCTGATTTCAAAGCATAACAGGAATACTTTAATTGTATCAGCTACATAGCAGGTGATTTTTCTAACTCCCAGAAAGAAGGAGAGCTGATTTACTAAGCTCCTTTTTGGCCTCCTTAAGCGTAACTGATCCTTTCCATGGAACCATAAAGCAAAATAGTATCACTCTAACTGTACTTGTCTGCTAAAAACCCATTGCTGTAGGCTGCTTTTTGTTAAGAAATTTTAAAGTTAACCCTCACCATTATGAAATAAAAACTCTATATTCCTGAACGATTGCTTTTTCCTTACAAAAAGGACATGATTTTATACCATCCTGCAAATGATCTTTTCAAACTAAATAAGATGTACTTTTGCAGCTCACATGCACCCAACCTTGCAGGTGCTCTAAACTAGAAGAGGGATGTTTTTCTCTCAGGTCCTTCCTTTTCCCTTTCTAGGTCCTCTTTTCCACTGATGTAGTTTCAAGAGCTTCACATCACAAAATGAAAAGTTAAAGATATTGTTGTCTTCCTTAGTAAGGAGATGAGGGGAGATGTGGGAAGAAAAGGGAAAGAGGTGGGAAATGGATGGCAAAGATTTGTCTGTATGAGAAAGAAAGGGCATTTTTTAAATGCTGGTTCTGACTTGTATCACAGAAATTCATCTGGTTCTATTTTTCCATTATACCTTTCAAGAGGAAACCCTGGTTTGATTTGTACCCATTTCTACATTAGTGTTAGGGAATGCAATGAGTAGTTGATAATGAATTGGAACATTTAGCTGAATATCAGGTAGCGACATAACTTTTGAAAACCTTCACAACCTAATATGAAGTTTAGTTCCAGACATTGACAAAACAGAATGTATGAAGCTTTATGTTAATACAATCAATATACAATTGAAAGACCTCAGAACAAAAGATATGCCTTTTATTTAAATTATTAGTTATTCACAGGCCTTAATTTTTCCAGAATAGAAAATAAGCGGAAGAGGGCCAAGAGGGTACAAAGAGAAACGTTCCATAGGCAGATCTTCAGATATCCATGGGAGTTTCCTGGACTCTCTTACACGGTATCTTGCTGTAAATATATGCATTTATATGTGTGTGTGTGTTAAAGGACATGTCAACTCTCCCCCTATAATGACAGTAAATACATATTCATTATGAAAGACTCCAAATATTCAGAAGTATGTAAAAAACAAACTAAGTATGCACTCTCAGTACAATTTCACTTCTCATCCAGACCCTTTTCTCTACATAGGTGTGAGTACCCACAACATTTTTGTTTTCCTGGAAATGATCACCCATAATGCACATTATTCCACTCAAAATATTTGGTATATCATTCCACATCAGTACATACAGATTTAACTAATGTTATAATTAGATTATGGCTACTAAATATTTACTAGTACAGATTTATCATTTACCCATTCCCTGACTCAGGGACTTTCATGTTCTAATGTATTGCGATTACAAATAATGAAATAGCAATGATATGGTTTGGCTGTGTCCACACCAAAATCTCATCTTGAATTGTACTCCCATAATTCCCATGTGTTGTGGGAGGGACCCAGTGGGAGATCATTTGAATAATTTGAACATACTGTTCTCATGATAGTGAGTAAGTCTCAAGATATCTGATGGTTTTTATCAGGGGTTTCTGCTTTTACATCTTCCTCATTTTCTCTTGCCACCACCATGTAAGAAGTGCCTTTCGCCTTCCACCATGATTCTGAGGACTCCCCAGCCATGTGAAACTGTAAGTCCAATTAAACCTTTTTCTTCCCAGTCACGGATACATCTTTATCAGCAGTGTGAAAACAAACTAATACAATCAACATCCCCATATAATGCATTCTAGGGAGCTTATAAGAGTATCTTTATATGTAGAAGTGGAATTGGCCCAGTCATGAACTTTTTCTCTTTTGAAATGCATTGACAACCCTTTAAAAGGGTCAATCTACACTCTCATCAAAACGTATGAGATTCTTCTATAAGCCTAACACTAGATATTAACTATATACTGAATATTTATAGATTTTCCAATGAAAATAGCCTTTCATTTTCATTTGCATTTCTTTGACTAATGAAGTTGTGTATTTTTTATGTTTATTAGTCATCCCTATTGCATCAATAAACTGCCTCTTCGTATCTGTAGTAGACTGTTACATTGAGGGCTTCCCATGAATCACCTCTCATACTCACACTCTAATGTTATCACCTCCTACACTGGCTCTGGGCTCGGCCATGTGACTTCTTTCTGGTCAGTAGGGAATTAGTCATCATAGCCCAAGCAGAGGCTTGATAAGTGTTTGTACAGTGGGGCTGTTATCTTTGAGTAGCTCCCTCTTAGAACCCTATGCCATTTCACAGAGGCCCAGTTCCCTGCAGGAAAGACTATATGAAGAAAGAGAAGTCTGGCTGTTCCAGTCATCCCAGCTGAGGTCCCAGACATGTGAGTGAAAAAGACCTCTTGGTCATCTAGTCCCAGCTGGCACCACAGAGAAGAACCATCCTGCTGAGCCCAGCTCCAGATTGCAGAATCATAAGAGCTAATAAATCAGTGTTCTCATTCAGCCATTACATTTGAAGTGGTTTGTTCAACAGCAGTAGTTGAACTCCTGATAAAACCATCAGATCTCTTGAGACTTACTATTGATCCATTTTTGTACTTTCTTATTAATTTGTACAAACTCATTATAGTTAAGAAATCCCAATCCCTTCCCACATATATATTTGGTAAATATTTTTTTTAGTCTGTTATTTGCATTTTAAACATGTTAATCTTCTACATGGCAAAAGCTACATAGTCAAATATGTTATGTCTAGGCTTTAGGTCTATAGTAATTTAAAACAATTTTTTATCTAAATCAACAGAACTTTGAGTTATCCATAGCAATCTCATTCAATCTCTAGAGCTTGGTCACTCTTTTTCTGTTGTTCTAGCAGTAAAACAGATTAAAGGAAGAAAGGTAGGTGAAGTTGCTAGTAAAACATTGTAAAAGCCCAGGTGAAAATCACATGGGGTTTAAAGCAGGACCATCAGGGCTGTGGTTAGAGAAATGGGAAGAGAGGGAGAGAGGGGAACAGAAGGGGAGAGAGAGGGAGAGAGAGGGAAAGACAGGGAGAGAAAGGGAGGGAAGGAGAGAAAGAGAGGGAGGGAGGGAGAGACAGGGAGAGAGGGAGGGGAAGGGGGTGAGAGAAAGAGAGGGAGGGGGAGAGGGAGAGAGAGGCACAGTGGTTCATTCCTGTAATCCCAACACTTTGGAAGACTGAGGCAGGCAGATCACCTGAGGTCAGGTGAGGGGAGGGTCATCTGAGGGGAGCAGGGAGGTGGAATAAATAAGACAGAGCAGTCACAGATCTGGAGTTTGAGTTGACCTTGGAGAGAACAGCAGAGCTCCTGGCAGAAATTAAAACTGGGCAAGTTAAGTTGATTTGGGGGATAAGACAAAGAGCCCTGTTTCCAAGGTGTCAACTAGAATCGACATGTCCAGAAGGCAATACCAGACAGAAAATTAGCCCCAAGGAGAGGGCAGGTTTGAAGATTCTGATTAAGGCATCATCAGCCACAAGAACAGAGCAACTTAAATTAGTACAAAAAACAAAAGGTGACAGATGACCAACATCTCACAGCTCATTAAAAGTGCTCCTGGGACAATCACACACCTGATAAAGACTTCAACACACAAAATATTTGCTTTGAGCTGAAGACAATTTTGGTGTAATGAGTGCTGACAGTACTTCTGGCTACACTTCATGAAATAGTTGAGACAAAGGAAATGAATGCAAACAGTGAGACCTCCAGTGGTGTGGGCTACATCTGGGCGGCCCAGAAGCAGCCCGACAGAAGCAGAGTGCTGGGGCACTAGGAAGGCTCTTCCTGCTTGGCTGCCACAGCTGATTCAGCAGGACAGAACCGGGATCATCCTGTTCTCACAAGAATATGCAACCTGACCAAAGGAAGAACACACGGGCATTTTGGCCACGATGTTGAAGAATTTTACTTTCACACACTGCACTTTTATTCTCCTTGTGGTTGGAATGGAGAAATAGACACTAAGTGAATTGAAGTGCTTTAATGAACTGAAAATGTGGTCACAGTGCCATCACGTGATGCCAACTATCTGCTGGATCAAATGTTCAAGAGTGCTGGAGAGATACCAAGAGTTTATCCAAGACAGTCTCATCTTATGAGTAAGACAACTGAGGTCCAAGATCATGTCACTGGCCAGTGGTTTGTTGAGACCAAGACTATGCCCGTTCACTCTCACTCAGTGGTCTTCCCTTTAAAAGAAAGATACCCTTGTTAGGAGAGCAAGTGGGAACAATTGTACTGACATGAAGACAATAAAATTATATGGTTACTTTCCGATTGCTCTGGTTTCCATTATTTAAAGACAGTGAGTTATATCTAAAGGAAAATTTAAGAGGACGGCTTTGATCTTCCATCCTATGAAGGAGGTGGGTTAGGGTGAATAGAGATTGCAGGGCATGGCTAGGTCATTAGGATTCCTTTCAAGAACAAGAACAGAGCAACTTAAATTTCCTATGATCTGACAAGACACAATCATATAAAAAAGAAATCCAGGGAGCCCTCCTGAGAGAACCTACATAGGGAAAATCAGCTGCTGTCACGCAAATGAAATCACGAACTATCAAACCCGTTGTAGAAAGCCCTTAAAACCAAGAACACAACCAAAGAAATACACTTTGGGCCAGGCACAGTGGCTCATGCCTGTAATCCCAGCACTTTGGGAGGCTGAGGCAGGCAGATCACCTGAGGTGTTCAATAGGTGTCCAAACAGCCTACTACACTTGCAGGCTCTATGGTGTGGCCTATGCTCTCAGGCTACAAACCTGTACAACATGTGACTAATGAACACTGTATGCAATTGTAACACAGTGATAAGTACTTGTGCATCTAAACATAGAAAAGATACACCTGAGGTCAGGAGTTCAAGACCAGCCTGGCCAACACGGCAAAATCCCCTGTGTACTAAAAATATAAAAATTAGCTGGGCATGGTGGCACGTTCCTGTAACCCCAACTACTCGGGAGGCTGAGGCAGGAGAATCACTTGAACCTAGGAGGCAGAGGTTGCAGTGAGCCAAGATCGTGCTACTGCACTCCAGCCTGGGCGACAGAGTAAGACTCTGTTCCAAAAAAATAATAATAATAAAAAATTAAAAAAATTCACTTTGCATGGTGAGGGTGTCTTCACTTAGATATATAGACCACACCGTGCTTCACATGTGCTCAAGTGTAAAATATTCCACACTGCAAAATAGCAAGGTATGATTCAAATATGGCAGTGTTCTAGAAATGTAACATTGGTAAAAAAAAATAATCCATCGGGATGAAGGCAAATTTTAGCTAAGTCATTCTTCTTATTCTTCTGTTTTTCTTATTATACCATCTCCTAAAGAATTTCAGGTCCAACTCCAATTTGAAGGAGCAAATGATACAAATAAGCACCCCACCAAGGGCTACAAAAGAGGTCCCCAAAGCCAACTCAATTAAGAGCATGTCATATTTTATTGCACTGATTGAGGCTGATTTTTAAAATGAACTCCATCTGGTGCACCGGGGCTCAGGAAGGTAACCTCTGTCAGTCAGGTGATTAAGACCTTGGGAACAGCAAAGACTTTACTCCAAGTCCCACTGCCTTCTGTTAATACCTGAGTAACTGTCAGGAGGGAGATGCCGGAACACACCAATTATTAGATGATGAACAGGCAGGCCCAGCAGTCAAATGTGCTGCAGTGATATAGTACCCGGTTGGGCAATTAACTTGTCCCTAGCAAAATTTGTGGACAACAAAGCACTTTTATAATCTACAGCTGCTATCCACATCGGGCAATGATTGCATTGAAACTGATTCCTCTCAATAGGCATGGGGTAAAGAGGACGCCAACGTGACATTAGTGGCCCACCCATTTTGCAGAGTCTGCCCATTATCCTCCCCATATTGCAGATAAGCAAGCTGAGACTCAAAGTAATTTGCCCAAGGATACAACAGGGGACCTTGTGCCAGATGGCTGTCGGGCTGCTGCCTGGCTTTCTCTGGAGCCAACTGGCAAGGACACTATTGGAATGGGCACTTCCCAGGAATCCTTAAAGCATCTCTGGGTCCAATCCTGTTTGCTTTGTTTACCCGCAGCTTTAGCTTGTTTACACCGAAGTCACCTGGAGGCTATGTCATCATTCAAATCCTACAGACACCCAAGCCAGCAAATACCACCACAGGCTCTGGAGCACACAGCCTGTTGGTGGGCAAGCTCTAATTCAGGGATTGGCAAACTATGACCCATGGACCAAATCCAGTCCACTGCCTATTTTTATGAATAAAAATACTGGAACACAGTCACACTCATTTGTTTCTATATTGCCTATGGCTGATTTCGAGCTACAACAGCAGAGTTGAGTGGTTATGACAGAGGCAATCTAGCCCCAAAAGCCTAAAATAACTATCTGGCCTTTAGAGAAAGTTTTCTGGATCCTAACTGGTGGCATAGTTCCTCAAAAGGGCCCTCAGTTGCACTCAGAAGCCTTCACAACACCACCCTCTGCAGCGGGCTGACTCCCTGGTAAATATTTTCCTTCCTCAAGTGGACTGGACTCGAAAGTCCTCATAGGTCCTCTCAGGAAAGGAAAAGCTACACCTCCGACGAGTTATGCCTGCCCAAGTCGTGAGCCCTGTGATGTTAGAACACGAGCAGCTCAAGAATCCTAAGTGCAAACCCCAAAGAGCAGGTGCCATTCCCTGAAGGTGTTTTGGAAAACATTTCCTAACGCGTGGAGACAGAAAAATACAGTCATGCGGGCAGGGCGCGGTGGCTCACGCCTGTAATCCCAGCACTTTGGGAGGCCGAGATGGGCGGATCACAAGGTCAGGAGATCGAGACCATCCTGGCTAACAGGGTGAAACCCCATCTCTACTAAAAATACAAAAAATTAGCCAGGCCCGGTGGCGGGTGCCTGTAGTCTTAGCTACTTGGGAGGCTGAGGCAGGAGAATGGCATGAACCTGAGAGGTGGAGCTTGCAGTGAGCCGAGATCACACCACTGCACTCCAGCCTGGGTGACAGAGCGAGACTCCGTCTCAAAAAAAAGAAAAAAGAAAAGTACAGTCATGCATTGTAAGTTCTAAAAAATGCATCATTAGGTAACTTCATCATTGTGTAAACGTCGGAGCATACTTACACAAACCTAGACGGCATAGCCTATTATACATGCAGGTTATATGGTGTGGCCTATGCTCTCAGGCTACAAACCTGTACAACACGTGACTAACGAATACTGTAAGAAATTGTAACACAATGGTAAGTAGTTGTGCAACACAGAAAAGGTACAGTAAACACAAAATACAAAAAATGATATACCTATTACCTGTAGAGGGCACTAACCATGAGTACAGCCTGCAGAACCGGAAGAAGCTCTGGATGGGTCAGTGAGTGAGGAATGAATGTGAAGGCCTGGGACATTACTGTACGATGCCGTAGACTTTATGAACACTCCACACTGAGGTCGCACTAAATTAAAGAGTAAAGTACACCACGATGCCACCACGGCTACATCATTACTAGCTGATAGGAATGTTTTCAGCTATATTATAACCTTACAGGACCCCCTGTCTTATATTGTCTTATATGCAGTCCATCCTTGACAGAAACACCATTATGTAGCACATGACTAAACACTAATTATTTTTTCACTACTGTTGGTCACCATCTGTTTATAAGAGACTAGTCCTTTAAGAAACTTAACATTTCCAGCGATTCAGGACTTTTTTTGTTGAAGTGGAGTACTTTTGACATGGACAAGCAAATGGGAATTCAAAGTCAGAAAGACTTAGTTTAAATCATGACTGTCATCTATGGGCTCCAGAACCCTGGAGCAAGTTATTTAGTCTTCTTGGTCTTCAGTTTCTTCGTCTGAAATATGGGAATATGTATTAGGTATCGATTGCTGTGTAACTGACTGCCCCAAAACTCAGTGGCTGAAAACCAGCACCCAATATTTGCTCATTGCACTCCGTGTGGCCTAAGCTCAGCTGGGCGATGTGTGCCTTGGTCACTCATGGCTATAATTGGTTGGCAGCTGGCCTGGGGGTGGAGGGTATATGATGGCCTCATTCATGCAACTGGTACCTTGGTGCTGGGCCTTCTCCATGGGCCTCTCATCACTCAGTAGTCTGGTCTGGGCTTCCCCAAATGAGGGCAGGGACATTCCAAGAAGGGAAGGCAGAAGTGGTAAGGCTCCTTGTGGCTCAGGCCTTGGACTTCACACAACATCCCTTCAGGTACATTCTACCAGTCCATGAAAGCCACAAGGAGTTAAGAAATGGACTCCACCTCTTAAAGGCCTGCAAAATATTGTGAGCATTTTCCCCCCAGGATGTTCATGCCTTCGTATATTATGAGGTAACACATGTAGAGTGTTTTGTCGGAGGGTCAGTTCATGAACTATATGGGGCACACAGAAAGAACTTCTCTCGTCTTCATCCAGCTTTTGTCAAGATTATATGTCTTAACAAAGACTTTCCTCCCACTAGCCTACATCTAGGTTCTGGCAGCACCTGGAGCCAACCCAACATCTCCTTATGCTTCCATTCGCCAAGTATCCATTTGCTGACTTCATTATCCAAAAGAAGTGTATTTCAAAGTTGGCAATAGTTCCCACATCATTTTTCTATCAGTAAACCTGGTTTGGAAAGATCACTTTACTGTGGGAAGTAGTCTAAATAAAAAAGGGAAACACCTGGTCAAATTCATTTATCATAATGTGAAGTGGCAGCTGAAGTAAAATGTGTTGGGAGTATTTTCACTAGTGAAAGGAACAATGTAATCTATCACTTTGAAAAACAAAATCACCATACACTTATGTCTTTGAAATGAATGTTTGGATTTGGTTAAGGAGTTTCCTCCTTGAATTGATGCTAAACCTCCTCTGATCCATAATGTAGCTGTCCCACCTGTCAGCCATATAAAGATATAAAACAGTGACATTGAGGAAATAAGGCAGAGATGGAATGGTAATCTCCTCTAATTGCATTGCTACCCTTACACCATCTTTTACGGTGTTCTCCTCCATGTGTCGGGATGCACCACCACTAGCCACACTGGTTATAGGCTGTGTACAGAAGGTTGCCCATCCTAATCCTGAGATCATTAGGACAGCAAACCTCTGGCCAAATTAATGTGACATAATTTTAAGAAGCCCCTGTTCTACTCAGCCAGTCTACCCTGGGGAAAAACTTTCCCCTCATTTCATCACAGTCATTAATTTAATGATCTTGCAGTATAGCTCAATTGATGCATGAGCACATGTAACAGACTTCAAAAGCACAGGAGACACTCTTACCGAACCAAAGAGGAAACTGAGACCCTGAGAGGATGTTACAGTCACACACAACCACTGAACTGGCCAGGCATATGTAACCCAGATGCAGTTAACAGCCCTGCCTTGGAAATCAACAGATGGGCTGCTGGTCCCTGAATGGGTATGTAGTCATCGCTGCTGGGAAATGTTGATAGTGCCTTTTCAATAGCATCATAAACTCAAGCCATTAAAATCTTTCCTGTTCCTGTGTTGAAGGAAAGAGGATGAAGTTTTGTACATGATCCAAACCAGCCGCAGTGCCACTCCAATTTGGGAAACATTCACGTTAGGTGCTCTGTAGGCAGCCTTTTGCTACTGAGCCAAAAACTGACAAGTGGTACTGAAATGCCACTGCTGTTTTCAGCTATCCTGGTCAGCCACAGATTCCAAAGTGTTCCCCCAACACTGCAGCCTCTGCCACCACTATGGCGACCTGGAGACCAGAGGAAAAGCAATCCTTTTGGTTCTGCAAGTGTCATTAAAATAAATTTGTGTATTACAAAGCATGGCCAATAGCTTTCCCTTTCCTTTCAGATTTTAGAGAAGTCACTGCTGTGGACGTAACATCTGGAAGAGAGGTCTGGTTAATGACCAATGTTCAATTAATGAAGATAGAGCATTCTTTTTGTGTTTTTTAAAGACAAGGTCTCACTCTGTTGTCTAGGCTGGAGAGCAGTGGTGCGATCACAACTCACTGCAACCAGAAATTCCCGGGCTCAAGCAGTCCTTCTGTGTAGGGAGGTCTGCAGGCACTCCCCACAATGCCCAGCTAACATTATTTTTTGTCAAGATGGAGTCTCGCTATGTTGCCCAGACTTGTCTTGAACTCAAGCAATCCTCTCACCTCAGCTTCCCAAAGTGCTGAGATTACAGGCATGAGCCGTCATGCCCAGCCTGGAAACAGAGCATACTTCTGTCCAGGTCAAAAGCTTGAATCTGGAGTAATTACTGCAGGGAGAGGAGCTGGCTCATCATTTTCATGATTTCCTACCTCTTGTTTCTGATTTTAAGAACATGTGCATGCATCCCGTGTTACACACAGTCTTTCTGCATGACGGTATGGCTTAAAACTAGATTATGCAGCACAGACAAGGTGTTTCTTGATTTTGCCATTGAGCCAAAGGTCCTCTGAGTAACCAAAATAGCTTTATTGTATTGACTGGTTATGTTGTCCCCATTTGCCTTTGAGTCACTGGTCCCAACAAGCAGGGAGGCTGAGGACTTGAGATAAAAGGATGAGCTCTAGTATAGATCAGGCCAACACTGGCTAACTCTTAAGGACTCAAAAGGTAGATCTGTTGAATGTTCATAGGCTACTCAACTCTCTTCTCTCCCTATTACATGAGAGATTTTATGTGGGAAGGTGGTCCCATAGTCCAGCAGGGGTTACCAGCCTCCTCCAGCCAGACAGGACAATCCTGTGGAGACAAATGATGGGGTAGGTTCCAGAGTGCAGGTCATGGCCCTTCTCCCCTTGCTCAGCCACTACCTGAAAATGTACTCAGAATGTAATCAGACCGCAGGTCTCCAACAGAACGCTCCATTTTCTGGAGAGAATAGAGCAGCAAACCCAAAGTAAGCCAAGAACTGGTTTTGCCACTTAGCAGTCAGGGGACATGATTCCTTAGATTTCTCTCATTCTAACATTCATTGTATTCTCCCCCCAACAACCTGCTAGACAGGCATGTATGTGTCCTTCATATTTCAACATGTAAATTGAAAATGTGACCCACTCCACATGAATAATGAGACATATGGTGGTAAATAATCGCAGAATTTCGAACACTTTCTTTTCTTGAAATTACATTTTAAAAACCCTTTGACAAGGAGAAACACAGATTGCTCAGTACTCAAATGACTAAAAGTTTAAAAGACCATATGGGTCCTTAGCTCTCTTGCGGGGGAAGGAGCTGAATTTGATGGCACATTTTAATTGATACATTATAGTCAAGGCTATGAAACTGCCCCAAGACCTACATCTCTGGCTTTTGCTGTCTCTTCTAGTTGTGTTTGTGAACAGGTGGCATGTTCCATCTCTGCTCCGTAAGCCCAAGTCCAAAGTTGTAATTCAGGAATTTGGTTGTGTTAGAGCCTTGGATTTCTATTTTAGAAAAATTAAGACAATGACTTGAAGAAAGTCATGCAGTTTCCTTAGAGAAAAAATGGTTACAGAGCTATTATACAGTGGAAGTCTTCAGTGCTGCTCAGAATGTGCAGAAGTTTAAAATAAACGTTGCAACCCTGTGGTCTTTACATTGCATAAAAGAAGGTCCATGCTACAGTCACAGTTGAAACATCCTGAAGAAACAGACCAATTCCATTTGTTATAAATTAAGTCTCATCTTGGCAGTAAACCCACAGCTCAGGAGATTGGGGGTGTCAAAGAAAGTGCTGGAGGGAAGCTATGCTGCTTATAGCCTTGATAACAGAGCATACTTTACAGATCTCAGAGCTTTCAGATTCTCATCTTTTTCAGGATTCGTGCAGAAGAGGGTATCTAGGTCTCAGCTCTGCAAGCTCCCATGTCAGCCTTACCGGGGCCCAAGACCTCTGTCCCTCCTTCCTGATATCCAGCCTCCTGCTTGGTTCCTGACGTGCATGACACCTTGGCTGACCTACCTGCTGTGGCATTGTCATGGTCTGCTTTGGGAAATGCATGAAATACAGACAAGGCATCTTGTCCTCAATGAGCCCTTGAGATCTCAGCAGAGCCAAATCTGAGTTGTAGACAAATCCTGGGGTTCTCAGGGCCCAGCTGTGTTTTGTCTTCCAGGAGTGATTAAAGTGGAGGCCATGATTGAGCACAGAGTGCGAGGAGGGCCCCCATCAGCAGGACAGGGGAAAGTGACCTGCAGTAACATATGCCTCCTCAGCATTCTTTCCTGCAGATGACTAATGGACGCTCTGGGAGTGACCTTAATCAGATGTGCTGTAATTACTTATTGAATGTGACCCAGCTGCAGAAGACAAAGGGTTATGCAATATTAAAGGCAGCTGGAAGCAGAGTCCCCGCAGCAGGGCTCAAGTAGAAGGGCAGGCAATGACCTGTGTGGTGGTATTTAATTAAAAGGGTGCCTTTCTGCTCAGAGAATCAGGTATTTTTAGTAGGATAAAATCAGTTCTGAAATTAACAATTATTCAGGAAAAAAAAATCAATACATTGTCTTAGTAACTCTTCCAACCCACACTGAGGTTTTCTATTCCCACTGAAGTGGCAATGTCCAAGGAAAGAGGTATTCTGTACAAGTCAATTTTATGAATAGCTTAAGCTTAAAATAGACAAAGCTATTCGCATTGTTTATGGAAATATTTATACATTTTCAAACTCTGCTGCATTTGTGCTGCATCAGCCCAGCTAAGCTGGAACTGTATTTCTCAGCATTCCCAGCCTTGCCATGTTTCACATTAGTGCTGGCCACCAGGGGTATCTTGTGGGTGATTTGGAAGATGATAGACAGCAGCAGCCAGGTTTGCACGCTCTCAAGGTCAGTGTAGGGCACCAGGTGCAGCTCACAGGCCAGCAGCTGGGCCCCAGTCTCTTTAACTCCCACTGAGCTCCTCAACTTCTCTGCATCCCAGGCCAGCATGTGAAGCTCCCAGCAGAGGACTCCAGCCTCCCCTGCATGTCACAGGCAATGTGGAAGTCTGAGGCCTAGAGCCTCTGGGAGACTGGCATGGATACTAGCTTATCCTCCAGATTTGAGCTCATCCTTGATTTTCCCCACTGTGAGTCCATCTTTCTTCTCCAAATACCAGCCCTGCTGATTTGAGGGTTGGCACCCACAACTGCGTGAGGATCCCTCACCACTCAGTTTCTGCTTGTCTGATTCCCTAACTGATACACATTCTGATTCCCTAACTAATACACAAACTGAGGCAGGGAACTTAAGGCTGATTTGCACTGACTTCCTAGAACTGAGTCAAAAGGAAAACCCCACCTCTCCTTACCCAAGTAACAAAAGGATCAGTGGCTACTCCCTTTGCAATTCCCTGCTTTCCATTGTGTTGCAGATGAGAAATAGAAAGTACCTCTGATTGGTCCCCTCCTGCAACCAGCCAGATGTTTGCATAGGGTGTAGTAACTTTTCAACTTCACTTCAGCCAGTGATTGACCACAGGCCACTACTTCATTTACATAGTGTATAACCAAGTAACCAATGGGAAACTTCTAGGGGGGATTTAAACCCCAGAAAATTCTGTCACCAGTGCTGGAGCCACTTGCTTGAGCCTGCTCCCACTCTGTGGAGTGTACTTTCGTTTCAATAAATCTATGGTTTTGCTGTCTCATTCTTTCATTGCTTTGTGCATTTTGTCCAATTCTTTGTTCAAAACACCAAGAACCTGGACCACACATAGTCAAGACCCTCCACCGGTAACAATACCTTTATTAAACTATGCGTAGATATAAAGTTTTCTTGCTTTTGATGACCATGTCACTGTCATTACCACTCCTGCATTTCAAAGACAAAACATGGTAAGTGTGGGGAAGAGAAACCGCCAAAACTCCCTGGAGGTGAAACTGAAAACTGCTTTCTATTTGGTGACTCAGGTATATCTTATGTCTCCTTTCTAAGGGATTGGCAAGGTCCCTTTCTTAACACCATTCACAATTTGCTAGTTGAAGTAAAGCAAGATCACCTGGCTTATGGAATCAGGAAACATACTTTTACACAGAAACTGAAGTCCACTTTGAAATAAAGCATGAACACAGTTTCTCTCAATTCAGCAGTCTTCTGAGTACTGACAGTTTTGCAGTTAGTTGAGGTTGTTGAAAGTGTGACTTCAGAAGAACAGGACTCCTTGCACAATGCTATTGAGCTGCACAAAAAGTTGAAAGTCAAAGAATGCAGAGACTACGAGAGCTTTCAGATTCACTTACGAATGCTTAAGTCTGTGGAGTACTGTAAGGTACACAGATGTACTCTGGTCAAGGAATAGGCCGAGGCAGACGTCTGGCCAGAGTGACTCAGTGAGTTTACAGTGCAGGCATATAACTCCACCTGTTATCACAGCCATGCAGCCACAACATGGGAAGGTCATCCCTTGGCCCTACGCCACTATTGTCTGTAAAAGGTATAACTAACCTGCTGATGCTGTACAGGGGCTCTTGGGGCTCAGCTTGGCTCAGTATGATTTGACATGGTGGGCGTGCTGGTGCCCAGAGAATGAGAGCGCCAAAGCTGTCCATCTTGCAAATGGACAGGAGGGAGCCAGGATACAGCTTAGCTCGCTCGTACCCAGAGAAAGAGTTAAGCTGCTGACCCTGAAGGCAAGGGAGAGCCGGTTGCACAGCTGTGCATGGGGGTGGCCAGCTCAAGCAGCCAACAGAGGGTGGACAGTGTGAGAGTAAGCTGGTGATGAGAAAGATGTTGAAGAGAGCTCCTGCAGAATAAGATCATGTTTCACCTGCCTACAGTCCCCTAAGTATTCTTTCTGCTCATCCACCCACACCCCTCAGACTTCAGCATGGGCTGGACCTGGACCCTGGGATCTGACAACTGGCGATGAGGATGGGATGACGTGAGTGGGTCTTCCGTCCTGAGGACTCCCAGGTTGGCTGTGTGGCTGCAGCCTGGGCTATTGTACTCAGCGGCAGTGGTGCTGCTGAATGAGCCCTAGTGGAAACATGGGAGGCGGTAGACATGTCTCCTGCAAGTGTGGAGATGGCGCTGAAGCATCTGTAAGTGCACAGCACCAAGACGCTACCTTTACTGGCAGAACTGGATGGGTGTTTCTGACTGCACTGCATGAAGTGCATGTCCAGTCCCTGCAGGATGCAGCGCAGGGAGGAGGAAGAACTTCTGTTGCAGGCTCACCCAGTGATCTGTTAGAAAATAGAGCATGAGCAGCTGTTGGGCCCCACAGGTGGGCCCAGAAGCCCCCTACTGTGGTGGAGCATACTTCCTATGGTGCCTGTGCCCCCGCTAAGTTGCGGAAGTTAAGCAAGTAATGCCGGCAGTCATGTACAGAGTTAGTGCAAGTCATTCGGAAGAAGGACATTGCTGCATAACCCAGTCCCGCCCAAGCATTCTGGTTTAAAGAGTATCTGCTACAGTTGACGGAAGTGTAAAGCCTTTTCTGTTTAATAAGAGAACTGGCCAAGGTGTGTGGCTTGGGGGACTCCAAACAACCAAAGGCCACATGTGAACTTGGCAATCTACTGGTCCCTGAACCCAGGTAAGTTTCTGGGCAGAGCTGCATTTATTAATGCCTATGAAGGCCAGTCAGTGGAATGAAGCCTCTGTCTCTGTGTCTTGGCATCAGCCATTTGGTTCTCTGCTTATGCACTGTGTATGTCTCTCCCATGCCTGAAGATATTCTGGCGGTGGATGTTTTACACGGCTTGGCAGCTGTACTGTCTGTCATGGGCCTGATGGGCTACTGGACGATGGCACTGGGACCGTCCACAGAGAGCCAGGAATGGTTTGCCTTCCTGGGAGGGTGACAATGGACTTTCACAGTGTTGCTGCAGGGCTACACGCATAGCCCTATCATATGTCATAGTCTTACTGATGTTATGCTAACCTCTGATTCTCTTGCAGGTTTAGAAGCAGCAGTGCCCCTCTTGCCTGGGAGTTGGGATGACAAGGCTGGAAGAGCCTTTCTGGTAGCCAAACAGACTATATAGCAGGCACAAGCCCTATGGGTAGTTAGCCAGGGATGCCCATTTGAAGTGGATGTCCATGTGACCACAGATGGTTTTGGCTAGAGTCTATTGCAGTGCATGGGGTGCCTAAGTACACCCATAGGCTTTTGATTCCAGCTATGGAAGGGAGCTGAGCTCCAGCATTCCTTAATAAAAAGGCAGTTAGCATCATTCTCAGCAAACTAACACAGGAACAGGAAACTAAACACTGCATGTCCTCACTCAGAAGTGGGAGTTGAACAACAAGAACACGTGGACACAGGGAGGGGAACGTCACACACCGGGGCCTGTTGGGGGGTGGGAGGCAAGGGGAGGGAGAGCATTAGGACAAATACCTAATGCATGTGGGGCTTAAAACCTAGATGACGGGTTGATGGGTGCAGCAAACCACCATGGCACATGTATACCTATGTAACACATCTGCACCATCTACACATGTATCCCAGAACTTAAAAAAAAAAAAAAGACCTACATGGGATTAAAAAAAACAAAAACAAAAGCAGGGTGTGTCATTGGGTAACCATCCCTTGGACTGGAAAAGCAGTTAGTAACTGCATATGTGGCCCTTCAGGCTCATAAGAGTGTGGCAGGACGGGTTATGGTTGTCATGTGGATGACTTACCCAATAGCAGGATGGATGTGTTCATGGGTAACAACTCCCTGGACAGGGATGGCACAGACATCCACTTCAGTGAGGCGGGGCACCTACTTAGAGCAGCGCAGTACACTAAGTACAAGTCCCTTAGCAGCAGAGTTACAAAAAGTCTTGAGACTTGTAGTCCTAATGCAAGATAAGGCCATGGGGCCTAAGGCACTCCTAGACCCTGAGTCCTCATCGTTAGGAAGAGTGTCCCCCCTTTCCTAATGGGACATGGTGCACAGACGGGTCTGCTGCTGCAGTCCAGCCTAGTACTGACACCATATGGTTTTAAACCAAGTATAAACAGAGTAGCTAATGAGCTAAACTCAGGGCAGTGTAAATGATAGTCACCAAAAGGGTAACTCTGTGCCAACAGACGGGCCGTTTATCAAAGCTAATGTATGTAATGGGCCTGCATGCCCAAAACTTATGTGTCAGGCTTATGTGCCAAGCCTATGTGTATGTATTGGGCCTGCGTGCCCCAAATTATGTCAGGCCTGTATGCCAAACCTGTGTATCAAACCTGTGTGTCCAAACCCTATGTCTCCTTCAGCCTAGGGGGTGGAGTGTGAGTTACATGGACGTACTTTGGTCAAGGAATAGACCAAGGCAGACATCCGGCCAGAGTGACTCAGTGAGTTTAGAGCACAGGCGTCTAACTCCACTTGTTATCACACCCATGTAGCCATACACGGGAAGGCCATCCCTTGGCCCTATGCCACTATTGTCTGTAAAAGGTGTAACTGCCCTGTTGACACTGTACAGGTGCTCTTGGGGCTTGGCTTGGCTCAGCTCAACATGGTTTTGCATGGTGGGCACGCTAGTGCCCAGAGTAAGAGAGAGTGGAATGTAAGATACATCTGCAAGACTGACAGGAGGGAGCAAGGACACCGCTTGGCTTGCTCATGCCCAGAGAAAGAGTTAAACTGCTGACCCTGAAGGCAAGGGAGAGTCGACTGTGCAGCTGTGTGTGAGGGCGGCCGGCTCAAGCAGCCGAGACAGGGTGGATGGTGTAAGAGTAAGCTGCTGCTGAGAAAGCTAGTTTGAAAAAGCTGTTGAAGAGAGCTGCTGCTGAATAAAATCATGTTTTACCTGCCTACTGCCCTGCCCCCAGTGTTCTTTCTGCTCACCCACCCTCTCCCCTTGGCCTTCAGCATGGGCTGGATCTGGACCCCCAGATCTAACAAGTGTATGTAGGCAGAGAAGATAGGTCTAGGTTTAAGCCAAGGTCATGATTTGTAAACTTGAGTTATTTATTGACTGCTTTAAATAATACTTACACATAAAGTTAAGGTTAAAACCGTGAAATTCTATCAACAATCTACTACCTCCCTTAGTCCTTTTAGTATGGTCTTTCATGTGTGTGTATATACACACATGCAAACACACAAGCTGACTGGCTAGGCATGAACACCTGACCCACAGGAAAACAAATCCATTGGTAAGCCAGGAACCAATCACAATCTACCTTTTTAGACTATTAACTAAGCAATTGAGCAATGTGAAATCAGAATTAAAGAGGAGGGTAATCCTCTCCCACCATGGACAAACTGATACACTTCAGAGACTAGAAAATCAACCAGCTGTAGAGAGAGGCAGAGACAACAGACCTTGTGGCTCCAGAGAGATGGAGAAATGAACATAATGTGGGCCTGCCTGATGAGTTACAATTCACATGGGAATTGATTTCCTATACTCCATCTCCATGACAGTCCCCTGATCTTTTCAATAATAAACCTGCTTTCTATCTGAGTTACTTCGAGGGGATGTGCACATGTGTATGCTCTGTCCAGAATCCAGGTGTTTTTCCCATCCACAGTACACGTTTGTTACCTGTTACTCGCTGGCCCATCCTAGCTCTGGCTGGGGTCAAGAGTACCTCATGAGCTACTGGCACACCCCCTCATCTGGGGTCACTGAAAGCTCCCTGAGCACTCAGCTGTCCCTAATTCAGTGGCCTTCACGCAGGGGGTGTGGAAAGCCTCCCTCACGTGTTGTGGTCACACATGTCTCTATGTCCTCCGTGCCATTGCTGAGCCTGTGGCCAGGCCGCCTTAGAGGTTTCAATCTCTTATTTGTTTCAGTTCTCTCGTTTCCTCGTTTCAGTGATAGTGTTCAGGGAAAGGAGTCTTCCTTATAAGTCATGGATTGTTTAACCCGAAAACAGAAATAAGACGGTTGGCACGTTTATGAGATTATGTATTTTTCTTCTCTGACGAAATATGTATCCATGATTAGACTAGGGTGACAGAAGAGAGCAGTGCAACCCTTTCAGCCCCACCAGGTGGGTGAGGTGCCCAGAACATCAAATGGCAACTGGAGATGTAAAGGTGCAGGTCCAGGCATGGACTGAGCGAGAGACACAAGATGTAATGTTGTTTCCAATATAAAACCCCAACTCTGCTTGTTAGAATATATGTGGATGGGGGTTGGGGGGAAGGCGAGAACTAATCTGCTAAAAATAAGCACAATCAGCTGTTCTTCATTTTTTAAAATAGTATTAGTTTGTTACTTGTGCATTCATTTGGCCATCTGGCCAACATTTGGAAGCAGACAATCAGTAGCAAGCATCCAGGGTATTTACAAAATTATAGAAAAACTGAAGTAATAATTCGGCCATTTTTTTTTCCTGTGAATCAGGAAAATAACATCACTATTTGATTTTGGCTGTGGGCCTCCTCAGGCAGGCTCAAAGGGCACCAGAGGCTGAGAAGCACTACACCCCACAGGGCAAGGACCCTGCCGGTACATGTGGATCAGCTTCAGTGGACGCCTGGAAGCCCCGCACCAGGGCTATGGTTCCAGTCACCAAGTCTTTGTTGAATGTCTACTAGCAACACAGAATTCTCATGCCAGTGAGGACATAAAAGATTATCAGAAGCCAGTTGTTCCCAACAAAGGAACTTAGGATTGACAAGTCAGTAAAACATGTGCAACATTTCCACAAATGTACCAGAGTTGTTTGTGATCATAATCCCAAATCATGGGTACCTCGAGGTTTAGAGGGGAAACGGCATTGGCTGGGCAAACTGGGGCAAGGAATATGATGAACAGTGGGCTTGAATAAGTGAAGTGGAGGAGGGGAGGTTTCTCAGGAAGGGAGACTAGCATGAACAGCAGCATAGACTTGAGAATAACCATCTGGAGTGATGAACCTATGCTGAGTAGAAAGTTCCAGAAGGCTGCCTAAGAAGAGGTGTGTGAACAGCAGAAGCAGGACAAGCCTGAGATGGTAAGACATTCTTCCCAGGGCAATCTGACTCTAGGAGCCACATAAAGACAATCTTTATAACTATCAGCAGTTTAAAGCCTGATTTCCTCTTAACTTTAAAACTTTCCTTTTGAAAATGTTTCATTTATAAGTTTAATACAAAGTTACACAAAACTCAAATTTTATAGAAATACATAAAGAATGAAGGGTAAATTCCTCTTTAATCCTATCCAGACAATCATCATTTGACATAATTCTCTCAACTTTATACTTCCTATGTACTAATTATATAAATGAGATCACAAAATGAGATTTTATATATATATATATACACACACACATATATACACATTGTTTTTACTTTGTATATATTGAATATTTTCCATTATCAGTACATATAGCTGCATGTTATTTCATCATATGACTAGATCATGGTCATTAAACCAGTTCTATACTAGTATATCTAATGAGAAAACTAGAAACAACCTAAATATATGACAATGTCTTCAGTATTTCCTTTGTACCCTTCAGAAAGTGTCTATTACTAACTGGCTTGTATTTCACTGATCTTACCAACTATATTATGAAGTCTTTGGAATTTGCGTGAACATCTATGTCTTCCATAGCACCTGGCACAGTCTCCTGGACAGAGGGTGTGTTCAAATACCGCAGCTAGAATGAAGGCCATGAACACTGAAGCCATATGAGGTTGGCTGGGGAGAGGAGAAACTGAAGACCATTGAGAAAGGCTAATGCAAGGTCAAAGTGATTGACAGCCTGGCCTTGGTCCATGGTGGCAGAAGTAAAACACAAAGAATAGATCTAGGAGGGATTTAATGGCCATCAACAGGGGGACTGCAAAGTATAAGTTCAAGCATCAGTCACATGAATCTCAGCTAAAACCCATAAACATGATGGCTTGGAAAATCCAGCATGATCACTGCAACAGAGCTGAGTAGTCAGCCTTGTTCCCTTGCTCATGATGGGCTTATTTAACACAAGCCCCTGCAAGGGAAAGAAAGAAGGGAGCATAGGGGAGAACAGTCAGGCAGAGGCAAGGGCCACCCTTCAGGGGAGCACTAGGAGTCCACTCTGGAGTTTGTCATGCTTGTGGTCTTCTTGGTTAACTTTGAGTGTCAAAAATGTAGGTAGGTAGGGGAGGGAGAGAAGTAGAAAAGAGAACGGCCAGGGCTGGGGTTTAGTCAGATGAAGGCTGTCAGAGTTCTAGGAAGTGTTTTGTTCCAGCCAATGGTACAGGACTGGGGAACAAGATCTGGTCCTCAATGAAGAGCATCAGAGAAGGGCTGCCAAGGGTTGTGTTGGGTCCACAGCAAGAAAGATGCAGTAGGAGGTAGACAAAGAGCTGTCATTCGGGCTGGGTAATCAGGCGCGAGGGGCAGTCTGGGCCACAGTGTCCATAACTCACTCTCTACAGCCCGGCCCCACACCAGGCCCCGCTGAGGCCTATTGCACACCATGCCTGATCTTAGAATTAGGACGAGCTTTGTAATTTGCCTGGCCCAGTGCAAGATGAACCTGTGGGACACCTCATTTAAAAAATTAAGAATTTTCAAGATGGCGACAGCAAAGCATTAAACTAAGCACAGGGCCCTTTTAAGCATCAGGCACTGTGCAAAATCCCAGACCCTGCAGCTAAGACGGAAGATGGGTTGTCACTGGTTTTTTTGGTTTTTTTTTCCAGAACGGTATAGATAAACAGCCTGTTCTCTTCTCAAACACACTGCTGGGTTTTAAAGCTTTTTTCTCCCCAAAGAAAATCGAATGCAAAACTCAACCTGATGCATAAAATAGTCTAAGGTGCATCTTTTCAGGCTACTTCAGGGCTCTTGAACTCCCCTGCCCCCAAATGCATTGCCAAAGACCCCAAGTCACCACCTCTGACCTTGGAGACCCAAAGGCAGTGTTAAAGCCCACTGCAGTAGGCTCTATTATCTTGCATGACAGAACAGTGAATAAGGAAAAACCATATCTGGTAACTAAAAGTGAAATACCCAGGACACACACTGCAACTGCAACAGCAACCGTGGCTACTAGGGTGCCCTGCAGGCAGCAGGTCAGCAAATCAATCAGATGCATAGTTTCCACATCATTTCACCACAGTATCATTTTCTTTCCACCCACAGAGTGGCACACAATGTCTCTTCCAGGGCCATTCATAACATATCCATTTTCATTATTTAAATAAAGTCCCTGGGTCAGCCACTTGTCTCTTGCGACCATCTTTGAGAGAAAATTTCCAGCAGGGAAACAATATGAAACAGGCTTGCTTAATAGGCTCATATGCACAATCTACCACTCACCCTAATTAAAACTATCTTTAGAAAAGTTATAAAATGGAAGGAAAAATAAAAAAAAAATTAAAAGTCAACCTAAGATGATGGAAGTACCATGACATGAAACAACTGTAACTTTAAATCGCCAGATTTATCCTTAACACATGCTCTTCAGGCATTTGTTTGGAAAAGGCACTGATAAAGTAGGAAAGAAGTGCTCAAATGTCTTGAGAAAGGAACTGAGCTGTTCTGTTCTGGTGTAGATTGCCAAAGATCATGTTTGCAAATGCCGCTAATCTTATCTGAACATATTAATAAAGTCCCTAAATCCTGCTATTAAGAAATACTACCACTGACATTGCAGCTGGCTAACATTTGCTTCTTAAATGCTATCACCACTCTCTCTTTTATTCCACACCCCACCCCACTGCTGCCCTAACCTCCAAGAAAAAAAAGGATGGCTGCTTCCTCGAATATTTAGCTACCAAAAAAATATCTAAAGCCTCATAAGACATTGAGAGAGAACAAAGATGAAAGTCAGGGTGAAATGAACAATTAAGATAAACTAGATATAATTCTTTTTAAAGGACAAGCCTCATAAAGCTACCATGTTAGGACCACAAATCATTCTGCAGATTATTTCCCCTCTATCTGTAAACAAAGAGGTGAAAGGATTAGGTGATTTCTAAGGTCTCCTCTTGTCATGATGTTCTGCATTTATTGAAAGAGGTTTATAAACGCATTTTCTTTCTCTCTTTTTTTTTTTTTTGAGATGGAGTTTTGCTCTTGTTGCCAAGGCTGGAGTGCAGTGGCGTGATCTCGGCTCACTGTAACCTCTGCTTCCTAGGTTCAAGCGCTTCTCCTGTTTCAGCCTCCCAAGTAGCTGGGATTACAGGCACCCGTCACCATACCCAGCTAATTTTTTGTATTTTTAGTAGAGATGGGGTTTTGCCATGTTGGCCAGGCTGGTCTCAAACACCTGACCTCAGGTGATCCACCTGCCTTGGCCTACCAAAGTGTTGGGATTACGGGCATGAGCCACTGCGCCTGGCTGCATTTTCTTTTATCTGCTCTATTTCATTAGACATTTCTTGCTTGTGTGCCTAAGTTAGCTAATGGGGAAATCCAGCAGACAGTGATGGGAAGCAAATGATTGCAGTCATGCTTTTTCCTTGACTCCACCTCAAGACCCATCCCACGCTGCAACCCAAGTGGATCGTGTTTTAATGTAGCAATTCTATCAGTGACCCATGCTCTGCTGGTCACTGACACCCCTTCTGTGTGTCATTTTCCAGGGCTGATGAAATCCTATGCTCTGCCTAAATTGTCTGAAACTCTATTCAAGACTTGCCAACTACGTGACTTTGCTCACTACCACCACCACACTGCTCTGTTACTGACTGGGATGAAGATTATCGTGCATGAAAGTCATTGCCAACAGCATGCAGATTTAAAGCAGACCCAACAACTCCTTCCAGGTTTTATCAGCAGACACATATCACATACAGAAGCATCCATCCCTTTCCTAATGGTATCTTTAAATTGTTCTATTTTAAAATTTTATTCATTTGTTTTTGAACTTTCTTCTTGCTCATAGATTTTTAGAAGTCGCTGTGGTAGCTATTCTTTTTCTATTTTTTTTAAGTCTGAATTCATATAGAGAGAACCACAGTTAGGAGAATCCTTTTCAGGGCAAAAGTGGGTTTCTACAGGGGTTCTTCCGGCACTTTCCAAACCCGAATGTCTCCAAGTCCTGATATCTCAAATTATCTGGCAGAAATAAGAGGCCCAGTTTTTTTTTTTTTTTTTTGGCAGAATGCGAGGTTTTGCCCTGTTGTAACAGTGCTGTCTTCTCACAAGCTACTCATGTGCTTTATAAGAAGATAACCCACAATCCCTACCTCTGCTCTATTCAGTGACTAGCTACTGCACAGACCATGTAAATGGTGACTAGCTACTGCACAGACCGTGTAAATGGACCAGGACAGCCAGAGAGGTGAGTGGGAAGTTTAGTACAGATGTGACTGAAAGCACTTGGTTTTATTTCTCCCCAAGACTTCTCAAAAGGAGCTAGCACAGAGTATTGGTGAACAGACTTCTGAGCACCTTTTTCCATGTGGCCTCCAAGAAGAAATCAATGAACTACTTACTTTTCTACTTAGCAAGGTTTCAAGAGACTCTCTAATAACATAAGCCTTCTGATTACTGCCTTTCTTGATCATGAGACCTAAGGAGAAGATGGCTAAACTAAAGCAACTTGGAGCTAGCCTTTCAGAAGACAGGCTACATCTGCTCAGTTCACCTGCACAGACCCAAAACAGTGCATGCTGAAGGCGGCCCAGTCCAGCTGAATTTCATCAGATGGGCATGTGTCTCCTTCCCCAAGTGATGGCCTCAGCTTCTCAGAAGGGAGTGTATTGAGCCACGGTGAGCCCTGCAGGTGGTCACTTGGACACCCCTGCCCATCTGTGAGAGTGAACAGCGTGCTTACCACTGTGGTAGGCTGCAGTGCCACAGAAAGCTGATTCATACATAAAGGACATGGGCAGACCATGAGTTCTCTCCATCCAGAGACATCTTGCTAACTAAACCTCCCACCTGCCACCTCCACCCTAGTCCTGCCTGAGTGTGCTCTCACTCACTACATTCATGGACCATCTCTGTTCACAGGCAGTCTCCACTCTTAAACCTACTTCCGTTTCCTCTCTGCAGAGGGGTGCATCTCGGGTTATCTCCGAACGATGTTCGATTCCACTCTCTCCTTTTATTCAAACAAGTCTCCTCACCTGAGTGGCTCCCCAGCAAGCCTGGCTCTCCCTCCAGCGACCCAATCTAGAAAGCTATAGCATCTGTCTCATAAGGGCTGGGTTGGCTCTGGTCCATTAAGAAGGTATTAAGCACTTTATTGTACCAGCTTGCTGGAAACCCAAGACCCCCTCTAAATGTGTTACTTCACCTGATGCCAATTTTACTAGCAGTCTGTCCTAAAAATGGTACATCTGGTAATAAAAACAGCTATTTTGAGCACCTATTAGATTTCAGAAGGCATGAACTATCTATTATTTATCTTTTGCATCTATTCATCAATTCCTTTAATTTTTGCAATAGCACTGCAAGCTAGATAAAATTCCCAATTTACAGATAAGAAAACAGAATGTCAAAGAGGAAGTAGCTGAAATAACACATCTAGTAAATTAGAGTCAAAATGAGGCACAAAGCCCAAATTTTTATTTACGCAATGTTGAACACAGATGTTATTTTTAGCAATTCACCTCCCCCCGCCGCCCTTTAAAAAAAAGAGAGAGACAGGGTCTTGCTCTGTGGCTCAGGCTAGAGTACAGCAGCTCAATCAATCATAGCCCACTGCAGTTTCAAACTCCCAGGTTCAAGCGATCCTCCCACCTCAGCCTCCTAAGTAGCTGAGACTATAGGTGCACACTACCATGCCTAGGCTAATTTTGTTTTTGTAGAGATGGGGTCTTACTCTATTACTCAGGCTGGTCTTAAACTCCTGGCCTCAAGTGATCCTCCGGCCTGGGCCTCCCAAAACACTGGGATTAGAGGAGTGAACCACTGCACCCACCTCGGCTCCCTTTTCTTAGGCAGGTATCACTACCCAGATAGTGCCAGATGCTACAACTTCTTTCTCTCGTTCTTAAACAGAATAATCAAAGGCATTTTCTACTTTTGAAGATCTGTTACTCTTCATTTGCCTGTCATTTGACAAGCTCTTCCTGAACACATGCTCCACACTGTGTTAGATGTGGTGGGAAACAGCAAAGGGTAAAGAATACTCATTTCCTTTAGGAGCTTAGATCTAGCCTGGGAGAGGGAATTTCTGCTGGATCACTCTGATATGAATAACGAATAGGAAGCTGCATGCCACTGACCGATGCTGCCATCAAGCACAACCCACAAGGGAGAGGAACAATAAGGTGGTGCTAGGGAAGATGAATCCACACAAAAGAGAAACAAAACGTTTAGTGAGGTCAAGTGGGGCCACCCTCAGACCATTTGCTCTGTGGGGAGGGGCTTTGAAAGCCAGGCCTCAACTCCAGTACGTAAGCTAGTCAGCCACCAGTTTTTGATGAGGGCCATCAGTGAAGTCTAAGGACACTGTGCCTGTCTCTGGTCTGCTGGCTGTAACACTTCTGGATTCTGAGAGACTTTGCGTACACTCTCTTGGATTTGACGTAAGCTCCAGACAGCTATGAGCAAGACTAGTTACCAGGATCCCTGAGATCACAGTGAGGGGAAGCAGAGTTTTCTGCGACATTGCCAGGGCAGTGACCTCTCAGAAAATGAAAGGGAAGTCATCCTTGGAGATGTGCTGGCGGGTGTGGGGCAGGACCTCCCAGGGGCTTCAGGCAGCTCATTAACGTGATATTAAATTGCTCTGTGTGCGAGGTTTTCAGAAAGGACAAAGGGCAGAACTGCTGCTGAGCCAGGGAATCAGAGCGGAATCCCAGCACACTGGCTCCAGGAGAGCCGGACGTCCCCTAGGCTGCCCACCAACCAGGATGAAAATCGAGACATCAGAGCCTCTGTCATTCACATGGTCCCCTAGCAGTGCCCTGGGCCTGAATCCCACAAAGCTGGTCCTTCAGCTGGGAGCCATATTGCTTCAATTTCATGCTCCATCACAAGAGTAAGTCCACTGCTGAGCTGTAACATATGAGTTCAGCCAGAAATTCACCCTCCCACTTTTGAGTATAATAGCAGTCAGTCCCTAGGAGTGAAATGAGCTCCTTTTTTGGGTCAACAGTAGAGCAAGCCAGAATTAACTCAGCTCCTTTCAGAAGTCAGCTTGCTAATGGCATCAGGAAAGGCTGAAGCATTTGGCAAGTAATCATATATTATTGCTTTACATTATTATGTAACTTTTCCTTATGTGCTTCTTCTTGCTTTAAAAAAAAATTAGATCTTAAGGTCTTTGATAATAGTGATTTTAAAAAATCTATCCTTATAGTAGTCCCATTAAATACTAAAATGAATAAATGAATAAACATGAATAAAATGGAAAATCTGTACATATATGGAGGGCTTATAATGGGGTTAATTTAATCTCCTAATATGTTTTATCTCATACATACAGAAGAGTCATTTTCTCAAAGTATGATCCCTACTTTGGAATTAGAAATCCAAGTTCTTAGGCCTCACCCAAGACCTATTGAATCTGAAACTCTAGGGGTGGGGCTCATCGATCTGGATTTTAATGAGAGTTGGTGGCAAATGTTGTTTAGACACAGTTCACCCTTTAGACTACTGGAAATTCTAGTCTAGTGTTTAATCTCTGGAGAAACCTAGGAACAGCCTACATCCTTTTCAGAATGATCAAAGATTGACACCAAATGGGTTTTTGTTGTGGTTGTTTGGGCAGACATGGTATCTAGGGAAGAAAACAAAAATGAAAAAAATTTTTTTACTTGGCATTTGCTGGCATTTTCATAGTTACTGAGCATGAAATGAAATAAACCCTGAAGCCCATGACAGTGAGTGAACGCATGTTTTTTCAAAATGTCTTGCAGTATCAAATCAATCCCTCAGTCAGCTTGCTTTTGAGTTTAATGGAGCCAAGGCAGTATTATTGTAGCTGTCACAAATTTTATGGGTTTTTTCCCCCTTGCCCTGTGAAGCTGGAACCAATTGTTGTTATAAAGAGACTAAATAAAAAAGGTCCTGGATTTCCTGTTATTACAGATCGATTTTTTGAGATTCTAGAATATCATATGGGTTTTTTTGTAACATAATTAAAACCATGTGAAATGGCACAATGTAGACTTTACCAGAGATTGATTTGATCATGCTTCCAAATGAAATACTTCAAGGAAGAAAATCACTAGATAATAGTTTTCCTTCTTAATATCCTCTATCACAGTTTTATATCACATTGTTAAAAAAATCTGCTTTATGAGAAATGTCAAAATACATAAATCAGTCAGGATAATTTCTACTGGTTGATTAACCTTATTCACTTTAAAAGTTTAGCAAATATAGATATATTTGCTTAATAGGGAGGCAGGGACAGCTTTCAGAGGGCAGGCAGCTGAAACTGAATCCCAGGACCATTTTCGCAAGAATAAACTACAACTTCTCAGAACATTTGTGCTTCATTGAGAGGGCAGTATCTTGAAGACATTAAAGAGTACACATATGTGTGTGCCCCTAAGATGGTTTTAGTTTATGTGTCAATCTGATTAGACCAAGGTGTCCAGTTGTTTGGACAAACATTAGTCTAAGTGTTGCTGTAAAGATATTTTAAGATGTGACAAACATCCAGTATCAGTAGACTTTGAGTAAAGTATACTGCCTTTAATAATGTGGACAGGGCTGGGCACAGTGGCTCACACCTGTAATCCCTGAACTTTGGGATACCAAGGCGGGTGAATCACTTGAGGCCAGGAGTTCCAAGACCAGCCAGGCCAACACAGTGAAACTCTGTCTCTTCTCAAAGTACAAAAATAAGCCAGGTATGGTGGTATGCACCTGTAGTCCTAGCTACTCAGGAAGCTGAAGCACCAGAATCGCTTGAACCTGGGAGGCAGAGGCTGCCGTGAGCCAGGATTCTGCACTCCAGCCTGGGCAACAGAGCAAGACTCTGTCTAAAATATATATATATAATAGGCCTCATCTAATCAGTTGAAGACCTTAAGAGCAAACACTGAGGCTTACTGGAGAAAAACTCCTATCTCCAGATGGCAACACAAAATCTGCCTGTTTCCAGTCTTCAGACTCAAGACTGCAACATCAGCTCTTACCTCAATCTCCAGCTTACCCTCTGTTTCAACTTATGAAGCACCACCAATCATGTGAGCCAATTTCTTAAAATAAACTTCTCTTTCTAGATATCTTGTTGGTTCTGTTTCTCTGAGGACTCCTGACCAATATACAGTCCCCAACCCTAATGTTTAACCCAAAGTCTCCAAGACATTCGTACTACTCTTTTCTCACCACTTTAGTTGAAATAACTTGGTTGAAAGTGCAGAGAAAAAAAATAAAATCAAGGAACTTACAAGAATTATCTTAAATCCTACTGCCCATACATTCGCAAGTAGAAAATGGAGATACTGCTGTACTCTTACTACTAAAGTTAGAGTCACTGCCTTAAACATCCAGAATCCTACAGAACTTAACCTATGCTTCCATGATTCCATTTGGTATATTAAATGATTCATCTATTTACATAGCTAGCTTTCCCATTTCATCAGGAGAATCTCAAGGACAGGAAATGTTGATTTTTAAAACAGTTTCGTGTAATAAGTATTAAATATATTTTTGCTAAATGAATGAACTGTCAAAATCTTCAAAATAATTACCATTCTAAATGCTCTTCTGGTTCTTCAGTTTTCCCTCATTTCAAATAGGACACGTTCTATCTGTGCTACGAGGCACAAATGGAACAGCAGCTGGGACTAAAGAAGTCTACACCCAGGGGACCAGTAACTCCTGACATCATTCAGAGTTCAGGCATCACTGGTTCATACTAGTGCCTCCCATGCGATCTGATTATAATAATGTTAGATGGCTTTTTCAGTGAGTCTAGATTAGACACAGTGATTCTGCAACTGACCACAATGCAATGTTTTTGAAGAATTTATAATATGGTTAGCTGTCTAAAAAGTATCTTTAGTTTAGAACTTCCAATAATTGAGTTGAAAGAAACTGAAGATGTGAAATATAAGCTCACAGTTGTACCATAAAACATCTTACTTAATAAACCACACTTACAGGAAATGAAAGGCCAATGTGGTGTATTAGAGAAACAGGGTCTCTATCTACAACACTGTAGTAGAAATTATATTGCCCTAACATGGCTCGTTATAAATTGGGTCAAAACCATGAACTGATTTCACAAACTTCCTCCCAAAAGTTATTTCATCTTAACTCTACACATATATTCCACAAAAATATAACTTCAAACTCTATACTCTATTTTTGAGGAAGGAAGTTGAAATAAAAAATGTGCTGGCTAATATAACTTTCATGAAGCAGATTTGCAGGGATATTCTCTGTCACACTGTAGCCTGGCAAGGTGTTTAGCTTTGTTACATAGGTCTTGTGGCATCCATGTGTTTGCCTGGGGTGAGGACAGACTTCAGCTTATACCTCTAGGTAGATGACTCTTCCTCCTGTTAAAAAGAATTAATACACTCTGTTATGGGTTGAATCATGTCCCTCTATAATTCATCCATGTGGAAGTCCTAACCCTCAGGACCTCAGAATGTGACATTTGAAAAGTAGGGTTGTTGCAGATGTAATTAGTAAGACGAGGTCATACTGAAGAAAGGTGGGTCTCTAATCCCATCCACATAAAAAGGGGGAAATCTGGATGTAGAGACACACACACGGGGAAAACACCACATAAGGATAAAGGCAGAGATTGGGATGATTCTCCTGCACACCAAGGAACACCAGAGATGGCTAGCAAACCCGCAGAAGGTGGGGGACAGACCTGGAACAGAATCTTCCACACAGTCCTCAGAAGGAACAAACTCTGCTGATGCCTTGATCTCAGACTTCAACCTCTAGAACTACGAGACAATAAATCTGTCCTCTATGAGCCACCCAGTTGGTGGCACTTCTTAATGGCAGCCCTAGCCAACTAATCCACACTCCTACCTGCCACAAAATTCATGCAAAACATGCAAGGAGGCAGACTACACCAGGTGCAGATCACAGGGCAAAAGGTGAAAGAGCAGAGCAAGGTCAAGGGGAAAGTGCACTCTTCTAGGTTATCCACAAAGCTGCCAGCCAGCATTCGGGACAAACCTACAGGAATCATGATGAGATATTTTAATAAAAGTGTCCTCAGACTGAAAATGTTCAAATTATCAGGATTTTGATACTATAAATTAATATGTAATACAGACTAACACAATATGATCAATGCTGACAAAGGATGGCAGAATTTGAGAGAGACGAGAAAGAGAATAAAGACCAGTTGACCCTTGTAGAGTCTTGTGAATATTATGCTTAAGTTCGCTGCAAAGTTCTCATTTCATGCAGTCTTTCTTCAGTCTTTCTTAACCAATCCTTTGACCATCATTGATATGGTCCTAAGTTGCGGTGGCTAGAGGTAATCATCTGGAAGACTGGTCATAATCCACATTGGCAGCTACAATTCTCATGCCCAGAGCAGGTCATAATGGGTAAAAGCCCCTCCCACCTCACCAATTTCACATAGATAGAGTTCTGCTGGAATCGATCAGTATACAGCCAGTAACTACCATCACAATCTAGATACAGACCACCACCCTAACCCCACATGTCCCTTTAGTTAATCCCTTCCCCTCCAGCCCCAGGCAAACACTGATTGCTTTTCTCTAATTTTTCCTTTGTAAGAATTCCACATAAGTGGAATCATACAGTAGTTTCTAATCTTTTTGCATTTGGCCTTTTTCACTTGGCATCATGCATTTAAGATCCATTTGTGTTCTTGCATTTAAGATCCATTCATGAGTTTATGTTCCTTTTTATTGCCGAGTTAGTGTTCATGTTGTGGATATACCACAACGGCACACATGAAAGGCAATCGGCTTGTTTCCAGGTTTTGGAGGTTACAAGTAAAGCTGCTATAAATATTTGCATACAAGTTTTGTGAGTGTGTGTGAACAAAAGTTTTCGTTTCACTTGGGTACTCAAGAACAGAGCTGCCAGGTCACTTGAACTTCATAAGAGAATGTTAGTGTTTTCCGAAATGGCTGTACCATTCAGATGGCTGTTTTTAAAGTAGCTCATTATACTTGACATTCAGAAAAATATTCAAGTCTGTATACATTTTTGTCAATAAACAGCTTTAGTAGAAATATCAATGTTAAATGGGAACAACGTCTAAGACTTGTGAAAAACCTAGGCGTTTATGACTGGGGCAAAGCTGTAGTGAACAAAGGCATAAGACTAAAAGCTGCCCCTTTCTGCCTTTGATTGTGACTAAATGTGGAATTAAATTGCTTTGCTGCCTCCCCCACAACGGTGAGCTGTGAGTGAGGCTTGCACGTGGTTTCTTTACCCAGCCATGCCCTGTCTACTTGCTCTGCCAACCTGCCGCACCCTCCAACGCTTCTGTCTTGGTGCCAAACAAATGACTTCAGAAACAAAGAGGAGCCGAAATGCATCCATTTGTTTGGAATCCATGCATGTCTCACTCAGGCTCTGCCTTTCCCTAAAGATCTGTTTGCTGTCTTTTGAAGTGAGAATACCAGCAAGTCTGCATAGTGGGTTTTGCCTACCTGAAAGAGAATTTTTTCTGACTCCTCCCTCATCTCTTCTTTCTCTGAACTTGACTCTAGACACAGATATGCCTATATGCTCAGGACCAAAAGAAAACCTGATACTAAGCTAAAGGCCAGCTGGCTGGCACATAAAAGAAATCCAATACTTTATTTCCTCTCTGAAGGGTCCTCATGTGAACTTGTGCTTGTGGAGATGCAGAAGTGTTTGTGGTGGGTGTGTTTCTGAGAGTGTTTAGCTGTCCTGGATCTAGAAGAAAATGGGAAAGGGATGGTGAAGTTTGAGAGAGAAAAGGCTGAGCATTGAACACATGCTTGGGGCCAATGTGAACTTAGGGAGAAAAGCGTTTGCGGGGTCACCAGATGGCAGCTCAACCTCAGAGGCTGCTGTAAGTCTCCAGGCAGCAGTTCCAGCTGGAGTTGGTTTTCTCTCCAACAAAAACCAAGTGTGGCAGTGCAGAGGGGGTTTGAAGATTAATTTAATAAAAGGAAAGCCCCCTGGAAAGACACAGGGACTAGCTTAAGCTGCCCCGATTGATGGCACTTCTGCTATTCCCCAGTTTGTTAAGCTGAATCATAAAGTCTACCCCAGACATTTGAGATCACATTTGATGAAAATATGCTTAAATTTGTCTGCCAGTAGAAAGAGGTGTTAATAAGAATTTGTGGATTCTTAAGAATCAATTCCATATGTATCCATGAATAAATGAGCAGAGATATAAAAGACAAATCTATGCCTGTACATAGGCACACACCCCATGTGTATTATTGGTTCAACAAACGAGGTAGTTATAGCGTTACTATATGAAATTTTGAACAGATGTAAACAGAGAAAAAAAATCAATAACATAGATTGACCAAAGTGAATTAGTCACAAAGGAAAGCCAATCTACAGAGCTAAAATAGCTCAATAGAAGGTGCTTGTTCTTCGTAAGGCCTAAAACCATAAAAACTCTAGAAGAAAATTTAAGCAATACCATCCAGGACATAGACATGGGCAAAAACTTCATGACTAAAACACCAAAAGCAATGGCAACAAAAGCCAAAATTGACACGTGGTATCTGATTAAACTAAACAGCTTCTGCATAGCAAAAGAAACTATCATCAGAGTGAACAGGCAACCTACAGAATGGGAAAAAAGTTTTGCAATCTATCCTTTTGACAAAGGGCTAATATCCAGAATCTACAAGGAACTTAAACAAATTTACAAGAAAAAAAAAACCCCATCAAAAAGTGGGCAAAGGATATGAACAGACACTTCTCAAAAGAAGATATTTATGCAGCCAACAAACATGAGAAAAAGCTCATCATCACTGGTCATTAGAGAAATGCAAATCAAAACCACACTGAGATATCATCTCATACCAGTTAGAATGGCGATCATTAAAAAGTCAGGAAACAGATGCTGGAGAGGATGTGGAGAAATAGAAATGCTTTTACACTGTTGGTGGGAATGTAAATTAGTTCAACCATTGTGGAAGACAGTGTGGTGATTCCTCAAGGATCTAGAACAAGAAATACCATTTGACCCGGCAATCCCATTACTGGGTATATATCCATAGGATTATAAATCATTCTGCTATAAAGACACATGCACACATGTGTTTATCACAGCACTGTTCACAATAGCAAAGACTTGGAACCAACCCAAATGCCCATCAATGACAGACTGGATAAACAAAATGTGGCACATGTACACCATGGAATACTATGCAGCCATAAAAAAGGATGAGTTCCTGTCCTTTGCAGGGACATGGATGAAGCTGGAAACCATCATTCTCAGCAAACTAACACAGGAACAGAAAACCAAACACTTCATGTTCTCACTTATAAGTGGGAGTTGAACAATGAGAACACATGGACACAGGGAGGGGAATACCACACACCAGGGCCCGTGAAGACAGAGAGTGGCTAGGGGAGGGATAGCATTAGGAGAAATACCTGATGTAGATAACGAGTTGATGGGTGCAGCAAACCACCATGGCACGTGTATACCTATGTAACAAACCTGCACGTTCTGCACATGTGTCCCAGGACTTATAATTAAAAAAAAAAAAAAAAAAAAAAAAAAAAAAGATACTTCTTCTTATCAGAAAAAAATGTAAAGACATAAAAGTCACAGTACAAAGAGATGTTTGACATATTATTGGCTTAAAGACAGATTTCGGCCCCATTGAAGTCTAAATCACTGAGTTCTGGGCCCTCAGAATACTAGAGGATTTCTTATCCAACTTCTCTTAAAACTCAAGAATCCCCTCAACAATGCCTTGACAGGTGAGTTATCTTTTTTGACAACTTCTATAATTGTATATTTGATAAATGCACCTATTTGCCTCTAGATTTGCTAAAACTAGCTGGGAAAACAAAAGAAATACTGCAGAAAATGAAACAAGCAACAATCCACCATTCCGTGTATGTGCAGACAGGACGTGGATCATGAACCTGATAAACATTTCCTAAGAATAGCTACTCTCAATCTCAGCTGACCACTAGAATCACACGGGGATCTTTAAAAAACAAAAAAACAAAAAAAACAAAACAAACAAACAAAAAAACAGATTCCTATGTCCCAGCCCCAGAGACCCAGAGATTCTCATTCAGAGGTCCTGGTATGTCACCTAAGCATTGGGCACTTAAAAAGCTTTTCAATGTACAGCTAAGATTGGAAACTACTATCATTATTCTGGTTCCAACCAAGGACAATTTTAATCAGATTTTATTAGATAATGCATTTGTCCACATTCATGACAATGGTTCCACCTTAGACAACACACAATTCCAGAGGACCCTTGGCAGTCCCTACATGCTCTATGGTGGCAGCCACCCGCCAGGAGCCTGCCAACAGAACAGAATGTTAGACTCTTATTGCGTTAGTGCCTCTGTCCCTGTGATCTGTCCTGGACTGTCCCTCAACAGCAGCATTCAATTCCTTGCCCCAGGATTTCTAATTACTTTAGGGCACATGCTGACCTGATGAGATAGAGCACACCTGGAACATACTGAGCCACCACCTTTACCCCCAGAACAACTGCTGTTGCTGAGCGCATGAAAAGAAAGATGCTTCTGGGTCTGAAGAACAGCGTTAAGAATGAATCATCCTGAAGCTCCTCTTTTCCATACTTTGAGAAAAGCAAATCACATCTGATTCGAATAGGATGTATCTTCTATGAAAGCCAAAGAGGAAAAACTTTGGGTCTAAGAGGGTAAAGGCAGTTGTTGCTCTATTATAGTATGAAAGGAAAATATTGGGGCCCCCAATTACTAAGCTAAAGGGGAAATTTAAGCTGCGAACTGCTCAGGGCAAACCTGCCTCTTGTTCTATTTAAAGTCACCCCTCTGCTGAGATAAACAATATCTGATCACCTCCTTTGGAGACGCTAATCAGAAATTCAAAATAATGCAACCATTTGCCTCTTATCTACCTATAACCTGGAAGCCCCCTCCCTGCTTCAAGTTGTCCCACCTTCACTTCGAGGTGTCCCGCCTTTTCCGGACTGAACCAATGTTCATGTTGCATACGTTGATTGATGTCTCATGTCCCCCCAAAATGTAGAAAACCAAATTATGCTCTGACCACCTTGGGTACACGTCATTAGGACCTCCTGAGGCTGTATCACGGGCACGCGTCCTCAACCTTGGCAAAATACACTTTCTAAATTAACTGAGACCTGTCTCAGATACTCAGGGATCAGAATAGAAAGTCTTAGGGTTAGATAATCTTGGGAATAATCTAGTACAACATTCTTATCTCTGATATCAGGCAAAGGAGTCCCCAAAATGTAAAGTAACTTGCCCAAAGTAGGAGCTGGTGTCTGGACGCGGGTGGGGGATCCTGACCCAGTTCTTGCTTTTTTTCCATGGGACTGTTTGCTCGCTTCCAACATTTTACATAAAGTCAAAGTTTTACAAAACAAAATGAAAGGGGAAAAATTCCTGTGGAAGAAGTCTAGGCCGTATGTTGATGCCACACATCTGTGGGTGACTAGAGAACGCTGAAGGGGCCATGACATGCTGGCCACACTAGGGGGCCTGGCTTGCAACTGTAATCCACCTCTGGGTGCTTTCCATTAGAAGCCATCTCTCCCGTGGATGAGGAGAGGCACCAGAGCTCTGTGCTGCTGCCTTTGATTACTTCCTTTAACTTGAGCATCAGTTGCCAACACATCTGAAACTGAAGTGACAGCTTTTCATACTGCTTGACACGGAGGGAAAGCTGAGTAGAATATATGTTGACAGGAGAAATGTAAACTTATCCGAGTTTTATTCTTGTTGAAAATGTTCAAGGCACTCCCACTCATAAGGCCTTGGTTCTCTTGAAAAGAAAAGCCCCTTCGGAGGTAGGTGGATCATGAGGTCAGGAGTTCAAGACCATCCTGGCCAACATGGTGAAACCCCATCTCTACTAAAAATACAAAAATCAGCTGGGTGTGGTGGTGCATGCCTGTAATCCCAGCTACTCGGGAGGCTGAGGCAGGAGAATGGCTTGAACCTGGGAGGTGGGAATCTCAGTGAGCCGAGATTGCAGCACTGCACTCCAGCCTGGCAACAGAGTGAGATACTCCCCGCCCCCCCCAAAAAAAAAAACCCAAAAAACAGATATTGGATATTAGAATAGGAGCTATGCCCATGGGTAACTAACAGACCCCAGTTTGGAAATGCCCAGATTCACTGGGTAATAAAGCACATTCTCATCTTCCAATGCTTAGAAATAGCTCACAGTTCCTAACATTTTCAGTAACCTAAGGAAAAGAGGAATAAAAGGGGGCTTTCTGGTTTCTCCAAATACACCAACCACACCATTCTCTACTTCTGTATTATTTACGTTGGGGCCAGATACTTCCTAGCTGGGGAGTTGGAAAGGCTGTTCTAAGCACTGTAGGATGGTCAGCAGAATTCCTGGTATCCACCTACTAAATGTTAGTAGCATTTATCATAATTGTGACAACAAAAATGTCTCAGATATTGCCCAAAGCCCCCACCTCCCTACTGAGAATGACTGCACCCAAATGTCTTATCCAACCACAGCAGCAGTTCCATTTAGTGTTTTGGGTTCTCTGCCTTGTCTTGTTGCTGACAATCCTAACCCTCCTTAGGAATCAGGGGCTAAGTGTGAAGATTAACGGGGAGAACTGGAGGTTACCACTTGACCCTAGGACACCCTCCAGGTACAGGGCTCCTGTTTTTCTCACAAAACCTCTGGACCCACTTGACTGGCCTGCCATTGTGCCTCATAGTAGGTTGCTCCTCTTCCTTCTGAAAAGCTCTTTTCCTTTGTCTTCACCAGGCTAAATCCTACCCCTTGTTTAAGATTTGGGTCAAATTAACTTCTCCTATGAGGTCTTCTCCACCACCTCTCCCCCTCAGTTAACTTTCTTATACTTTCTCCTGAACTCACATACTTGTGATGAACAAAAGAGAGAACTGCATGGTGACCTGAGACCATGCCACTTCCACTGATCTCTTCTAGGGTCTTAGACTTCAGAGGTGACGTTGTCCAAGCCTAAGACTTTACTCAGCTGAGCAGGTACCAGAGTCTAATCATAATCACCAGCCCACACCACAAAAGCCAAGCACTTGATGAGAAAAAGCTGGAATTTAAATGTTTTGTGCAAACAGACTAAGATTTTATTTGGAGACTTTTGCCAGAGACTGAGGCAAGAGACTCTTGGCTTAAGAGCTCAGGCTCTTCAACTCCGCATCACCACGCCCTGGAGTAGTGACGGGGGAAGGGAGCCCTTGCTGAGCCTGACAGCAGCAAGATCAGCCCCAATAGCTCAGGGTGGCTGGCAGCCACCACCCCTCCCCGCCCCGTCCACACCCAACCTCTTTCAGTTACTTTCTACCCTGCTCCCAAAAGAACGCAAACTCTTTGTTAACTAGGTAAAAACTAACACTCAATTTGCTAACCGTAAAGAGATCATGTAATTTTACAAAGGAAAAAGTCAAACTTTCAGAGACATGGTAACTTTTCGTTCCTTAAGGCAGATTGTCAGTCACCCAGGCTGAAGTGCAGTGGCACAATCATAGCTCACTGCAGCCTCCAACTCCTGGGCTTGAGCAATCCTTCCACCTCTGCCTCCTAAGTAGCTGTGACTGCCTACAGGCATGCACCACCATGCCCATCTAAATTGATTTTTTTTTTTTTTGGTAGAGATGGGATCTATGTTGCCCAGGCTAGTCTTGAACCACCGGGCTTAAGTGATCCTCTCACCTTGGCCTCCCAAAGTGCTGAGATTATAGGCATGAGCTACTGCGCTGGGCTGGTAACCATTTTTTAAGGCTAATTTCTAACCCCATATTGGATTCCTCACCTGAACTCAGCACAGGGATGGGTTCTCTCAGTTAAGCACTTTTACTAAATTGAAACTTACACTTTCAGCTTTAATTGTAAGCCCACAGGAAAAAAAACAAAACAAAACAAAAACAGAACACACAGCCTAAATGCTACTGAAGATACAAAATTAAGAGATTCTCGTGGATGAAAAGGAACTTCAAGGCACTTCCCCAGCTGTCCGAAAATTTCAATGCCCGCTATTTCCGACGTTTCTTCCATTGATCTGACCATAACTTCTCCTGGGGGTAGGAGGAGGTAGAAGCCAAAACTGCCCAAGCAAGAAGCACAGCAAGATGAGAATGTGCTGCCCTTTGGTTTTAGCTTTTCATTATCAAATGGTCAATGCCCTTTTTCTAAAGGGTGATATAAACCAATTTCCCTTGAGATTTATTATTAGGAGGAAAAATCTTCTCCCCTATGAACAGCAGCCTAAGGCCCTACCCTGTCACTGCTCTGTGTGTGTGTGTTTGTGTGTGCGTGCACGCAATTACTGAGTTGAAAGAGAGATCTTTCCACACAGAAAAGGGCAATATTTTGGTCTTAAAGGCCGCCTTTTTCTTAGGACCCCTTAAGCAAACTGATATGGTTTGGATCTGTATCCCTACACAAATCTCACATTGAAATGTAATCCTCAATCCTGGAGGTGGGGCCTGGTGGGAAGTGATTGGATCGTTGGGGAGGTTTCCAATGGTTTAGCACCATCCCCCTAGGTCTTGTTATTGAGTTCTTGCAAGGTCTGGTTGTCTAAAGTGTGTAGCACCTCCCCCTTCTCTCTTTTGCTTGTGCTTCGCCATATAAGATACCTGTTCCCCCTTCACCTTCCAACACAAGTGAAAGTTTCCCGAGGCCTCCCCAGAAGCAGATGCTGCTATGCTCTCTGGATAGCCTGCAGAACTGCAAGCCAATTAAACTTCTTTTCTTTATAAATTACCCAGTCTCATGTATTTCTTAATAGCAATGCAAGAACGGACTAATCCACAAATTCAAAGCCTTTGTATGTGTCCTAAGAGAATCCACTCAGAAGGCAAGTTTGATTTTATGACTCTCCTGCTTGAGATCAGTAAGTTAATGGTTTCCTATCACTGTAAGGCAAAAGATCAGAATGCAACACACGTGTTCTGCTCTTCACCTGGCTTGCAAGATGCACCATGGCTCATGACCTCCCAGCTGTCCAAGCTGGAGCCATACTGGCCTGCTTTAGCTTCTGTAGGAGCCCGCCATGCTCCTTCCAGCCAAAAAGCCTTCAACATTTTCCCTCCTGACAGAATAGCCCTGGCTCACCCTTCAGATCTCATAAGTGACATCTGCTCCAGGAAACCCCTTCTGATGCTCACTCTATTCCCAGGGTACCCAGGTCTCTCTGTTATAAGCCCTCTTATCCCCCATGTAATCACCTTGGTGGCACTTCAATGCTATCTGAAATTACAAAGGCCATTTTACATTTATTTGGTGATCATCTTATTATCTACCTCTCCACCAAGACTGCAAGCTCCTAAAACTAAGAATCCTGTTGGGCTATCACTGAATTCCCAAAATCAAGATCAAGGTTTCACATGTCCCAGAAGCTCAGAAAATAACTGGCAGATGAGTGAATACTCACTCAAATCCACTGGGATTTGCTGAGAACCACTTTTGGGTACCTCAAATTCTAGCGTCTCCAGTCAGAGGAGGAAAAGTGACAAAACATCTTATTTTGTTAAGTATTAGCAAAACAACTTTTCAGCTATCACAAACCCAAGTGGCAGGAAAATTACCGAGAGATGCTGAAGATGCCTGGCACCCGGATCCACTCCTCACCCAGTACTGCATTCTTCATTGTGTGAGTCATAGCAATACCTTTCCATCAAGCTTGTACAAACAGCTTAATCCACACACGCAGGCACTAATATCATTTAAAAATTGTCACTTAGTCAAAGTGGCATGTCTTATTTAAAGAAGTTTAAGTTGCCTACATGTATTTCAACTACTAATTCTAAACCTGCTGCCATGATTTTAAGGGTCTAGTGACAACATTTTAGATCAAAGGAGTAAACTTTAGGTTTGGAAAAATTTGCTACAAAGTTCAGATCAAAATGGAGGAAAATCTGTCCTTTTAGTAATAATATTGGCCTTTTAGTAATTTCACTTATAATTTGATACATGTAAAATACAGGTGACATATGTACATGTAAAATAGTACACGAAAACTAGTATCATGGAGATGAGAAATGCTCAGCCTAACTTTATAGTAATGTTCCACTTTAGTCATAAGAAATTTCTCATGAGTTCAGTCCAATAAAGGACTCAAAGTTTTTAAAACAAAAGTCACATGATACTCCCTGGGAAGAAGAGGGAATGAGCCACTGGATTACTCTCTTCCTTCCATTTGAACCACAGGGAGGCTAGTAGCATGTAAATAGTGTGTATATGTGGGTGGGAAGAATCAACTCTACACAAACACACTTGAGAAGAAGATAATCTCCATGTCTGGAAATAGAAAAACATAATGGTGAGTGGCTGAAACCCTCTGGTCCATGGGGAGTGGCCCCCACTGTTTAGTTTCAACAAGCATGCTTTGGGACACAACCAGAACCAAGCTCCCTGGAAGAAGTAATGAGCTAGGACTAGACCGACATTAAGCCTAAAATATCCCTTCATCAAACCCTAGACATGATCAGAAACGTAATACTCTCCTATGGCCAAGGAGGAAAGAACATCTGCGATGGGAAAGAAAAGTTGGCCAGCACTGCAAGAGAGTGCAGCATCCAGAATGGACCTCCTCTGCATGACAAAGCCCACATTTTCAACAAGAGTTTCAGACCCATTCAACACTGTGAATAGACAGGTTAGGGCCACCATGAAAACACATAAGATTATTTCACATAAAAATTATAAAAGCTTACTAGGAAATCCAGTAGGAAACACCTGAAAGGCACAACAGATGAGAATTCATGTGAGGCAACCTGATAAAGCACTCTGCAAAGTACCTTAAAAATATTCTTTATTCTTTGAGAAGGAATAGCAAACTTTCCATGAGTCTGAAGATCAGAAAAACAGAAGGCAGATATGAAACAGAATGAAATGGAAACCATGAACATGGAAATAAAATTTTTAAGTTAAAAAAGAATAGATATTTGTTTTGTTAGAAAGAAGAACTGGTGAACATGAAAGAAGAATTGAAGAGGACTTCACTGGCAAGTTCTACCAATGTGCACAGAATAACTTCACAGAAACTCTTTTGGAGAATTAAGATGTACTTCCCAAATTGCTTTATAAACCTTAAAGCCCAGTAACTCTGAGAAAAGAAGCTAATCTCCGTCATGAATATCAACCTGAAAATCCTAAACAAAATATTAACACTCCAAATCTAGCAACAAGGAATATATTGTGGTCAACTTGAGTTTATTTCAGGAATGGAAGTTTAACATTGAAAACAATAAATAGGATTTGTCACCTTAACAGACTGCAGAAGAAAAATCATAATCATCTCAACAGGTACCAAAAAGTATCTGCTAGCATTCAACAGTCATATATGAAAAAATGTTTTAGCAAACCAGGAATAGAACAGATTTATTTTAATCTCATTGTATTAGTCAGGACAGAACATGTTATAGAAACAAACAGACTCCAATTTCAAGAGCTTAACATATAAAGTATATTTCTTGCTCACACGCAGTCTGCTTATGGTCTATAGGCTTTTTGGAGTAGCTGTTTTCCAAGAAGCGACTCAGATCTAGGATGGATTTGTCTTATCTCCTATCGCCACTCCTATTCAGCAATTTTCTGAAAGTCTCAGCTACTGAGTTAGGCAAGAAAAAGAAATGTGAAAGAAAAATAAAATGTATCTTAATCACAGATAAGATTATAAAACATAATCCAAAAGAATCTTGAAGTTAATTACTAACATAAGGAAGTTTAGCAAGTTTGCTAGATAAAAATTTATACTTGAAATCAATTGTACTTTTTGTAAAGAGGAAACAAATGAATTTTTGAAGATACAATTTTTGATAGCAAGGAGCCAGCAATAAGTTGGAGAAAAGAACTCTACAAAGAAAATATAAAGCTTTGCAGTATGTTAGAGAAGGCTAAGAAGAAATCGGATCCTGATAATGAGTTGGAAGACTTGTATTATACAGATATTGGTTCTTAAATTCATCTATAGATTGAATAAACTCCTAATAGATTGTTTTAGCAGAATTTGACGTTAAAATTGCCATAGCTCAAAGGGCCAAGAATAGCCAAGATTAACTTTTGGTTTTTGAGGTATACCCTATATGTAAGTAAATTCTATAATTACATTAATCTGAATGTACAGCCTGATTATTTTTGATATGTGTAGAGACCACACAACCACCACTTGGATTAAGAGGTAAATATTGACCGGGTGCGGTAGCTCATGCCTGTAATCCTAGTGCTTGGGGAGGCCGAAATGGGAGGATTGCTTGAGTCTAGGAGTTTGAGACCAGCCTGGGCAACTTAGTGAGACCCCATCTCATTATAAAGAAAAAAAAAGAGGTAAATATTTCCAGCACTCCGTATGGTTTCCTCGTGCCTTTTCCAGATTATAACCTCCTAATACTGAACTTTTACCACTAGTGATTAGCTTTGCTTGACTTTTGATCCTCACATAATTGGAACCATGCAGTATGTTTTCTTTTTGACTGGTTTAACTCTTGTAGGCAATTTTTCTGCCAGCGAGCAAGAAGTATTTCTCTTCTTGGTTCTAGAGGGCTGCTCTTTCTGGGCTAATGCAGCCCCTGGTAGCTCTAACAATGAGAGCTAGCAATGGTCGTGTACAGCTCTTCTGGCATGCATCTGGTTCCTGCAGTGAAGTGCTTCTCAGAACCAAGCTCCAGCAGTGCCAAGTGACCAGCAATGCCCAGCATTTTTCAGCTTCCCCCAGTATCCTCTCAAGCAGCTGCTCAGTGGAAGACCACCTGTGAGGCACCTCAAAGGCTCCCCCGATGCCCCCTTGGGAGGCTTTGCAGCAGGCTACTGCAGGTGAGGAACCATCCCATGCACAACTTCCCCAGTAAACCCTTGGGTGGCTTCACAGTGATTTTTAAGGTGTGACAGTTCCTGAGGGATGGCTTTCCACAGCATCCCAGAGGGAAGATGTCCTGCGAGTTCCAGTAGTGCAGCATCTTAGCAATGTAACCACGCATTAAAGCACAGCCATGCCCTTCAAGGAAGGTCTGGAACTCAACCCTTGGGGATCCCTGGGGACAGGGAAGGGGAGAGTGAATCTCTTTCCTGGTCTCTGTCTCAGCCTTAGAGGTAGTATATCTACTTCCCAGATTGCCAATTCACAAATTTACATTATAGTTGTCTAGGAGAGGATAGTTCATCAATATGGGCCACAATAGTGATAGAAAGCTTAAACTAACCAATATTACATAATAAATAAAGTTACCTCTTACAAAAGCAACAGGCCCATATGGTTTTACTGAGTATTCTACAACACAAAGACCAGCTAAGTCCAGTATCACTGATAGCACCACAAGAGACTATTTCAACCCATATCACATAATCATATCAATGTAAAACTCCGAAAGACAATAACAGAATTCAATCTCATTAAAAATGTTACACACCATGGGCTGGGCATGGTGGCTCACCCCTGTAATCCCAGCACTTTGGGAGGCTGAGGTGGGCGGATCACAAGGTCAGGAGATTGAGACCATCCTGGCTAACACGGTGAAACCATATCTCTACTAAAAGTACAAAAACAAAATTAGCTGGGCATGGTGGCGGGCACCTGTAGTGCCAGTACTTGGGAGGCTGAGGCAGGAGAATGGCGTGAACCCGGAAGGCGGAGCTTGCAGTGAGACGAGATCATGCCACTGCATTCCAGCCTGGGCAACACAGCGAGACTCTGTCTCAAAAAATAAACGACAAAAAACAAAACAAAAGTTATACACCATGACTGGCTGGGATGTACCTCAGGAGTGTATGTTTGCTCAACAGTAGGAAATGAATCAATATAACATAGCATATTATTAGGAAGGAGAGCCATAAAATTATTTCCACAGTGCTAAAAAAAAAAAAAAAAAAAAAAAAAAGCTTCTCTCAATTCAACACCGATTCTTAATTAAAAGACACACACCACAAAAATAGAGATTGATGGATATAGAATTAGTCCTAAAGTCAGCATCATTACTTACCTTTCTTAGTGTGAAATGGGAATTTCCATTATAGTCAGAAACAAAATACAGATGCTACCTCCACTACTACTAAACATTATTACTTCTTAACATTAACATTTTATTTGGCCAAATCAATTAGAGGTATAAGAATTAGAAAAGTAGTAAAACTATATGTGCAAATGAGATAGTCTATCTAGAAAAACTAAAAGAAACAATGAAGATCTCCACAGCAAAAAATTTAGTAAAGAGGCATATAAAATATAAAGATAAAATACTTAGAAAAAAGCTTAAGAAATTTGAAAGACATAAATGAAGAATGCTTTAAAACACTCTTGAAAGGCAAAAAGGTAAACCATAAACAGACATTCCTTGTTCTTGGCTAAGATGACTCAGTAAAGATCAGTTCTCCTTAATTTATACATTTCAATAAAATTACAAACTCCAATAATATCAAATTTTTGTTTTTTTATGGAGCTAGGCATGATGATACCAAACTCCATATGGAAAAGTGAACATGCAAGAATCGTTAATAAAACACTAAAAAAGAAAAGCCACAGGAGGAATATCCCAGACAGATATTAAAAAGTACAATCGCATCTTAAGTTAAAATGGGATTATATTGCACATGAGTAAGAAGACAGAGGCCAATGGATTAGAGCAGAAAATTCAGAATTAGACCTGACTACTTTGAAAATTTTGTGTATGAAACATGGTAACTCAAATCGCTGGGGCAAAATGGGTTTTAATAAGTTGTATTAGGACAACTAAATAGTCCATTAGTAAAAAGATAAAATTAGATACAGACTTTACTCCATACATAAGAATAACCTTCAAAGGATCTGAGGTATAAGTGTGAAAATTTAAACTACAAACGTGCTAGAAGGAAATGGGGATTCCTCTATAACCTGGGCATAAAAAGCTGCTTTCTAAGTATGATCAAGTCCCAGATGCAACTGTTAAAAAGAATAAACTTGGCTACATAAAAATAAATTACTTTTGCATAGTGAAAAACACCATAAGTCAAAGAACAAATGAAAAACTGGGAGAAAATATTTGCATCATATACCACAAATTAAAGGTTGATATCCCTAATATGTATTAATAATTACATATATCATATATACATTGTATAAACTCAACTGGAGGGACTCCAAAAGCCCAATAGAAAAATGGACAAAATTCATGAACAGATAGTTCATAAGATAAAAATGATCCTAAGTGTGTTAAGAGATTTCCAAGTCTACCCATAAGAAGACTATCAAAAATTAAAGAGCTTGAAGACACTCTGTTGCTGAGGCTGTGGAGAAACAGGCACACTTACACATTGCTGGTGGGCATGCAAACTGGTTCAATCCTTACAGAAAGGAAACAGGCAATACCTAAAACAGAAACTACAAATCCATTTACCTCTTGACCCCAGCAATCTCACTTTTAGGAATTCATGCTTCAGACAGAATAAAAATGCATGTGTACAAGGCTATTAATTTCAGGATTATGTATCATTACAAAATATTGGAAAGAGTAAATATCTACACGGGTTAAGCCTCCCTAAACCAAAAATGCCAAATGCTCCAAAATCTAAAACTTTGAGCATTGACATGATGCCACAAATAGAAAATGCCACACTTGACCTCATGTCACAGGTCCCAGTCAAAATGCAGTCAAAACTTTGTTTCATGCACAAAATTACTAAAAACATTATATGAAGCTGGGCATCATAACGTGCACCTGTAGTTCCAGCTACACAAGAGGCTTAGGCAGGAGGACCACTTAAGCCTATGAGTTCAAGGCTGCAGTGAGCTATTATCCTGCCTGTGAACAGCCACTGCACTCCAACCTGGGCAACACAGCAAGTCCGCATCTTGAAAAAACAAAATAAATAGTTACTTTCAGGCTATGTGTATAAGGTATATATGAAACAAATGAATTTTGTGTTTAGACTTGGGTCCTAGCCCCAAGAAATTTCATTATGTATATACAAGTATTTCAAAGTCTGGAAAAAATAGAAATCTAAAACTTTTCTGGTTCCAAGCATTTTGAAAAAGGGAACCTCAAAACCTGTGTTTAAGAGACAGATTGAATGAACTATGGCACATCAACATAACACAATACTCTGCAGCTGCAAAAAAAAGAAGATCCTTATAAATAGATATAAAATGACATCTACAATATATTGATAAGCAAAGAAAGTGCAAAAGAACACACTGTATGCCAACTCTACTGTAATAAAAAAGGGGATATAACTATAGATAGATACATATGCGTCTACTTATTTTTACAAAAATGAACATGGGAAAGATAAACCAACAAGATTGGTGGATGGGTGAAAATATATTAGAGTAAGGAAGTGACACTTTTCCATATAGTTCTGTTTAGTTTTACCTTCTGGAACCATGTTAATGTTTCATGCGCTAAAAAATCACCTCTATAAGGATGAGTGCACAGTCAGCAAAATTCAAACTGTAGGAAACAACACAGCCCAAAAGGCCTGGGATCTGTAACAGATAAATTGTAAGGGGGGTTTGGGAAAAAAAAAAAAAAAAGGAAGGAAACCTGTAGATTAAGAAAGATTTAAAAAGCATTTTGAATTAAAAATGGGCAAACTTTAGAGTTCAGTGATGCATACATAGGCAATAAAACTATGAAATGCAAGGAAGTGTGAGGACAGTGGTTAATTTGGGAGATATGGAAGGGTTTGTGCTTTAGGACATCTAAGGTTGCTGAAAAGTTACATTTCTTGTCCTGGTTGGTGGCCACAAAAGCATGTGACTTATACTAAGTGGCACAATCATTTTGCATGGTATTCTAGATCTGTGTTTTTAATAAATAGCTTTTTGAAAAAAGACTAAATGCCTGGCCATTCCTCAGCTGTCCATGTGACGTCCATCTGCAGGCATCCTTAAATCTTCAGTTCACATTTATTTTTGCCACGCAGGACAATTCTATAATACATTCCTTCCATTAGATGATGTGTGATCAGACAGTGCATTCTAATTTTTAGATTAGCTTAAGAAAAACATGAGTAGGGGATTATAAGCATTGCCAGCAATAACTTTTGTAATGCATTCCAGTACCAACTGTAAATTCCAAATCCCGTCTTCTCTATCAGCTGTTTCAGATTATCTCCATTGCCATCCTCCTGCAGTAGCACAGACAATGAAAATATAATCCCATTTTCTTGAGATAAATCTGCGAGAAGGTAAGAGGCCTAGTATTCTTACATAAGAGCTGAAATTTTGTGAACTCCCTGGACACACTTATAATCCTGGCTGCAGGCAGTTTTGGCTTGAGTATTCAAGATTCTTTATTTGTGCTGACATTCACACACTTACAACATTGTGGGAGAAAAAAAGCAAAATCAAGGCTGTTCACATCGTCCAACTTATTTCAGTTAGTTGTATAAATTGTAACTGATTAAGTCTGGGACATGGGTTGACAACCCATTGGTCATTGGAAGTAGCAGCCTCTGGACTAAAAATCAAGCAGCTGTCAGCCTTGGTGGGAATGGCATGGGGTCCATATCCCAAAGAGGGGTGACCTCCCATTCCATCAGCAATGCCATATTCTTTCTCACCTTGTGCATTCAAGAACCATGTGCCCCTAAACCCAGGCAGAACTGCACAGTTTCCCTCTATCATCAAGTTCCCCAGGTGTCTAGATGAAGGTACAAGTGTTTGCTGCACCAGCAAGTCAAGGCAGCTTCATGAAAAATACCAAATTCTCTCTCCTTCCATGGTTCTTGCCATCTTGGGGCCCCCAAAACCAAGCCAAGCTTGATTACCTTGAGTGCTAAATGTTAAAAAGCATGTAGAGATCTAATTACAATATTTAAAAGAACACAGCCAGGGCTAGAGTAGTCAAATTCAGAGAGACAGAAAATAGAATGGGGATTGCCAGGGTCTGCAGAGAGAAAGGAATGGGAAGCTGTTGTTTAATGGGTACACAATTTCCTTTGGGGAAACTCAAAGTGTATTGGAGATGGATGATGATTGATGGTTGCACGCGTACTTAATGCCAGTGAACTGCTCACTTAATGGTGAAAACAGTAAGCTTCTGTTATGTATGTTTTTCCACACAGTCAAGGCATCAAAAATACCCTTGGGCAAAACAAAATTGCTTCATAAATCATCTTTTAGTTCTGCTTAGAGAGTAAACTTTCATAAAAGGGGGAAAGACCTTCAACTGGCTAGCCTAGTGGTCGATACTCATTTCCTCGGTGCTACTCACTTTGTCGAAAGCGCATCTTTAACCCGAGTCTGCACCCTATGAGTAGGGATGAAAGGCGGCTTTCTATGTGCAGTCCCAGAGACAGTCCCCAAGGAAGTCATTAAGAACAGCAGTTCTCGGCCGGGCACGGTGGTTCACGCCTATAATCCCAGCACTTCGGGAGGCCAAGGCTGGTGGATCACAAGGTCAAGAGATCGAGACCAGCCTGACCAACATGGTGAAACCCCGTCTCTACTAAAAATAAAAAAATTAACTGGGCGTACTGGCGCATAATTGTAGTCCCAGCTACTCGGGAGGCTGAGGCAGGAGAATCGCTTGAACCTGGGAGGTGGAGGTTACAGTGAGCTGAGAATTTGCCACTGCACTCCATCCAGCCTGGCGACAGACTCCATCTCAAAAAAAAAAAAAAAAAAAAAAAGGCAGCTCTCTAAGGTGGGTTACCAAAAGCTTGAAGGTGAAACCTCAGACTCCCTTGCATAGGCCTGGCCAGTATCTACTTTTTTTTTTTTTTTTTTTCTCTTAACAAGGACCTATCCTTCCCCCAGACAATTCTGTAAAACATTTGGGCTCACCTCTCTGGGTCTCACTGTTGGACAGATCCCATCCCTGGCCCTCGATAACAGGCAAGTTACTAACTTTCTTACTTTGCCTCAGTTTCCTCATCTGAGAAATGGAAATAATGGTAATATCAACCTTGTGTCTCTATCAAGATTAACTATAATAAATCCAGGAAAACAGCTTGGTACTGAGACTGCTCATTGTAAATTCAATAAATGTTCCCCTTTTATCATCACCATTACCTGAGTCCCTCTAAAAGCCAGATCAAGTTCCTTCAACTGAAAGTATCTTTCCCACTTTCTTGGCCATGTTGCCTTAAATTCCTACAATGAATATTATCAGCTCTCAAATTTTATAAAATATATAAAATATAATCAATTATAAAGTTAATCAAAGAATAACTTTAAAAGGTGAACGTGTATGAATATAGTGTTAAATATCTGAAAACATTACATTTTTTTCCATGCCTCAGTGTAACTGAATATATCAGTTCTTTGGCAGGCTGAGCAAATGTAAAGATTTTCAGGATGATTACATTTTAATACCAGGATGAAGGAGTTAAGGCTTTATCAAGCAGGTCCCGCCGTGGTGGCCCTCTCCGTCAGATACCCCAAGGACTTGGCTACCTCTAAGAAGTGACTGAAAAGCAAAGTATGGGTGAATGATGATGTGCAGACTTCTTGGAAATGTCCATTTTATAAAATCTACATTTTTAAACTAAAAACACATCTACAAGGTGCTTTACATGGTACTACCTATTCTCTAGGATTTTTAATTCTATAAACAAATCCCTACATGAACAATTTTGTTTAAAACAAATGGCTAAAGAATGCAGGAAATAAACAAGAGGTCTGAACAGCGTGGCTGTTTGCCCTATAACTTTCTTCCCATCCCTATAAAGGAAGCAGTCTCTTTTTCAAAAATGGAGCTCAAACCATTTCAGTGTTTGGCAGCGAAGAGGACATAGGGGAGAGAAAGCTGCTTGGACGTAAAATACAGATGTCAGGGTCCACTAACCCTGACCCTAGGCCAGCTGAGAACAGCACACAATGGCAGAAGTCTACTTTTTACAAATAATTTTGTCCAGTAATCATTAGTTTTCCTTGTTCAACACTGAAGGTGTCATGGTACTGTAAACTGACCATTTTGGAAGTATTTCTGTTTCAATACCTAGACCATTTAATAGTATTTAAGATAGAAAAATATGGTATTTCAGAAGCAGGCTAGGTCTAAACTGATAAGACATTGGTCCTGGCTATGATATGCAGCAGCGGGGAAAAGCTGTTAAGCAGCAAATAACTTCAGTCTTACTACAGAAGACAAATTCCTGTGTCCAATGTCCTCCCCATGCCTCAGCCCAGGTTCTCACAATTGATAGCTGAGAAGAGAGCTCATCTCCATGTCACTCGTTTTACATGATTGAGACAGCAAGAGTCCTGAGAAACCTTCTGTCCATTTCCGTCACGTAGCAAAGGCTTGAGTGTGACCCGACCATCAATGAAGTGTTGGGAGGGTCACGGGTGTGACTTCTGAGGGGGCCAACCAGCATCACATGGGCAAAACCTTTGTTTCACAGCCAAAGGACACACACCCAGTTACAACCTCACAGACATAAGCCACGAGTCACAAACACAGTACCAGGAGAACGTGTGGATGGCTAAATGCCAACAGACCAGCACAGCAAGGAAATGAAGAAAGAAACAGAAGTCCTGAAGATACGGCAAGTAAAGCATCGAAGAAGAAAGGCAGTACACTTTATTCAATAATCAAAGGCTTCCACATGCATTTAATCTTGAGCTGGCCAGGGCACTAGGAATAGAGCAGCAGACCAGCCAGTGGTTATGAGCCTGGCTCTGGGATCAGGCTAGGGGTTTAAATCTCAGCTCTGCCACTTCCTAGGTGCATAAACAGACAAGTTACATAATCCTTCAGTGCTTCCATTTCCTCATCTGAAAAATAATAAAAGTACCTGTCTCATGACGTTGTGAGGATTAAACAAGGTCAATTCATATAAAGCACTTTGAATGCCTGGGCATGCAATACGTGCTTCACTGATAATAGCTATTAGTCAACATCATGTGGTGTCAGAAAAGGAAGAAAACGGGTAAGAATGAGGCAAGAGCAAGGAAGCATTTACAGAATTTACTCCGTGTAACACATACATACAGCTTTCTATTTAATCTTTACAGCCAATCGATGAGAAATTCCCATCTCCTTTCTTCTTGCTTCCTCCCATCCTCTCTGTTTGGCCCAAGGCTCATTGGGTTGAGAGTGAGAGGAGAAAAATAACTACAAAAAAAGTAGTAGAAGAAGAAAGGTGGGTTGGTTAGTGAAGAAGAAAGGAGGAAAAGTAATAGTAAAGTGTCTACCTAGAAGTAGGTCTGGTATCAGCCACGGTTGGATTTAGGGACTCTGGCAGCATCACCAGGACTTCATGTTTCTCCATCTTTGGTCTCTGCCCACCTCTGTGTTGGCTTCATTCTCAGGAATGGTTTGCACGGATTGCATCAGTAATAAGACCATGAGGTCCTATCCAGAAATTTAGTCCTGAAAACACTGAACACAGTTACCCAAAGTCAGGATAACTGAGAGGTTCAAAAATAGTTGAGGATACTTCCTAGCCCTCTTAAAGAAAAGGGTAGACTATTTATTTCTAATCTCTCCCAAAGAACAGAGCTTGGAGACTCACAGCCTGAATTTCAAGGGAACGGAGAGGAAGAGAAGAAAGAAAGGAAACTAGAGTCAGAAAAGAGAAAATCCAGGGAAAATGGAGGTTAGGAACATTGGTGGACATGAGTTGAGCTGCTTAACCAGTATCATGCCCTCATCTTCCAGTGAGAACACTGGTTAGGGATCAGCAGACAACAGAGAGCGCACCAGCTAGCATTAGCACAAAGGGATTTTTTAGCGAGTACCAAGGGATTTATGAAATCAGTGATTTACCAAGCTTGAAGTAGTGGGGACTAGGTTAAGCTGCCAAAATGTCCCCTTCATTCCAAAAGCACACTGTCTCTGTTGTGATACAGAAAGTCGCCCCCTCACAACTGTGGGAAGCTACCATATGAACTTGCCGGAAGCCGAATCGCACTGCCACAAACACAGTCTGCATCAGCCACATGTGCTGCTCCTTTACTTCCTGACTCAGTTCTGAATTCAGGTTTCACCTGAGTGCAGATGACCAACAGGACCTAAAGCACACCCAGAATGCCAGGTTTGAGGAATCTGGGAATGCCATTTCTAGCTCTCCATTCTCTGAAATGTGGAGGCACAGCAGGTGGATGCTGGAAATGCTGCTGAGCTAACCAACCCACAGTACTACTTCTGTGCCCGTTTTCTTTGAAGAGTCACTCCTTCCACCATTTATCCATGTAGCTGAGGTAGGTGTGGCCCTAACTCCTGTAGCCAAGGGTAGCACATGATCCAAACCTGGCCAGTCAGAGCTCTACATTCCCCTGACCTGAGTGAGCAGTTCTCAGATGGGCATATGACCCAAGCTGGAGATCAGGCTCAATTCCATGATCTTTTTGAAAACACTCTCTACTAAATCTGAGGCTTCAAGGGTGAGAATCTGGCATTTCTGGAGGCTGTTGAATCCCCATAGCCAAGCAACTGATGCAATTCATGCAAACCGTTCCTGAGAATGATACCAACACAGAGGTGGGCAGAGACCAAAGATGGAGAAACATCAAATCCTGGAGATGCTGGCAGAGTCCCTAAATTCAGCCATGGCCGATATCAGACCCACTTCTAGGTGGACACTTCACTGCTACTTTTCCTCCTCCCTTCTTCGTTAACCAACCTTTCTTCTTCTACTACTACTTTTTTTCTAGTTATTTTTCTCCTCCCACCCTCCACCCAATGAGTCTTGACTCATACAGGAAGGATGGGAGGAAGCAAGAAGGAAGGAGATGGGAAAAGAGGAAGAAGGGACAGATGAAGGCTAGGTGAAGGATTTGTAAGTCATATTATAAAGATCTACAAATTATATTATGTGCCAGGTACCACGCTGGATACCATTAATTCATCATCTTATTTAGAACTAATTTTAAAAGATAATATATATGCAAGCACTCAATTGAGAAAACATGCAGTTTGGAATCCATCAGGCATCTAGAATTAATGTAATTGCCATACCTGGATAAAACAGAAGCTGCACTGAATTACATGAAGACTAAAATGGAAACAGCAACTCTTCTATTGCAGTTCATTTCCTTAATCCTCATCACCACTGTGTAATGAATGGAATTCATTAATATGGCTCACTCATATAGTCATATATCATTCCTGGCCATTACTGAATTTTATCACTTATGGTACACTGGCTAAAAGTATACAATTTGGTATCAAATCTGGGTTCGAAGTCTCTTTCTGACCATGAGATCCTGAGCAGGCTACTTACTGTCTTTGTGTCTTAACTTTTTCATGTGTACCACAGGAGCAATAATTCCTGCCTGAAGAATTAATGTAGGCAACACACATAGCCGGGGGTCTATGGATAGACTAGAGTCAGAGACATGACAGGCTCCTAAAGAGATTTAGGCATTTCTAAAGTGGAGACAATAGTTGCTGGCAATTAAAGTAAATTCTTAACAAAATATTCCATGACTTTGGACTAATGGTTAAAAAAAAGAAAAAAAGACATTGCCATCCCTGGCTCACTTCCTTTCCATCCACTATTTCAGAGCAAAAACTCACCCTAATCCCACAGAATGCTGGTGAGTTTTCTAACAAAACATGTGAGTCATTCCAGAGTAAGAGCCCCTAGTCTTGCAACTATTGCTTTTGCTGTGTATGTCAGAAAAATATTAGGTATTTTTGTTCCTTTAAGTCAGGGGTCCCCAACCACTGGGCCATGGACAGGTCAGTGGCCTGTTAGGAACTGGGCTGCAGGCAAGTGAGCATTGCCACCTGTGCTCCACCCTCCTGTCAGAGCAGTGGCGGCGGCATGAGGTTCTCATAGGAGGGCAAAACCTCTTGTGAGCTGTGTATGTGAGGGATGTACATTGCAGCTCCTCATGAGAATCTAATGCATGGTGATCTGTCAGTGTCACCCATCACTCCCAAAGTGGACTGTCTAGTTGCAGGAAAACAAGCTCAGGGCTTCCACTGATTCTACATTATAGTGAGTTATAGAAGTATGTTACAATGGGATAATAGAAATAAACTGTACAATAAATGTAATGTGCTTGGATCATCCCCAAACAATCCCCCACCTCTGATCTGTGGAAAAATTGTCTTCTACAAAACTGGTCCCTGGTGCCAAAAAAGGTTGGGGACCACCACTTTCAATAAACAACATAGGTTCCACTAAAGGATATGTGGGAAGATGAAGGAGAGGGTTACAAGTCACCTGGGTTAGCAAAGGTTCCCCATGCCGCTAAATTTCCTCTCTCAAAGACAGTGGCTTCAAAGCTTTCTCTTTCCAACCATCCCCATCTCTTCCTGCCCCCTGGGGCTGGTTACCACCAACTCCTCCCTTCTGAGCCACTCCCTCTCTTTCCTTATGTAGAGTAATGTGGTCTTGATTCTTCAGTTAGCATCTTCACCTCTCATCCCCTACTCTTGGAACCTTCAAGAGCCTTCCTTCAAGAAGGCTTTAAAGTTGGTAAGGGGTGGCAGGGAGGAGAGTATAAATTTTTCCTTAGCAACTTTTTTTTTTTTTTTTTTTTTAAATTTATTTATTATTATTAAACTTCAAGTTGTAGGGTACATGTGCACAACGTGCAGGTTTGCTACATATGTATACTTGTGCCATGTTGGTGTGCTGCACCCATCAACTCGTCATTTACATCAGGTATAACTCCCAATGCAATCCCTCCCCCCTCCCCCCTTCCCATGATAGGCCCCGGTGTGTGATGTTCCCCTTCCCGAGTCCAAGTGATCTCATTGTTCAGTTCCCACCTACGAGTGAGAACATGCGGTGTTTGGTTTTCTGTTCTTGTGATAGTTTGCTAAGAATGATGGTTTCCAGCTGCATCCATGTCCCTACAAAGGACACAAACTCATCCTTTTTTATGGCTGCATAGTATTCCATGGTGTATATGTGCCACATTTTCTTAATCCAATCTGTCACTGATGGACATTTGGGTTGATTCCAAGTCTTTGCTATTGTGAATAGTGCTGCAATAAACATACGTGTGCATGTGTCCTTATAGCAGCATAATTTATAATCCTTTGGGTATATACCCAGTAATGGGATGGCTGGGTCATATGGTACATCTAGTTCTAGATCCTTGAGGAATCGCCATACTGTTTTCCATAATGGTTGAACTAGTTTACACTCCCACCAACAGTGTAAAAGTGTTCCTATTTCTCCACATCCTCTCCAGCACCTGTTGTTTCCTGACTTTTGAATGATCGCCATTCTAACTGGTGTGAGATGGTATCTCATTGTGGTTTTGATTTGCATTTCTCTGATGGCCAGTGATGATGAGCATTTTTTCATGTGTCTGTTGGCTGTATGAATGTCTTCTTTTGAGAAATGTCTGTTCATATCCTTTGCCCACTTTTGGATGGGGTTGTTTTTTTCTTGTAAATTTGTTTGAGTTCTTTGTAGGTTCTGGATATTAGCCCTTTGTCAGATGAGTAGATTGCAAAAATTTTCTCCCATTCTGTAGGTTGCCTGTTCACTCTGATGGTAGTTTCTTTTGCTGTGCAGAAGCTCTTTAGTTTGATGAGATCCCATTTGTCAATTTTGGCTTTTGCTGCCGTTGCTTTTGGTGTTTTAGACATGAAGTCTTTGCCCATGCCTATGTCCTGAATGGTACTACCTAGGTTTTCCTCTAGGATTTTTATGGTATTAGGTCTAACATTTAAGTCTCTAATCCATCTTGAATTAATTTTCGTATAAGGAGTAAGGAAAGGATCCAGTTTCAGCTTTCTACTTATGGCTAGCCAGTTTTCCCAGCACCATTTATTAAATAGGGAATCCTTTCCCCATTTCTTGTTTCTCTCAGGTTTGTCAAAGATCAGATGGCTGTAGATGTGTGGTATTATTTCTGAGGACTCTGTTCTGTTCCATTGGTCTATATCTCTGTTTTGGTACCAGTACCATGCTGTTTTGGTTACTGTAGCCTTGTAGTATAGTTTGAAGTCAGGTAGCGTGATGCCTCCAGCTTTGTTCTTTTGACTTAGGATTGTCTTGGAGATGCGGGCTCTTTTTTGGTTCCATATGAACTTTAAAGCAGTTTTTTCCAATTCTGTGAAGAAGCTCATTGGTAGCTTGATGGGGATGGCATTGAATCTATAAATTACCTTGGGCAGTATGGCCATTTTCACGATATTGATTCTTCCTATCCATGAGCATGGTATGTTCTTCCATTTGTTTGTGTCCTCTTTGATTTCACTGAGCAGTGGTTTGTAGTTCTCCTTGAAGAGGTCCTTTACATCCCTTGTAAGTTGGATTCCTAGGTATTTTATTCTCTTTGAAGCAATTGTGAATGGAAGTTCATTCCTGATTTGGCTCTCTGTTTGACTGTCACTGGTGTATAAGAATGCTTGTGATTTTTGCACATTAATTTTGTATCCTGAGACTTTGCTGAAGTTGCTGATCAGCTTAAGGAGATTTTGGGCTGAGACAATGGGGTTTTCTAAATATACAATCATGTCGTCTGCAAACAGGGACAATTTGACTTCTTCTTTTCCTAACTGAATCCCCTTGCTTTCTTTCTCTTGCCTGATTGCCCTAGCCAGAACTTCCAACACTATGTTGAATAGGAGTGGTGAGAGAGGGCATCCCTGTCTTGTGCCAGTTTTCAAAGGGAATTTTTCCAGTTTTTGCCCATTCAGTATGATATTGGCTGTGGGTTTGTCATAAATAGCTCTTATTATTTTGAGGTACGTTCCATCAATACCGAATTTATTGAGCGTTTTTAGCATGAAGGGCTGTTGAATTTTGTCAAAAGCCTTTTCTGCATCTATTGAGATAATGATGTGGTTCTTGTCTTTGGTTCTGTTTATATGCTGGATTATGTTTATTGATTTGCGAATGTTGAACCAGCCTTGCATCCCAGGGATGAAGCCCACTTGATCATGGTGGATAAGCTTTTTGATGTGCTGCTGAATCCGGTTTGCCAGTATTTTATTGAGGATTTTTGCATCGATGTTCATCAGGGATATTGGTCTAAAATTCTCTTTTTTTGTTGTGTCTCTGCCAGGCTTTGGTATCAGGATGATGTTGGCCTCATAAAATGAGTTAGGGAGGATTCCCTCTTTTTCTATTGATTGGAATAGTTTCAGAAGGAATGGTACCAGCTCCTCCTTGTACCTCTGGTAGAATTCAGCTGTGAATCCATCTGGTCCTGGACTTTTTTTGGTTGGTAGGCTATTAATTATTGCCTCAATTTCAGAGCCTACTATTGGTCTATTCAGGGATTCAACTTCTTCCTGGTTTAGTCTTGGAAGAGTGTAAGTGTCCAGGAAATTATCCATTTCTTCTAGATTTTCCAGTTTATTTGCGTAGAGGTGTTTATAGTATTCTCTGATGGTAGTTTGTATTTCTGTGGGGTCGGTGGTGATATCCCCTTTATCATTTTTAATTGCGTCGATTTGACTCTTCTCTCTTTTCTTCTTTATTAGTCTTGCTAGTGGTCTGTCAATTTTGTTGATCTTTTCAAAAAACCAACTCCTGGATTCATTGATTTTTTGGAGGGTTTTTTGTGTCTCTATCTCCTTCAGTTCTGCTCTGATCTTAGTTATTTCTTGCCTTCTGCTAGCTTTCGAATGTGTTTGCTCTTGCTTCTCTAGTTCTTTTAATTGCGATGTTAGAGTGTCAATTTTAGATCTTTCCTGCTTTCTCTTGTGGGCATTTAGTGCTATAAATTTCCCTCTACACACTGCTTTAAATGTGTCCCAGAGATTCTGGTATGTTGTATCTTTGTTCTCATTGGTTTCAAAGAACATCTTTATTTCTGCCTTCATTTCGTTATGTACCCAGTAGTCATTCAGGAGCAGGTTGTTCAGTTTCCATGTAGTTGAGCGGTTTTGATTGAGTTTCTTAGTCCTGAGTTCTAATTTGATTGCACTGTGGTCTGAGAGACAGTTTGTTATAATTTCTGTTCTTGTACATTTGCTGAGGAGTGCTTTACTTCCGATTACGTGGTCAATTTTGGAGTAAGTACGATGTGGTGCTGAGAAGAATGTATATTCTGTTGATTTGGGGTGGAGAGTTCTATAGATGTCTATTAGGTCTGCTTGCTGCAGAGATGAGTTCAATTCCTGGATATCCTTGTTAACTTTCTGTCTCGTTGATCTGTCTAATGTTGACAGTGGAGTGTTGAAGTCTCCCATTATTATTGTATGGGAGTCTAAGTCTCTTTGTAAGTCTCTAAGGACTTGCTTTATGAATCTGGGTGCTCCTGTATTGGGTGCATATATATTTAGGATAGTTAGCTCTTCCTGTTGAATTGATCCCTTTACCATTATGTAATGGCCTTCTTTGTCTCTTTTGATCTTTGATGGTTTAAAGTCTGTTTTATCAGAGACTAGTATTGCAACCCCCGCTTTTTTGTGTTCTCCATTTGCTTGGTAAATCTTCCTCCATCCCTTTATTTTGAGCCTATGTATGTCTCTGCGTGTGAGATGGGTCTCCTGAATACAGCAGACTGATGGGTCTTGACTCTTTATCCAGTTTGCCAGTCTGTGTCTTTTAATTGGAGCATTTAGTCCATTTACATTTAAGGTTAAGATTGTTATGTGTGAACTTGATCCTGCCATTATGATATTAACTGGTTATTTTGCTCGTTAGTTGATGCAGTTTCTTCCTAGCCTTGATGGTCTTTACATTTTGGCATGTTTTTGCAATGGCTGGTACCGGTTGTTCCTTTCCATGTTTAGTGCTTCCTTCAGGGTCTCTTGTAAGGCAGGCCTAGTGGTGACAAAATCTCTAAGCATTTGCTTATCTGTAAAGGATTTTATTTCTCCTTCACTTATGAAACTTAGTTTGGCTGGATATAAAATTCTGGGTTTAAAATTCTTTTCTTTAAGAATGTTGAATATTGGCCCCCACTCTCTTCTGGCTTGAAGAGTTTCTGCCGAGAGATCTGCTGTTAGTCTGATGGGCTTCCCTTTGTGGGTAACCCGACCTTTCTCTCTGGCTGCCCTTAAGATTTTTTCCTTCATTTCAACTTTGGTGAATCTGGCAATTATGTGTCTTGGAGTTGCTCTTCTCGAGGAGTATCTTTGTGGCGTTCTCTGTATTTCCTGGATTTGAATGTTGGCCTGCCCTACTAGGTTGGGGAAGTTCTCCTGGATGATATCCTGAAGAGTGTTTTCCAACTTGGTTCCATTTTCCCCCCCACTTTCAGGCACCCCAATCAGACGTAGATTTGGTCTTTTTACATAATCCCATACTTCTTGCAGGCTTTGTTCATTTCTTTTTCTTCTTTTTTCTTTTGGTTTCTCTTCTCGCTTCATTTCATTCATTTGATCCTCCATCGCTGACATTCTTTCTTCCAGTTGATTGAGACGGTTACTGAAGCTTGTGCATTTGTCACGTATTTCTCGTGCCATGGTTTTCATCTCTTTCATTTCGTTTGTGAGCTTCTCTGCATTAATTACTCTAGCCATCAATTCTTCCACTTTTTTTTCAAGATTTTTAGTTTCTTTGTGCTGGGTACGTAATTCCTCCTTTAGCTCTGAGAAATTTGATGGACTGAAGCCTTCTTCTCTCATCTCATTGAAGTCATTCTCCGTCCAGCTTTGATCCGTTGCTGGCGATGAGCTGCGCTCCTTTGCCGGGGGAGATGTGCTCTTATTTTTTGAATTTCCAGCTTTTCTGCCCTGCTTTTTCCCCATCTTTGTGGTTTTATCTGCCTCTGGTCTTTGATGATGGTGATGTACTGATGGGGTTTTGGTGTAGGTGTCCTTCCTGTTTGATAGCTTTCCTTCTAACAGTCAGGATCCTCAGCTGTAGGTTGTAGCTGTAGGAGATTGCTTGAGGTCCACTCCAGACCCTGTTTGCCTGGGTATCAGCAGCAGAGGCTGCAGAAGATAGAATATTTCTGAACAGCGAGTGTACCTGTCTGATTCTTGCTTTGGAATCTTCCTCTCAGGGGTGTACTCCACCCTGTGAGGTGTGGGGTGTCAGACTGCCCCTAGTGGGGGATGTCTCCCAGTTAGGCTACTCAGGGGTCAGGGACCCACTTGAGCAGGGAGTCTGTCCCTTCTCCGATCTCAACCTCCGTGTTGGGAGATCCACTGCTCTCTTCAAAGCTGTCAGACAGAGTCGTTTGCGTCTGCAGAGCTGCTGCGTTTGTTATTATTTACTGTGCCCTGTCCCCAGAGGTGGAGTCTACAGAGACAGGCAGGTTTCCTTGAGCTGCTGTGAGCTCCACCCAGTTCGAGCTTCCCAGCAGCTTTGTTTACCTACTTAAGCCTCAGCAATGGCGGGCGCCCCTCCCCCAGCCTCGCTGCTGCCTTGCCGGTAGATCACAGACTGCTGTGCTAGCAATGAGGGAGGCTCCGTGGGTGTGGGACACTCCCGGCCAGGTGTGGGATATGATCTCCTGGTGTGCCTGTCTGCTTAAAGCGCAGTATTGGGGTGGGAGTTACCCGATTTTCCAGGTGTTGTGTGTCTCAGTTCCCCTGGCTAGGAAAAGGGATTCCCTTCCCCCTTGCGCTTTCCAGGTGAGGCAATGCCTCGCCCTGCTTCAGCTCTCGCTGGTCGGGCTGCAGCAGCTGACCAGCACCAATCGTCTGGCACTCCCCAGTGAGATGAACCCAGTACCTCAGTTGAAAATGCAGAAATCGCCGGTCTTCTGTGTCGCTCGCGCTGGGAGTTGGAGACTGGAGCTGTTCCTATTCGGCCATCTTGCTCCGCCCTTTAGCAACTTTTCTAAACCCATTTCCCTTGCTTTCAAGAGAGAAGAAGGGGCCCATTCTGTACTATGGATAGGGATCTATTTTATTAGCTATGTCTCAGGGTTTTTTTTTTTTTTTTGGTAAGACAGGGTCTCACTCTGTCTCCCAGGCTAGAGTGAAGTGATGCAATCTCAGCTCACTGTAATCTCTGCCTCCCAGGCTCAAGTGATCTTCCTACCTCAGCCCCTGAGTAGCTGGAATTATAGGCACACAACACCATGAGCAGCTTATTTTTTGTAGTTTTGGTAGAGATAGGGTGATGTGGTTTGGCTGTGTCCCACCCAAATCTCATCTTGAATTGTAGCTCCCATAATTCCCACATGGCATGGAAGGGACCAAGTGGGAAGTAACTGAATCATGGGGGCAGGGTCTCTCCCATGCTGTTCTCATGATAGTGAATATGTCTCACAAGATCTGATGGTTTTATAAAGAGCAGTTCCCCTGCACACACTCTCTTGCCTGCCACCATGTAAGATGTGCCTTTGCTCCTCCTTCATCTTCCACCATGATTGTGAGGCCTCTCCAGCCATGTGGAACTGTGAATCCATTAAACCTCTTTCCTTTGTAAATTATCCACTCTCATGTATGTCTTTATTAGAAGCATTAAAACAGACGAATACATGGGGTTTCACCATGTTGTTCAGGCTGGTCTCAAACTTTTAAGCTCAAGTGATCCACCCACCTTGATCTCCCTAAGAGATGGGATTAGACATGAGCCACTATGCCCAGCCTCAGTTTTCTTTTAATTGCTTTTATTATCATCTAACATCAACATTTGTGTGGAGAAAGTATATGTCCAGCACGGGACATTATGGAATTAGTGAGGGGAGTGCATTCTTTTGTTGAGCCAGATTCTCTATTTGAATCTTTGAAAGTTTAGAAGAAATTGTGCCTTCCCACCATACACACCTTTCAACACCCTCCCTTGTTACTATTAGTTTTTCCAAAAGATATTTCCTTTTCCACTTTGCTCATCTTTAAATGATTAGAAAATTCAGCAACTGATTAGCTTGCTTATAAAGGAAAGTTAGAACATCCACAAATCTGAAACATTTAAAACTAGACATGGTACAGCAAGACTGGAGTAAGAAATACCAAAAAAAGATCCATCTAAATTCAAGTAAGTGCCCATCATTTGCAAGAGACCATTTGTTATTACAAATGTGAATTTAATTATATATATATATATATATATACACACACACACACACACACACATACATACACACACACACACACACACACACTAACACTACAAATTGGGTCCCATGAAGCTAATGAAAACCTAAGAAAAATGCAAACTCAGATAATGCCAAGATCCTTCTTTAGGGTGATACAATGGCAGAAGATACTGGAGCAGCAAAATGAGCTAAGTTTTCCTGTGACTGTCTGTCTTATTCTGCTTCTGCCTTTCAACATCCATATCAGAAGAGAGATCGTGAAGTTATACACACTATTAGCATCAATTTTATGTGATTCTGTTTCTTCTTCCATCAATTCATTAGAATTGCAAAGATTCAAGGCACTGATCTTTCATATTTCTTTGTATCCCTAGTATGTATGCAAAGAATAAATCCAATATAAAACCACTAGATAAATAAGTTTTCCCATCTACAAAAATCTAGATTTAAAAAAAATCACATTGAAAACAGAAAATACATAAATACAAAAAGGGCATATATATGCATGTAACAAGACACTGGATAAAGAGAAAAGCCCTCTGAGTCCTGAGTTGGAAAAAATCTTAAGATGTGATCACCATAAGTTGTAATAACCAGAAAAGGCCTTATGGGAAGCCATGAGGCATGAGTAGGACTTGGAAAGCAAGAGGCATGGGGAAGAGGACCCCACAGAGAGAAGCAAGGCCTGAACAAGGGGTAAGTGCCAGGAGACTACAGAGTGGTCAAAGCTACTATGTGCTCTGACGAAATGAAAGATGGTACAGCCTAATGGTTAAGAACTCAGGCATGAGGTCAGACAGACTTGGAATCAGAGTCCAGGTTCACATGCACAGGCTCTGCACCCTTGGACAACTTGCTAAGCCTCTGTGCCTTGTCTCGAATCATTAAATGCAGTGACAATACTGACCTCCTAGGGCTGTCATGGGAACTAAAGGAGGTAAGCTCGAATCACACCTCACATGCTCCCAGGAAGAGAAAACTCCATTTGTTAGCTCTTACACACAGAGCACTAATAGGACAATATTTCTTAAACTATCCCTGAAAAAAATCCAGGGGGTGTATCCACCATAGCCAAATGCTAACCATTTGCTCAGAAGATTCTAGAATGACCATGAGAAGAAGAGAAGCTGTGACTTCCACAGTCTCAAATATTAGGGCATAGAATTTTGTCCCTGGGGCTGGAAACCCTTAAGTAGGTGAAGGAATGAGAGAAGCTAAGTGTTGTGAGGATTCATGAATTAATTTCAAGTAGACCATTCAGGTCCTTGGTTAAAGGTTCTTGTAAATAAAGTTTTTATTATTTCTAAAACAATCACTCACCTCTACCCCTGTGAGGAGGCAGAATTTGGCCTTTAAAGATAAAGATGGCTCATCTCTCTGTAAAACATCTGATTTAAATACAGTCTCTGGCCTCCTCCAGGGAAGATACCTCCCTGCTTCAAGACCTTTCACATCCTGGGTCATTTTCAAGTTTTTGCTCATCTTTAAGTAATTACAGAATTATCTACTAATTATATGTTCCTGTGTTGTTATTAAATCCAGCAAGAACACAAAATGAAATTAGCATTCTCTTCCTACTACAAAGTCATTCTTTCTTTCTCCCACCCCAGAAAACCTTCCCTTATCTTTTTAGAGAGATACACAGCACCAATTTTATTTTAGGAGAAACAGTACATCTTATCCTTGTTAAAATACTGGAGACCAGGCAAGTACATTAGAAGAGAAAGATACAAAGCAGCTAGGATGGAGATCTGAGGAAGTGCCGAGTGTTGGAGGTGGACATCTGAAGCTCTGTCCCGATCTCTTCAGGCCGAAAGGTCCTCAACCTCTCGATGACTCTGTTTCCACATCCAAAAAGGATGCCTTTGTAGTGCTGTTGTAAAAATGAAGTGGGAAGCCTGACACGCAATACATGTGACCATTGATACAATCCACATATTTTAAATGGGAAGTTTCTCTCTGGTACTTTGTCTCCTCTTAGGCAGGCAAATAAGGGAGGGTCCAATGGAGGAGAAAGTAAACAAGGAACTGGAAAACTTATCTAACGAGGGCCCCTCTTCACCCCATAAGAGTTTCACTGATGGAGGGGCACATAAGGCCAAAACACTGATGGAGAGAGCCAGGAAGCAGCATGCTACTCCTCTTCATAGGTTCAAGACAAAACACAGAGGTTTGGCAAGTTGTCCAAGGGTGCAGAACCTGTGCATGTGAAGCTGGAGTCTGATCCCAAGTCTATCTGACCTCACACCTGAGTTCTTAACCATCAGACTGTACCATCTTCCATTTTCATAGGGCTAGGGGTGGGAGGACACATAGAACAGAGATACTTACCCAGGAAATAAAAGCAGATGAGGGTCTCAAACTGGCCCTCTCTGTAGTCCACATTACTGGTCAGACACAATAAAGTCAAATTACTACTCCCTTGATATAAGCCAACATACTAAGTAACTGGCTACAGTCACCTGTATTTAAAAGGAGAGCTGATCATCTACTTCTGTAACAGAAAAACGTGAATTAAACAAGCAGATATGGGATATTTCGTAAAGAAGGAAATTTCCATGGTATGTGATTGCTTCAATAGGCATTTCTTTCAATGTCCAATTTGGACAACTCTTCAGAAGGATAATTTTGAGATGCATTAGACCAGGATGTCTGCTTCTTAAAACCTGAAATGTACACTGTCTAGTTTTGTCGGCTTAGCAGTATATGTACTTTAAACAAATACCAAGTCTCTAAAAATATGTCATTTGTTCTTGGTCAGCTATTGCTAAGATGCTTGATAGGTAGGGTCAGAACGGGGCAAGACCCCCATCTTATCCAGTGATCACTAGGGACCCGGCAGCTCCAGGCCCACCTGAGACTGGAGACAGGAGCTCAGTATCCACAGTCACTGTCACCTACACCGTGTTCATCATGCCTGAAGATTAAAGCAACGCCCCCCTGAAAGCATGTTCTGGCCTGACTTGATTGCAAAGGCTGGGAAAAGTGCCCACAGCAGGAGTGTCATCTGTTGTACAGGAGCTGGTGGTTCTGCCCCAGCAGAGGCTGCTGCCCCTGGGAGGCACAACAGGGAGAAATGGAGGAGGGAGTCTGGCAGTGATGTGAACTTTGATCTTTTTGATATAACATTTTCTACAACATATTTTAGGGAACAGCTAAACACTTTAAGAACACTAAAGCTGGATCTTTCCTCTATATGCTAAAAGCCAGTCACAGTGATAACAAGAGGAAAATGACAAGTTTTATCCTTATAGAGAACAGGTGGGTTGATGGTTGGAATAGGGCATGAAGTAGCTGGAGTATAGCACAGACTAAAGGGGCATCTCACCCCACCAGGACAAGGGCTTCATGGCAGAAGCATCATGCCAAGTGAGCCTGAAAAAGAATGTGGTCCAGGTGGATAACTCTTAGGTTGGCCAGCATTCTCCAGTGGCCAGCCACTCTGCATAATTACTAGGTGTTCCAGGATCATCTCTCATATGGTAAGGCTTTGCTGGAAAACCAGGGGACCTAAAGATGACAAGGAGCCTCTTTGACTTCTCAACAGCCTAGATGGCTACCCACCTAGAGCTTGCAGGGACTCTGCCTCTCGTTTCTCCCAAAATAACACTTCTAGGTGGATGATAAAATACCTCATGTTCCCAGCAAACCCTCAGACTGAAACGTAAGACGTACTTGAGTTGTTGCCAGAGAAAGGTTCCAGAGCCAAGTGGATACGTGCTAGGGGTGGCTTTGGGATAAGCTATCCTCCCTCTAGCAGTTTTTGGGAGGAAAAGGTGAAGGTGGAAGTGAGCTGCCCCACTGGGGAAATAACTGAGCCAGGCCCCAGTCAGAAATCTGCTACCAGGAGAAATTGCGATGCTCAAATGTCCGAGCTGTAGCTTTCTGCCTGAAGCACGCCACTGCTCTCAAGCAACCATGATGATCTCAACCCTTATAGTGCTTTGTGATTCAACTCCCATTTACCCCAAAGTTTAATGATTGTCAAAACAAGTTTTCTTAGTAATACGTGGTTAATTCTTAACTGTCCATTCACTGTTTCGGAAAAATACTTCAGACAAGGGCAGAGATCACACTCATGTATCTTTTGCACACTCCATGACAGACCTTAGAGGCACTGGAACTCCCACACATTGGTTTTTTACTTCCTTAGGATGGAACTCCTCAGATGTGACAGAAGGACACAGTGACCCTTTCAGGGAAAGCGGCGAGGCATCTGGGACAAAGACAGTGTCCACATGGCAAACCGCAAAGCACATGGGTGAAATCCTGGCTTTCTGTGCGCTTTCCCCCCAACTTTTGTTTAGAAGTCAGATGTTGATTTTCATTATCTGCATACTTAACAAGGCTGTCATGACATCCCATTACAAACTGTCTTCAAAGAAAGTAGTAAACATAACTTTACTCTTCAAAGATAACATCCCATCCATATGTGACTCCCTGCGTCTTGCACGGATCATTTGCAAACCAAGCATCTCCACGGGGCCCCAGGGTGACATAAACAAACCTTGGAAGGGTGTCAAGAAACACAAGAATCATCTCTGGAGGCTGTATCTTAATCTTGAATCTTTTGTTACCCTTGCTGTTTTAGAAGAAAAAAAAAATCTTTTTAGCTGAAAAATCTGAACATGAATGCCTTTTTAACCAAAATGGGTTAACCTTATATTTGCAACACGAATGCTATTCCTCTCACTACATATTTCATCAGCTGTTCAAAGAAACCTTTTCTGATAAATGCCCACACTCCAAATGGGCTGTGCTTCCTTGGTTCATGCTTCTACTGTGACACTTATCTCACCGTTTTATAATTAGTTGGACATGAGACTGTTTCCCAAGCTAGACTGCCCAAATCATGTCTGTATCCCCAGTGCCCGGTGCAGGGCCTGGCATAGGGTAGGATAGAGTAGGTATTCCATAAAAGGTGTGCTGAATTGAAAAAAAATGCACATAAGCACTCACTGCCTCAGTCAGTCCAATCAAAGGAAAGCATGGTACTTACTCTTGAAAACAAAGGTTGAGCCAAAAGTCCTGTCCAGTAGAGCTGAAAACATACTATTTTTACAATGCAGATTTGGTTCTCTAATTTTGCATGCTTTTGGCTGACATTTAGATAAGCATGTACCAGTCAGCACTGTGGAATATGGCCCATGAGTTCACGAATGACATGAAAGCCCTCATAGAGTCCAGAATCTGATCATCCGAACCAGTTTATGGGTGGATTATTCCACAGACTCAGATGAGCTAGACTGGAGCCTACTCACTATTTACCATTATTGTTCCAGTTGCAGAATCATTCCAAATTTCAAACAACAGACATATAATGAACTATTGGGTACAACTCCTTAGTTGGGGACTGACTGTAAAGATAAAACTGCAAAGCATCATCATTACATAGTCCCATAAATCACGTTACGCAAACAGGAACTGGGCATAGCTGGATTTAGACATTCATTCTTCCCTTATTCCCTTCAGCTGCCCTCAGCAGCCTCAGATTCTGTCCTAGGGCACCTTGCTGAGCTTGAAAGCTAACGTTGCACAATGGTTAGACATGGACTCTGGACTCAACCCAGGTTCAAATCTGAACCACTTCCTGTGTGACACTGATTAATTTCTTCAAACACAAGGTTCTGGATTTACCTGATTTAAAAATGGGGATTAACGGCCAGATGTGGGGGCTTACCCCTACAATCCCAGCACTTTCGGAGGCCGAGGCAGGTGGAACACCTGGGGTCAGGAGTCCGAGATCAGCCTGAACAACATGGTGAAACCCTGTCTCTACTAAAAATTAACTGTGTGTGGCGGCGCGTGCCTGTAGTCCCAGCTACTTGGGAAGCTGAGGCAGGAGAATCTCTTGAATCCGGGCAGCAGAGGTTGTAGTGAGCTGATATTACACCACTGCATCCCAGTTTGGGAGGTTGCAGTGAGCTGAGATTGTGCCACTGCACTCCAGCCTGGGCAACAGTGAGACTGCATCTCAAAAAATAATAAAATAAATAAATAAATAAAAATGGGGATTAAAAAGTATATACGTAATGGGGTTTATTTTGAAAATTAAAGAGAAACAAGGTACTCAGTAGCGTTTGTCACACGAGTGTTCAATAAGTGTTAGCTATTAGTGTTATTTACACAATTCCTTTTCCAGGATTTTCTTTGGACTCCCTACAGGTCAACACTACAATTTAACTTTGTGTTCCAGACCCCCTAGATCCCTACTTCCTGATCATGTCAGAGATTATTTAAGAAACTTGGGCTAATATGTTGATGCAAGACAAAATGATTTAGTGTTATTCCTGCCAAATACCATCTTAGCATTTCTAAGAAGAGCCACCCTCAGTCCTTACCCCACCTGCTTGAGAGATGTGTTTTAGAGAAGGCACAAGAACAAGCCTCCATTTTAAATTTCACATCAGCAATGAAACAATCTAGGGAAGGCTCTTTAAAGTCAAATTTGTCAACTACTCAAGAGAGGTAAGAATTTTCAAGAGGAAACTTTGAAGAATGGATTATGAGCGTTTCAAATGAAACTTTAATAGAAAGTGTTTACTGTGGATGAGTGAAAACTTCTCTCTTGTTCATAATCAAGTTTCTCTTCTACACGGAGTCTTTCCCTTTAGCACATGAAAGTGTTCATGCCTCTCCTATATTCAAAATAGAAGATTTTCCTCAAACCTACACATTAGACCCTTGCTACCCATCTGTTTCTCTTGGGCCCGTCCAAATCTCTTGAAGCAATCGTCTATATGTGTCACCTCTTCTCTCATTATCCAGTCTTTGCTAATTGGTAATCGGGCTTCTATCCCCCACCTTCCACTTACACAGCTCTCCTGATGGTCACCAATGTCCTCTGTGTTGGGAAATCCAACAGACTCGAGTTCTTGCATTACGTGACTTGTCATATGTGGATCTGTTGACCAACTCCTCCTTCCTGAAACTTCCCCTCTATCTTTGAGACAGCACTTTTCTCCTGCCGTCTTTTGGCCACTGCTCCCCCTACTTGCTTCTCGATTCCTTAGCATTCTGTTGGGTTCTGTCTTCAGCCATCTTCCCTTCTCACGCAAACACATCTTGAAGCATCATCTACTTCCTTGGCTTCAACCACCATTCATATTCCAGTGACTCTCAAAAGTAGATCTCCTGCTCACAAATCTCTGTGCCCTAGACTCATATGCAGTGGCTTATTGAACAGTTCCTCTTGCGTATCTCACAGATGTGTCAAACTTAGCAAGTACACATCTACAATTATCTTAAAATCCACCGTCATCACCATTAGAACAACTCCTTCCTAGGTTTTCCACATGCTAGAGAACAGTTGCATTGCTCAACCAGTAGACCAAAGCCAGACAAAAGTCATCCTTGGCTTCTCCCTTACCTCAGTCTCCACATCTGGTCAGCCAAGTACTATAGGTTCTACCCTCTCAGTGTTTCTTAAATCTTTCTATTTCCCTGAATCCCTACTGCCACTATTTAGTCATGAACTTCTTACTTTTTGGCCTAGTTTACTCTAAAAGTATCTTTACTCACGATCAGTTTCACCCTTACCCAATACATTCTTCATATGTTATGTTTATTTAAGTGTATTTGCAAAGGCATTCTCTATAAAGGGTCTATTCCTCTTCTATAAACATCAGGAAAGCATAACTTTTTCAATTCTTAAAATACACCAGAAAACCTACCCATACAAGTAATGACCCAGTTATTTCAAGATGATTGGGCAAATACCAGGGACGATATTCAATGTGATTGGGCAAGATTTCCATTTTCTTCTGTACTAATAAGTGCTTTCTCTGACTTTGGTTTATTCATGCAATGGGATATGATAGAAAAGTGGACGCCAGCTAATGAGAACTGCTTGAGTTTACATGGATGTAGCACACAAACCTAATATTTAGCAGAAAGTCATACAAAGACACACAAAATATATGAAGGTTAGAAACATGAAAAATACTACTCTGTCACTTAGGGATACATGCCTCAGTTTAAAAGTAGAGGGAAGTACATGGGAGCAATGAACACCAAGTTTGCAACAGTGGCTAAATCTGGCTGAAGCAGAGAGGGCTGAAAAGAGGAAGGGATGACCAAGCAGGTGCATTAACTTTATTGAAGTGTCTCATTGTCTCATATCTTAAGTTGGGTTTTGGATACAAAGTCGTTTATGTGTCCTGATAACTTTGTGCAGGTATTAAGATACTGTTCCAAAATTAACTTCCAAGAATGGATTTTAATATAAAGACCATTTAACATCATTCTAGGCTCTATTGCCCCTTACCCCTCCTGCCTCCCAAATACCCCAATAAAGTAACAGGCCAATGTACCACTAGAACAGAAAATATTACTAGACTCTAGTCAGAGAAAATCTTATCCTCAAGCGGTCTTGACAGAACAAAGCTTCAGAACAAAAAAAGATTTTGGAATCCACCAGAATCTAATGTGTTTTCAACAGATTGTCTAAGTGCTCCTTTTCAGAAGGGCTCTTCTCACACGCCTTGCATATCTGGCCTTGTCTGATCTGTTTTCCAACAGGGAAAGGAACATGGGTGCCTGCAGCTACTTCCTAAGAGGGCTCCAGAGGTCACTCAGAAAATATGCCCAACAAGCCCCAGATGGACACATGAGGAACGGAGCCCCACACGGAGGTCAAAGGTGAACCGGCGCATTCTTCACAGAGCCAGCTAGCAAAGTTGGTTTCAGGATGCAGCTCCCACCTGCTCCGCCAGCGCCCCTGGGGATTCACAGGCTGCCAACAGGAAAGGCGCAAGGGTTTGATGTGGGCACAGCCCACAACATCTCTATTATGCATAACAGTCAACTGAGATGCCCCAAAGCCCATGCCGTTTGAATCAGGTACACTCAGCTTCCTGAATACTTTCACTATGTGGGACTTCATGCTTTAGCACAAAGACAATGAGGAAATTAACCTGTTTGCAACAGTATGCTTGCTTTCAAAGAACTGGGAGCTCCACACCTGCACGGTTCTGAGAAGAGATCTCACCGCCGGCTCTGGCTATTCCAACATATGATCAACGCAATCTTAACATCACACTGCAGCTCTGCCTTCGTAATGTATTAAGTATCACTCAGCTGCTACTTGCAGCTTCTTCCCTTGCTTTCGAGTAAGAGGTGGACAGAGTGTCAGCCAGGACTAGACAGAAAAGAAAGGAAAGGGCTCCTGGGATGCATATGTGTATATAGCCTTTCTTTATGAGCCACTGATCACCACTCAAAAGGAAATGCATGGCCAAAGTTTTCAGAAAGCAGAAAGACCATTATTCGAAACACATTTTAGGAGAAGCCCATACGTGAGTGAAGCAGAGGACTGTCGAGAAGCATTTTTCTGGGCCAGGCACAGATTATAGGCTCACGCCTATAATCACAGCACTTTGGGAGGCCAAGGTGGGTGGATCTCTTGAGGTCAGGAGTTTGAGATCAGCCTGGTTAACATGGTCAAACCCCATCTGTACTAAAAATACAAAAAATTAGCTGGGCATGGTGGCGTGTGCCTGTAACCCCACCTACTTGGGAGGCTGAGGCAGCAGAATTGCTTGAACCTGGGAGGCTGAGGTTGTAATGAGCCAAGATTGTGCCACTGCACTCCAGCCTGGGAAACAGAGCGCGACTCTGTCAAAATAAATAAATAAATAAATAAATAAGAAGAAGAAGCATTTTTCTGTATACCAAGTGCAGGAAAATGCCATTCATGACATCAAAGGCTTCGAAAGTGAGCCTGAGACTTACGCATCAAGTTCAGAGTTACAGATTGAAATATAGAGTCACTGAGAAAACAGATGTCCGTAAAGTCTTAAGAGCAGGGTAAAGTCTACTGTTTGCTGGTTTCAAGCTACATACCTGGAGTCCAACTCAGAAGTGACAGGCTGCTGGGCTTGGCATGACTCTTCATACCCCTAAGCCAGTGAATGCCTCTACTCAGTTTCCAGAATTCAAAGGTCTAAGCATAGGCTTAGATAGAGGATAGTATCTCAGTCAACAAGTCTGCACATTTTTGAACAGGTTAAGAGCCACTGGGACCAATCTCAAGTGACAAATAAGATCTTAATTCTTTGGCAGAAGCACTGGCTCTTCATACTCCCTTAATAACCCTCCCTCCAGGCAGTGTTGTGGTGGCAGCTTAGAACAATGCTCAGAGGGCCCCAGCCTCCTGTCTTCCCCAAGGCAGCAAAAAGGCTACAGCAATTCTAGGGCTCATGGAGAGTGCTTCCCCGCACTCTTGCTGGAGATTGTGTCATTCTATTCTTCCCTAGAAAGTAGAGGTTTTCTGGGCAGCTGACTTTAGCAATAACAATGATTATTTATGGAGCTTTATTATTTGTCAGGAACTGGGCTAGGAGCCTGTAGAAACTGAGGCTTAGACAGCTGAAATAAATTAGCCAAGATCACACCAGCCAATAAATAATGGAGCCAAGATGCAAACCAAGGTATCTGAAGCCTGAGCGCAGTGCTATGCAACGGAAGCCGCCCCATGCAGACAATTCTTAAAGCTGGCCTTGGGTGACTTCCTTTCACTCAAAGTGGTTAGGGAAAAGAACTCACCCAATCTCAAGGATCATTAAAAAAAAAAAAAAAACATATTAGATGGCTGGCTGGAACCAAGATGTGGGAATAAGCAAGAAAAGAATTCCTAGTCTGGTTGGGAAGGAAGGACTCGCACATACTGAAAGAATTAGAGACTGTGACAAGAGGGCATATCATTAAGTGCTAAATTGCAATGTATGGACTTTAAATCCTAAAGGAATTTGGAGAAGACAGACCTAAAGGAAACTCCTTCATCAGGAGCTTGAGTTGGGGAGTGGGGTGGGAAGGGCAAAGACCTGCTCTTAGGGGAAGTAACTGGATCAAAAATCGGAGCATGCTCTGCACCTGGGTATCTACACCAGCTGCAGGGGATGGATGGGGTTGGGGGTGGTAGAGGATAACCATGCAACTACGTAGTAGCAGGCAGAACACAGGAATCATTTTGTCACCAGTTAAGCCATGTCAAGGTACAAACAGCAAAATATGTTTTCTGTCAGTGTGATTTTTTTGTACCCTTGAGAGGGATTTCTGTATATAGAAAAGATTCAAGAGTTCTTTTGTCTTATTGATTTTAAAAATTAGTATTCGATGTATTGAAGTTAAAATTCAAATTCCTGTTTTCTTCTGAAGAATTCTAGTTCAACTTACAAATCTGATTCTATGTAAGCAAATTTTAAACAATTATTTTAAGGGAAACTTACAAATTACACTGAGTGTTTTAAACTGCATTCAGTATGTTCCATTCTTTTTAGACTTCAATTGTCTAACTTTTGGAATTTTAATTAAAAACATCAATATAGAGGCCAGGCACAGTGGCTCACGCCTGTAATCCAGCACTTTGGGTGCCTGGGCAGGAGGATCACTTGAGCCCAGAAGTTTGAGACCAGCCTGGGCAACATAGTGAGACCCCATCTTTATTAAAAAATAATTAAAAGATATCAATATGGTTAGTTCTTAATGACTTTCACAATCCCACACTTGTAACTCTAAACCTCTCACCTCTTTAAAATTGAAGCACAACGATGTTTTTCTCTGATGGTTTTTTTTGTTTGTTTTTTGTTTTTGGCAGGGGAAGACAGTCTTGCTCTGTCACCGAGGCTGGAGTGCAATGGCACAATCTCAGCTCACCGCAACTCTGCCTCCCAGGTCCAAGCGATTCTCATGCTTCAGTCGCCTGAGTAGCTGGGATTACAGGTGCGCACTTGAGGTGGAGTCTCGCTCTGCACGCAGTCTGGAGTGCAGTAGCGCGATCTCGTCTCACTGCAACCTCTATCTCCCAGGTTCAAGAGATTTTCCTATCTCAGCCTCCCAAGTAGCTGCGATTATAGCCTCACATTGCCATGCCTGGCTAATTTTTGTATTTTGGTAGCGACAGGGTTTCACCATGCCGGCCCGGCTCGAACTCTTGACCTCAAATGATCCACCTGCCTCAGTCTCCCAAAGTGCTGGGATTACAGGCATGAGCCACTGTGCCTGGTTCTCTAATGGGCAATATTTTCTATTTTAAATACCAATATATTTAAAGAACAGATATACCCAGAAAGGCCTTTAACAAAAAGTGATTTACTTAGCATTGTTTTTTCACATAGTTCTAATTTAAATTTAAAACACACTTACCCACTAATAAAACAACAGTGTCTTCCCAAATAATGTCTGGGTTGCCTTCCCAAGCTACTTTTGGAGGGTACTTTTCACTGACTTTACTTCCTGTTTCATTCTTATCCAGAATCTGTTGCTTTTGTTCCCTAACAGCATGCTCATTCATGCTGTGTAATTTCACCCACACAATTCCTTCTGAATAAGTAGCTTTCTATCTACTCAGATGCCATTCCCATTCTAGAGTCGTTTCCAATGTCATCTGCATAGTCAAGTCTTTCCTGACCAACTGTTGGAGGAAAAAAAAAAAAAAGAGAGAAGAGATCTTAAAGGTATTTTCACTGCATTTGGTATATATTTTGCACACTGACCAGGATCAGGAGTAGCAGACAGCTGGGTCAATTTTTCTCAAGACCCATGCTATGACTGCTAGTCAATGAAACCCAGAAGGAAGGGCCTCAGAAGCATATCCTGAGCTCTCAATCTTGATCTAGTCTAAAGACCGATTGAAATTCACTTCCCTCAAGCCTAGTTTAGTGTTTGTTTCTTTGGTTCTGAACCCATCTCCAAGACTTTGTGGTCACAGTCCTAAAAGCTGAGCTGAGGACGCAGTCCTCCTGACTTCCATTAATATGCTATATTAAATGGGGTGACATTACCCAACCTACATACATCTGTTTATTTCACAACAAACATTAACATATAAGAAGCATGTGTCCAATCACAATTATGTCGTCCCACACCTCTACAACAAACCATAGGATGTACCATTTCTTAGTTAATGGCACAACTGTATGTTCAAGCCAGAAACTGTAAAGTTTTCTATGACTCCATTCTTTCTCCCACTTAATATATCCAATGACAAATGCCTGACAACTGTATGTCCACTTTTCTTTCTTCTCCTTCCTTCCTTCTCCACCAGCCCTGTCGATAGAGACCAGAACTCCATCAAGTCTAGATTAGGAGACTAACCATGGGTGGGCCTCCTAGTCTCCCCCATATTTGTCTTCTACTCTATGGAAGTGACCATGAGAAAACACTGCACTGATGGTATAAACCACTGGACTTGAAAACCTGGATGGTCTCCTACCATCTCTAGGGTCATCTCTTAGGATTTGCAAGGCTGTTAAAAGCTTTACTTCTGGTTTCATTCTCATCCAGAACCTGTTGCTTTTGTTCCCTAAGACCATGCTCATTCACGCTGTGTAATTTCACCCACACAATTCCTTCTGAATAAGTAGCTTTCTGTCTACTCAGATGCCATTCCCATTCTAGATTCATTTCCAATGTCATCTGCACTGGTCAAGCCTTTCCTGACCAACTGTTGGAGGAAAAAAAAGAGAGAAGAGATCTTCAAGGTATTTTCACTGCATTTGGTATATATTTTTATCACATTATACTACAGTTAATTATAAGTTTGTTTCTCCTACATTTGTTGTGAGCATAGGGCCAGGAGTGGCTTTATTCTTTATCAATATGATACTTGGCATATAGTTTATTTAACCTGCTGCCTTATCCCATAAGGTATGGGGTTATTTCTTTTGCCTGCCCTCCACTAATTGCGCCTACTCCCAGTCACTTTAGAAGGCAAGATTTATGAGGGACCTTTGTTTTGTTCACGGACACAGCTAGAACAGTGCACTTAGTAGGCATTTACTATTTGCAGAAGAGAAGGAAAGAATAAGAAGGTTGAAAGTAAGCAAGCTCTTACAGAGCAGAGAGGACACTTACCAAGGGAACTATTATTAAACCTAGGTTACTTTAAAAAATCCTATTACCATGGCCATATTGGGATCAAGAGGAAAGTCTAAAGGCATCACAGAATCTCTAGTAGCTGAGCTCGGCTGTGGTCCTATACCAACTTATAGATCCTATGTGCTGGGCACTCTGGTCTCCTCCTGCTTAGCATATTCTTGGGACATCCCAACCTGAGGATCTGGGTTAGAGGGAAATGAGCTCTCAAGAACCCTCCAGAGCCAGAGAGTGCAGGGCAGCCCTGTCAAACCAGTGAGGACTGCTGTGAGCTCATAGTGGGCAGAGTGGGGGAGAGAGATCAAGAGATGACCGCTCTGGGGAATGCTCATCTTAAACAAAAAGTTGGCAAAATGGAAAAAGAAAACAGGAAGGGGAGCCAGAGGCGGCCCTGAAAAGAGATGGCTAAGTGATTCATGGGAGACCCCAAATGTGATTAACACAAGCTCCAAAGTAAGAAATTTCAGGTTAAATGGTATTATCTAAAATATTTAAAAAGTTGGATCAGCTTCAAATGTAGATATTAAGCACATGACCAGCTAAAAAGCTGCCCCTTTCCCTTCTCAGAGAACATGCCTCCCCAAGGAGGAAACAGGTTTCCCAAGCTGGAGACAGGCAGTGCCATCTTGGCTGGAACTCGTCTCTTGTGAAACTCCCCTCAGGGGCTAGGCGCCAAACCCATTCCTCAGTCCTGGCCCTAAGACCCAGTTGCCTTTATGCTTCTCCCCGCCAAGTCAGAAGTTCGGTACACAAAAGAGTCTGTTAAGGTTGGAGGGGTGCCAGGATTAGACAAGTTGCATTAAGTTTCCCAGAAACGGATTCTTAATGTAATAACCAAGGAATTTCACACAATGGCCACAATGTGATAAACGGACTGCCAGATTTCATTTCAAAGCCTGTTCGGATGGAAGCCTTTCTCATCCTGACTTTCCTGCGGACCAACTGTGTCACGTAGGGCAGGTCAGTTCATCCCTCCAGACTTTAGCTTTCACATCTGCCACATGGGAAGGATACTGCCTGTCATGCCTGCTTCACAGGGTTGCCATGAGCCACCGATTCTCAGCCTTTGCCATACAATAATCTAGTTATCTAGGTTTCATCCCAAACCAATTAGATAAGGGATTGGAACCCAAGTTTTAGTAGTCATATAGCTTCCCAGGTTATTCAAATAAACAGCCAAAGTAGGAAACCCCTGCACTATACCAGTGTACAGTACAAAGAAGACGGCAATAATGACCAAAATCATCACTGGAACATGGCATCATATGATTTGGGGTTGAAAAAGTTATGCCGAAATCTCCTTAGGAGCAAAACCCATGTTTCTTTTGCACGTCCCATTATTACCTGCAAGCTTTAGGCATTTGGTAACATTTCTGATATCAAATGAAATTTGGAATGCTTATAAATCCTAATCTTAGATTCTTTGTTTACCAAAACTACCTTTGGAGATGTCACCTCCATGACCATCAATCAGCCCAGCTTACGGCAAAGCCATCATCTTAAAACTTTCCCAAAGGTCAGCTTCAGAGAAACAAACAGGAAATGTGAGAAAGGTGGCTTTAATCAAAATGGGGAGAAATTGCAGTTTTCCACCAGGGAGGTAACTGCCTGTCTCTGTCTGGCCAAGAGCCAGTCACAGTGCGGGAGCTTGGATGAAAGCCAGAGACAAACACTGCTTGGGGCTACTTTTTCAGAGACGGGTTAAAAGCAATGCCCCTGCTGCTCTGGCTGGCCTTTGACTTTCGATTCACACTTTTTCCTGGAGAATTTTACCACAAAGGCCTTTCGATGGTAGGCTTATAAGGCATCTGCATTAGTAGAAAGAGTTTTCAAGACAATTCTTCTCTGACTTGGGGATTACTAAAGCCAGACCTGAGGCATGCTTATCATAGGCCTCCACCTCTGAAAATCCTGTTTGATTTATTACCACTGCAGGCTGAAGAGACAAGGCACAGTGCCTGAACTAATCAAGCCAGTATGTGACTTTCATGTCATGCAGAATTAATCAGAAATTCCATACACTGATGGGTCATGCCACTTGCATCAAAGTAAGATTTGAGGACAAAGTAGATGTAGAATCCATTTACTCTTTCAAAGTAATTTAAGACTTTGGAAATCTAAGAAAGATAATCAATTTTGAACTATACTTGATTATGTATGAGGTAAATGTCCCCCATAACGATGGATTAATTTTCTTATGTTAATTTTAGAGTGGTTTCCATGCACTTTAAAGATGTAAAATTTGAGCTGAGTGCAGTGGCTCATGCCTGCAACCCCAGCTACTTGGGAGGCATAGAGAGAAGGGACACTTGAGGCAAGGAAATTGAGACCAGCTTGGGAAACATCAGGAGACCCAGTGCTATTGAAAAAAAAATTTAATAAATTAAGATGTTTACCATAGAATCTAATTTTTTTAAAAAAGAAAAAAAATAAGATGTAAAATGTAGAGTAGCCAACTCTTATTCCCATAAGTCTGCAATCTTCAGACACATACATCTAACATATCCTCCATAGAAAAGTTTTTTTGAGACAGAGTCTAGCTCTGTCCCCCAGGCTGGAGTGCAGTGGCACAATCTTAGCTCACTGCAACCTCCACCTCTCAGGTTCAAGTGATTCTCCTACTTCAGGCACCTGAGTAGTGGGGACTACAGGTGCATGCCACCACACCCTGCTAATTTTTCAGTAGAGATGGGGTTTCGCCATGTTGGCCAGGTTGGTCTTGAACTCCTGGCTTCAAGTGATCCACCCACCTCAGCCTCCCAAAGTGCTGGGATTATAGGCATGAGCCACCACACCCGGCCTAGAAAAGTTTCTTTGCAGCTAAACCTTGAGGGCCATTAAAAAGTATCTGTGTCTCTACTTAGGATAAGAGAAAGTGCTCAGAATTTATTATGTGCATCTGTACACTACCCAGTTTTTTTGTAACTATAATTATCAGAGACTGCGAAAGTTTACATAACTATATTTTACTTCATGTAAAGTAAAATATAGTGATGGAGAGAGAATATCTGCTGCCCCAGGTTTTGGATTTCAGTGTTCTATTAGGACTGCTAACTGTTCATAGCTACAAATCATCTAATAAAGCTCTCATGTTTTAGTAGTTAGAAATTAACTTTTTCTCCTGTAAAATGAAGTTAAAGGAAAACAAAGTAACCTGAAGATGTGAATATGTATTTAGCCTCAAAGTATCTGTTTACTTCACAAGCATAAATGATTTAATCATATTAAAAATGATGCCACCATTATATAGTACATGTTTACTTGAATTCTAAAATAAAGTTTTAAAACGTTTGATTTTTCCATCTCTAATTACATGGACTATCACGTGAGGAGGGGTACTAAATATTTATGTTTTCCAAATTGAAAGCCAGGTGTATTTATTTATTATTATTTTGTTTTTTAGAGACGGAGTCTTACTAATATTGCCCAGGCTGGAGCACAGTGACTGTTCACAGGTACAATCATGCCACACTACAACCAGCAGTTGTCCTGCCTCAGCCTCCCCAGGTAGCTAGGACGACAGGTGCACACCACTGTGGCCAGCAGAAAACAAGTTGTTTTAAACCTACATGTTAAATAATACTTCCTTCCTTATTGGTTTGTAATATGTGCTTTATTATATAAAGTCTCAGATGTAAAGTTCTTTCTATAATTTAGCCAGTTCCATTTAACCGTACTTATTTTAGCCAACACAGACTTAATTTTAAAAAGTGATCTTAGTGTTTTGTTCCTATCTGGTCAGACTGGTCACATCTCATTATCCTTGTGTGGAATTTTCTTCCAAATTCCCATTGGCTTATGGTTCCAAGTGAGTTTTAAATGTGTTTGAAACTCACTGATTTTTAAAAAACTCCTCTTGTTTTGATGAGGTAAAGGGGTCTTAAACTATTCCAGCTGAATTTATATATAACTTCATTTTTGATGAAACCGTTTTTATGAACTCCTAGTGGTCTACATCACTGAAGAAAAAGGACCTCAATTCTTCCAACGCAAGCCAGATAAGCAGATAGGGAATTTACGGCAGAAAGCTGGACAAGAGAGGGGAGTATTCCCAGTCCCATTCAACACTTCCACAGCTTTTGATCTTCACCACTGTAAGCCAAAAGGGAGGGGAATAAGAAAGGAAGGAGTTGGGGAGGGAAGAGCAGGGAGAGAGGGGAGAAGGAATATGCACATGCAGAAAAAGAGACACACAGTTTTTCCCCACGTGAGAATCTTGACTCCAGGTCCCTTAGAGTACCCTCCCAGGTAGCCTAGAAGTTTCTCCCTTCACCTCTGACCTCAGTGCTTCCTCATTCTTAGTGTCTTCCAGTGTGGGGAGAGATTACCCTGGCTAAACAAGATAACCCTGCTGCTTCTAGGACTTTCTAGGAGCATTTACCTGGTTGGAGGAGAAGAATTTGAGTAGGCAGAAAGGGGGAATTTGCAGGGCTAGAATGTGGCCACTGCCCTGAAGCCCTCAAAAGAGAAAGCTGAGACCCTCATTATTTTAGAATGAGTTATTTTTGACCTACATGAGATTGTAAATCCTAATACTATATGTCGCAGGATCCCAGGACAGGTGCTAATATGGTTTGGTTGTGTCCCCACCGAAATCCCATCTTGAATCATACCTCCCACAATTCCCACGTGTTGTGAAAGGGACCTGATGGGAGGTAATTGAATCATGGGGGCAAGTCCTTCCCATGCTATTCTCATAATAGCGAATAAGTCTCACAAGATCTGATGGTTTTATAAAGGGGAGTTCCCCCGCACAAGCTCTCCTGCCTGATGCCATATAAGACATCCCTTTGCTCTTCTTTCTTCTTCTGCCATGATTATGAGGCTTCCCCAGCCATGTGGAACTGTGAGTCCATTAAACCTCTTTTGTAAATTGCCCAGTCTCAGGTATGTCTTTATCAGCAATGCTAAAATGGACTAATACAGGTGCTAAATGGGAAGAGTTTCCAACAATAACGTCCCTGCACTGGCCAGGGCTGTCCAGGCAATTGGACTTCAATTTGCCATAAAGGAAACCACAAAGGGTAAGGCAGGGAAGACCACAGGAGGAAGAGACAGAGCACACAGAGTCCAACTTGGCATGTGAATGGCATCTGAAGTCGTGGCAAAAATGTAACCTGTACAGAAGGCTCTGAATGACCACACCTCTCGTAGAAGGGATTCCCAGGACTCCAGCAAAACAGAGCACGTGGCTGGGGCCACAGGGGCTGCCAGGAAATGATATATCATTCACTGGGGGACCCAGCTTTGAAAGAAATGGCTAAAAGCAAACTCCCCACACACTCACACCAAGGAGGTGAAAGAGTTCCTGCAGCTGTGCTTCATCGGCAGATGGGCAGGTGGACAGTCCACCAGGCAAGATGAATCAGTCCCTCATTCCCCTTGGACTTGGGCCTGAACTAATCACATTCATCTTTCTAGGTGTCCCCACTGCCTGACCACCTGCTCTGGGACCACTGGAGTCATTGCTTTTATCCTCACATCCACCCAGTGGAGCTGCTCATAGATGAGATTCCTGAGCCATCCCTTGTACACAGAGGTGGCAGACATGTGGATAAATAATCCTCAATAAAAATCGCTGCAACTTACCATGCATCTATTCATGCCTCACATTATGTAGGCTATCACCAAATCCCAAAACAACTCTTCAACAACACAGGATTGTGTTCATTTCACAAGTAAGCACAAAGGCTCAGAGATGTCACTAACCTACCAGAGTCACACCATTAGTAAGCAAACTCAGATCTCTCCGACTCTGAAGCCTAACCACCCTCTGTCACTTACATGGCCAGAGCCCTCAACGAAAAAAAGGGAAGCCCTGTTTTCCGGTGGAGTGGGGGGGACGCAGCCATTGCCTCTTTAGTCTTTGCCTTCATGTCAGAAAATCAAACATCAGGAACATCAGCAGCTTAACTCCATTCGGGAGCCTGCTGCACAAGTGACAACAGTAGGCAACATACAGATGTCATCCTTGTGGACAGAGGCCAGTCATGGACTCACCCTCACATCCCATCTAAATGAGACCCCAGCATTATCTCACACCTTCAAAACTACTATGCAAAGAAGTCTGCTTAATGTGTCCTCTCAGACCTCTGGTTCTCACTATCCCGCCATTGAATAATTCAAAGTCCACCTTCTCTCAGCACCTTTTCTGCATCTGCTCACTCAAGTTATTTTCTCTTCCATGGCCACCTCCACGGATGATGCTGCCTGTTACAAGGGTGTTCGAGAGAACCTTCACTTGCAGGGCCGACATGAGGCTGCCCATGTTGAATACTGCACAGATGTAACAATGAGCACCACCCTTTAGAATGATCTGTCCAAATGAGCAGCCTGCCCTTCAGGGTAGAAGTCTCCTGTAGTTACATCCTTGTTTCAACCCTGTCTCTACCAAAAATACAAAACTTAGCTGGGTGTGGTGGCGGGCACCTGTAATCCCAGCTACTCGGGAGGCTGAGGTAGGAGAATCACTTGAACCTGGGAGGCAGAGCTTGCAGTGAGCTGAGATCATGCCACTGCCCTCCAGCCTGGGTGACAGAGTGAGACTTCATCTTAAAGAAAAAAAAAAAAAAAAAAAAAAGGCCAGGTGTGGTGGTTCATGCCTGTAATCCCAGCACTTTGGGAAGCCAAGGCAGGTAGATCATGAGGTCAAGAATTCGAGACCAGCCTGACCAACATGGTAAAACCCTGTCTCTACGAAAAATACAAAAATTAGACGGGCATGGTGGTGCATGCCTCTAATCCCAGCTATTTAGGAGGCTGAGGCAGGAGAATTGTTTGAACCCAGGAGGTAGAAGTTGCAGTAAGCTTAGATCATGCCACTGCACTCCAGCCTGGGTAACAGAGCGAGACTCCATCTCAAAAAAAAAAAAAAAAAAGAAAGAAAGAAAAAAAAAAGAAAAAAAAAGTCAGTAGATGCCAGGGTCTGGTGTGGGGGGGAGGGAGGGATAGCGGGAACACAGAACATTTTTCGGACAGAGGAAACACTGTGGATGATACTATGATGGAAAATACCTGTTATGATACATTTATCTAAACCCACAGAACATACAGTGACAAGAGTGAAAACTAACGTGAACTATGACTTTGGGTCACAATGATGTGTCATTTTAGGTTCACTGATTGTAATAAATGCACCACTCTGGAAAGCGGGCACAAAATGTTGGTAGTGACGGGGGAATATCTATGCGTGTGGAGTTGGGAATATATGGGAAATCACTATTCCTTCCAATTTTGCTGTAAATCTAAAACTGCTCTAAAAAATATCTTTTTTTAAAAAATGTAGGAATTAAGGCTGAGTCAAGCTCCCTGATTTCACTGGTTACTGCTTCTGCTGTCGGTTGACAGCTGCCATTCTGTTCTATCTTGGGTCCTTCAGAAACATTTTCTCCTCCCTTGAATCATCAGGTTTGCTCTATCCTGGTCTCCCATTGTACAAAAGGGAACTGAGGCATGGCGTGTGGTCAGGGCACTTGTCCAAGACACCGAATTGTCAGATGGCAGAGTAAACATTCAAACCAGCTTCTTTACGAACCCACCCACTGTGCTGTTTGCACTTGGTCACCTGCCTCTTACTGAGCAAAGTCTGCACAAGGATAGGATGTCTTCCTGGGTAATTACTCTGAAGGAACACGTTCACATAACGCATACGCCCAGGTAATAATCAATGGCTGTGAGTTTGTTTCAAACTCTCACAAGTCTTATCCTGTGTGTGCTAGGAGACCCTTGCTACAAATCAGCACAAAAGCAGGGGGTTGGAGGGCAGGGGGCTGAGGGGAGAACGTTTTGTTTGTAAATTATTTACCATTAAGCGCATCTACCAGCAACAGAGAGGGGAGAGTCTGCACTATTGAAAACACGGTTGCTTTGTTTTCAAGGACACACATTAATTCAAAGGAATGCCTGATTTTGCAATAAAAAAACACAAGCTGAAAATAGAAAAAGAAAGTCACGAGCAGCTCTTCACTTTGGGAGAGACGGGCCAAGGCTGTCAAAATGAGTTGTGTGGTTTTTATTAAACATGTTCCCCGGTGCAAACACCCAAACCACAAGACCACTAGGAGTAACCTGTTCCAAACAATATTGAAGTGACTGAACTTAGTAGCGGAATTACCTTTCTGTATGAAAAGGAGGGTGGTCTGCCTGGGCCACGGCTGAGGTCACTAGAAATGCAATTTAAGAAGATAACTAGCTGCCTGCCCAATTTGTGGAGCTTCTGGTATAGAAGTGCTTTTCAACTCTAGCTGCCCTCGTTCTCTGCTGCAAGGCCACAAGGCTGGAAGGAAACACTATTGATGTTTCATTCTCATTGGCTAGACCTTCACAATTTAGCCTCAAATTCTCTTGGCCTGTAATAGAACCATTCCAAGGTTCTGACAGTATGCTTGGGACTCTGCTGCAAATGCAAGGGCATGTTAGAGTTGCAACTGAGGGGATAGCTGGGGTGCAGGGGAGAGAGAATGTGGGCATCAGTACTGATGCATGCTATAGATTTATGTCTTTCAAAATTTTTTAAATGTATGTGTGATTGTTGGAACTACCAAGATCTGGTGAACATCGCAGCCTCAATATACTCCAGGGACTAAGACAGCAAAATAGAGTTAGGCTTCCTGCCATTGACGCAGAAGGCCCAATGGAGTTTTTAAATATTGCTATGACGGTGGTGGCCACAAAACAGGATGACTAGGTCCAAAGGGAGTCTCAGCTTCCTGTAAGTACAAGTGTAGCTGTTTCAACGGTGAGAAACTTCACACAGCAAAAACAAAAACAAAAGCACGCCTTGGATGAGCTTAGAGACACTCTTGTCACCAGCCACTTTGGTGACATTGGCTAGGTAAGGTGATTCTACCTACCCAGCTTCAGTGTTTACCAAACCTCAGTTATCCCTGTAATCACTTGGGCTATTTCTTTGGGTTTTCTTAAATATAACTCACTAACCTTAAAAACAGCAAACATTAGCATGGATAAAGTATCAGTCATGTTTATAAGATGATATATACATAGCTATGCAACAGTATCAACTGGGCAGTTAAAATTCACACAGCTTACTCTCTGAGGGATGGGAACCCCAAGGCACTAATGGCTTTAAAAGCTTCTCAGGGGTTTCTAATATGCTACCAAGTTTGACCACCACAGTAACAAATGGAAACCAAAATCCCCTGCTATAAAGACAAGGTAAGGTAAATACAGTGGTATAAAAATTGTAGCCATAGGCTGGGCATGGTGGCTCACGCCTGTAATCCCAGCACTTTGGGAGGCCAAGGCAGGTGGATCACAAGGTCAGGAGATCGAGACCATCCTGGCTAACACAATGAAACCCTATCTCTACTAAAAATACAAAAAATTAGCCGGGCATGATGGCGGGTGCCTGTAGTCCCAGCTACTCGGGAGGCTGCAGTAGGAGAATGGCATGAACTCCGGAGGCAGAGCTTGCAGTGAGCCGAGATCACTCCACTGCATTCCAGGCAGGACTACAGAGCCAGACTCTGTCTCAAAAAAAAAAAAAAAAAAAAAAAAAAATGTGTAGCCATATACTGATGCCTGTAGGGACTTCTGGAGATTCACCATCTTATTTGAAAGGAAGCTGTATTAGAGAAAGATCAAAAGCAAGCACCAAACTGAGACCTTTAAAATACAATCAAGGAGACTGAATTTGTTCTGAAAAGCGGAACCACCTTCTCACTGTCTGAATCAACATTCTTGAATGCAGAACCAGCAGCTGGGAGAGAGATGGGAATCTCTCAGGGACCCGCCAATTCTTACATTCTGTAGTTCTAAAGTCAATCATGATCACACCTAGTTAACTGCTATGGTCTGAATGTCCCCCAAAATTTACGTGTTGAAACTTGATCTCCATTGTGTTGGTACTGAGGGGTGGGGTCTTTGGGGTGGTGATTAAGTCATCATGAATGATTAGTACCTTGTAAAAGAGCTCATGTGAGGACACCTACCCAGCCTATGAGGAACAAGTTCTCAGACAGCGCACCTGCCCTCACCTTTATCTTGGGATTCCCAGGCTCCAGAGCTGTGAGAAAATAAATTTCTTTTACTGTATTTTAAAATTACCCAGTCTGAAGTATTTTGTTACAGTAGCATGAACAGACTAAGACAGTAACATAAGAAAATCCTAGGGGCTAAAAATGCTACATAGACACGCATCAAAACGCAGAAATGGATAATCCAAGATCTATGATGGACAAACAGAGGGCACTTGATTTGCCCAATCTTAGTATCTATTCCACTTTAAACAAAATGTTCCTGAAAAGAAGGAATTAGTTTTGTAAATGAAGTTCCACCTTACAGTGCTCATTTATTTATGGAACCCCACAGTAAGTCCTTTGGTAAAGTAAAGCACCCTGCAATGCATCTGTTTTGAAAGTCCAAGCTTTTCCTTAAGGTAAAATGTCCCTTTACATGTATTTTTCAGTATCCACATAAAGGTGGAAAAGGCAGCTGACGTGGGGGTATTGTCAGGGGCAGGAGGGTGAGATTATCAACATGACAGGAGCAATGAACACTTATCAGGCTTATGTAGCCCTGGCAGTGATTGCACGCTTCAATATGGAAAATAAATACCACTTACTCTGTGCCAGGCGCTGCTCTAAGAATTTCCCAAGTGTTAGCTCATCTAACTCATTTAATCTTAACAACGAGTATTAGCATCATCCTTATTTTACAGAGGAAGCAATGGAGGCCCAGAGAGGCTCATCACCTGGCCCAAGGCCATAAAGCTATCAAGTGGTAAGGACAAGACTGGCCTTGTGACTATCTGACTCCAGAATCCATTCTCATCCACTATGCTATGCCACCTCGATGGGAATTTACTCATCACATCCTCAAAGAGCCCTGTGAGATAAGAACAGTGTTCCCTTTCTACAGACAGGAAAATGAAGGCCTGGAGGGGTTACGGGTTGAGCCTTTGGTTCCACAGCAGAGCCTGGGTTTGGACTATCCTGGTCCTGAACCTGTGCTCTTAGTCAGCATGTCTTCAGCCTCTCCACAGGCTTTCCAACTCTGTCCATGGTCTTGGGATCATGTGTCCGTCCTGTTCTAGATCTCAACTAGTTCATGTTGATCTAGTTGATCATCCTGTTCTAGAGCTCAATTCATGGGGCATCCTGTGAGGATACTGCAAATTTCAGTCACTCCCTCTCATATTAATCCTGCTCAGTTTCCTAGTAACATATGCGCCGTATTGCCCCTATTCTGAGTAATTATACAGAATACAATCTCATTTGAAATGTCAAAAATTAGAAGATCAAACTTATGTACTATAGTCTAAATTTTTACAAAAGGAGGAAGAAATATGGAATACATTACTAAAATGATTTTAACTGAGTTATTTTGCTAAAGCAGTATATTTCCTTAGTTTATACCACATTTTCCATCTCATTCTTTTCTTTCAGTATCAGAGTGGATAATACTGTGTCCCCCAAAAAGACATATCCAAGTCCTATTTCCTGGTACTGGAGAAATAGAGTGTTATTTCTTATTCAGAAATATGGTCTCTGCAGATGCTGTCAAGTTAAGATGAGGTCACACTGGATTAGAGTGGGCCCTAATTCAATGAATGGTGTCATAAGGAGGAAATCTGGACACACACAGAAACCCAGAAAGGCAGTCACGTGACAGAAGAGGCAGCGATTGGAATGAGCAGCTGCAAGTCAAGGAACGCGAAGGGTTGTCAGCAACCTCCAGACGCTGGAAGCAGTAAGGATACACTCCCCTAGTACCTTCAGAGGAAACTTGGCCCCACAGATACCTTGATTCTGTCTTCTGACCTTCAGAACTATAAGGATACATTTCCGTTGTTTTAAGACACAATTTGTTGCCTTAAGTTTGTTATAGCAAACCTAGGAAGCTGATACAGGCATATTGAAAACCATACTCAAACTGGATTTTTAAGTGCCAGATTCTGCCAGGTGCAGTGGCTCACGCCCACAATCCCAGTACTTTGGGAGGCCAAGGCAGGCAGATCACTTGAGCCCAAGAGTTCAAAACCAGCCTGGGCAACATAATGAGACTCCGTCTCTACAAAAATACAAAAAATTATCTGGGTGTGGTGGTGCATGCCTGTAGTAGCAGCTACTCAGGAGACTGAGGCAGGAGAATCACCTGAGCCCGGGGGTAAGCGGAGGCTGCAGTGAATTTTGATCACGCCACTGCACTCCAGCCTGGACAACAGAGTGATGTCCAGTCTTGAAAAATAAATCCAGATTCAGACTTCCATCTTTTTGGATATTGTTTATTTTTAATTAGTAAATATTACACAAGGATTCACTAAGTGGAAGTTACTATTTTTCATTAAAAATAAGAATAAGAAGAATATGCTTTTTCTTATATTGGATTATCTTGGGACAAAATGGTATTTTTCCTAACTTTTTTCTTCCAGTCTTATTGCCCCTACTCCAAGAGACATGAGGTGATAGAAAAAATCTATCTTAATGCTCTTCCAGCCTAAAGATGGCAGCTCTTTACCTGATCCTGTCACAGTCCAATTCACGCTCCAGACCAACAGGGTTGTCATGGACATTCCCTGTCACCACTGCGATGTCCATGGCTTCGTGGGATGGACGGGAGTCATAAGATACAACAGGATAGAACACGTTCTGAAACCTGGGATCAGGCCTTCTAATCTAACCTGAGACAACCAAGCAGCCTTGGGAAAGGGCTTCTTCATTCAAGTCAGGTCCTCACCCCAGGCCCCAGACCTGTATGTCCGAGTGCCAGTCCTTCCTCTCAAGTGGAACAAGACCCACACTGAACTACTGAGCTCCCCAACTCTGCTTTCTAGGCCACCTGACCTGTGTAGCTACAACCAAAAACTCAGCCATCATTGACTTCTGTCCTCACCCCAAATTAGCAAGCCCTATTAGTACTACTTTTAAAACACTAAAAATCCAAGCATTTCTCACCTCTCCTCTGCTACCTCTGTGAGCCCAGCCAGCACCCTCTCACCATTATCACTGCTGTAGCTGCCTAAGGGATCCCATTTATACCCTTTTCCCCTAGGATATATGCACAGCCAGCAGCCAGGGTAGTCTGGGACATACATCAGATCCTGTCACTCCTCTGTTCAAACTCTCCAAGGGCTCCCATGCCTCTTAGAGTAAGAGGTGCCTACAATGGCTCATAAACCCCACTGACCTCATCTACTCATGATACTCAGTGAGTCTCAGGCTTCTTCCCTGCTACTAACTAAAGGCCACTGCACTGCTAATTTCTTCTTCCCAGAATCATCTTCCCCCAGGTATCATGTAACTGACTCCCTCATCTCTTTCTGGTCTTTGCTCAAAGGCCATCTTCAAGGAGACCCCCTCAGAAGATACTGTGCCACTACAACTCCCCTTCCCAGCTATTTCCAATCCTGCTGTTTTTCACTTCATTTTCATTTCATCTTCCTAACACATAGTATGTTCAACTCAGTGTGCTGTTTATGTGCCTCTCTCCCTTTCTCCTTTAGAGAGTAAGTTCCTCAACCGCTGGACTTTTGTCTGTTTTGTTCATGAATATGTTCCCAGGATCTAGAACATTGCCCACCACAGAGTGAGTTCCATGAATACATGATTAAGAAAGGAGGGGTAACGGGAAGTTACATCATCTCAAAACATACTTTCCATCAAGAAGTCACTTGCTTTTTGCTAATGGAGAAGTCAGGAATAGAAAACAGCATAGTACTCTCGAGTGGTCTCTGAGAGCCCCGGCTGAGAGAGTTTCCTGAGAAGATGGTGGGTTATCAAACAGACAGGCACATGTGCCTGGAGGTTCTCAACAGCTTGTTGCGGAGGTAGCAGGCGAGCCAGGAGGGCCCATGGAGGATGTGTATGCCAAGTTTTTAGGCCCATCAAACTTCATCCCAGCTCTCTGCCTGCCCACTTATTAGCAAGGCTCTGAAGAATGGACATACTGCAGGAACACACTACAGTCTGCAGGGAAAAGAAAGTGTCCAGAAAAGGAGGCTACTTTCTATTTTGCAATACCACTGACAGAACACACTCTACTGGCTCGCCAAGATCCAGCTGTATAAGGAAACAGGAGTTCTCCAGGCCCCCTGGGGACCAGTAAACCAGCCACCACGTGCGGCAAAGCTGTGACAAGCAGGCAAGACTTTGGACTCCGCCTCATGCTCGTGCTGCATTAGGCTCCGAGATTAAAGGGGACAGCTTGCCAACAAACTGCTGGCAGGAAGAAGATAAATTTATTATTTGAAAGCCTTTTGGGCAAAAAAAAAAAAAAGTCGTTTAATCTTCCTTCATAAACAGCTCTTTTTATAACACGTTTGTGTTGAGATCATAGTCAAGGTAATTAGAAATGTATTTGGTCTTTACTTTCTCATTATGGTGTTGAAGCACTGGCAATTTGCTCCAGTTATTACTGGATAACACACTACCCTAAAATGTAGTGGCTTAGGACAACCACCATTATATCTGATGCTTTTGTGGGTCAGGAATTTGGGCAGGGCTCAGCTGGGAGGATCTTCTGTTTGGGTATGGCATCAAAGGTCCCTGGCAGATGGGCTGGGCTGGAGGACGCAAGCCAGCATTCTCATGTCTGGTATCTTTGCAAGGATGGCTAGAAGGCTGAGCTGGGATTGTGCACCAGAACACGTAAGTGTGACCTCTCCAGCATGATGTTCTCAGGTTGAACCTCCTAAGTGGTGGATCTAGGCTCCAAGATCAAGGGTCCCAATGAACAAGGCTGCATGTTCATGTTTTAAAACCATCACAGGGTTGTTCTTAGATTACTCACACAATATATCTTTGATTTTGTACCCAGTGGGATTCAGGTGCTCACTGGCCTCCCTACCCATCAACTCAATCAATCAGCCATTAATTAAGCCCATTTAGATATCTAGCAATGTGCAAATACTGGCAGATATCAAAGGAAATGGCACATTGCCTGCAATGAGTAAACATATACAATGGCCAAGGTCATATATATCTGTTCTTTTAGCTTGCCTAACATCCACGCTTCATTTTGGAAATGGTACTTCCATTTTCTTTTGGGGAACGACGACTTTTCCTGTCATCTTATGCGATTCAGGTGGTCCCATGACCCAGATGTGGCCAACCAGAATACAACTTACTTGCCCACTCTCACCATGGCAGTTGCTCAAAGATTGATATGTAGTTCAACGAGAGTAAATTCCAGTACTTTTCCATAACCTGGAGAAAAAAAAAGCCATAAAGGATAGCGAGAGGGGAGCACCAGAAAGTAATTTCATGAGCAGAACCAAGGGAAAGAGGCTGAATCCTGATGATAGGGTTTCAGGCTGCCTGAAGCCAGCCTACCCCTAGGATTTGCAGTTACATAAGCCAATAAACTTCCTTTGTTGGCTGTAAACAAGTCTGAGTTGGGTTTCTTTCACTTGCTACATAGAGCCCTGACTTAAATCCAGGAAATAATGAGAGAGGACAACATAGTATTGGGATCAACAGAAACACTCCAAAAGATTAAAAGGCACTTAGGGAATGAGCCTCTAATGCTAGATGTCAAAGGCCATTGAAATAAGGATCTCTGAGCAGCAGAGCTCAGATCAGCTACCTGCAAATCACACCATGCAGGTTCTAGCCTACCGGACTATGTGAGAGCAGCATGGTTCAAGTCACTTTACTGCAACTCACTCCAAAATGCCTACTTCTTGGCCTCTTGAATTAAACCAAGTAACACCAGCTTAAGGAGCACTGGGCACTAAATAGCTTAGAGTTGCCACCTTTTCCCACTAGGTGGCAGCTCTGCATCAGAGAGGTAGAAATTTGGGGTCTGACAAACTGACTAGAATTAGGACCCTTAAAAGTGAAGTCCTGGTGGTTTGGATGGCATCTTAGAGTAAGAAGATCATAGGAAATGTAAGATGCCAAAAACCTAGAACAGTCACAATTCCATTTAGTATCTACTCTGTATTTAGCACTGGGCTGCTGTGTCCTGTGTCTACAAAATCCAACACAGATGTCCTTAAGAATTAAAATACTGCTGAGAAGCCAAGACCAACCTGCAAAGCTTTAAGGTCAAAACAAGAGAACAAATAACTAAGCACTGAATTTTCTGCTCTAGGCAGAAAGGGCTGTAGGGATCTCCACAGTCTCAGTGTTGGAGTCCTCCCAAGTTCCATTGATGAGGAAACCAAGGCCCCCCAAAATGGCACAATGGCCTCAGGATCATGAGGGCACTGAGGGCTGAGCAGCCAAGGAAGGGCTCATTTGTAGGCAGACATTCTGGGCTGGGACTTGACAATTGGGAACAATCTGTTTTTTTTGAGACTGAGTCTCGCTCTATTGCCCAGGCTGGAGTACAGTGACTCGCTGCAACCTCCGCCTCCCGGGTTCAAGTGATTCTCGTGCCTCAACCTCCCAAGTAGCTGGGATTACAGGCATCTGCCACCACGCTTGGCTAATTTTTGTATTTTTAGTACAGATGGGGTTTCACCATGTTGGCCAGGCTGGTCTCGAACTCCTGGCCTCAGGTCATCCGCCTGCCTCGGCTTCCCAAAATGGTGGGATTACAGGCGTGAGCCACTGTGCCTGGCCTTTAAGTTTTTGTTTTGCTTTGTTTTGTTTTGTGTTTTTTGAGACGGAGTCTTACTCTATGGCCCAGGCTGGAGTGCAGTGGCACGATCTCGGCTCACCGCAACCTCCAACCTCCCAGGTTCAAGCTATTCCCTGCCTCAGCCTCCTGAGTAGCTGGGATTACAGGTGCACACCACCAAACCTGGATAATTTTATTTATTTATTTATTTATAGAGACGGGGTTTCACCATGTTGGCCCGGCTGGTCTTGAACTCCTGATCTCAGGTAATCCACCCTCCTCTGTCTCTCAAAGTGCTAGGATTACAGCTGTGAGTCATCATGCCTGGCCAGGAATGATCTTCTAAAGCAGAAGGGCATAGGAGAGTCAGGCATTACCTTCTGAGACTAATGTTTTTAAAACTGCCTTTAAACATTCCATGCTTAAGTGATTTAATTAGTAAGATGGAACAATCCAAACAGCCTCCTCCTCCTTTCCTGGGCACAGCTCTCAGTAATTCACACTTTGGGAGCTCACAGGGACAACGTCTTACAAAATAAGCTGTGGTGATGAATGTAAAAAGCAGGTTTGAAGCAGTGAAGCACCACACAATTATTTATGCAATTACACAAGGATGATATTTTTTAATTAACAAGAAAGACTAAAACTTCCTTATTCTTATGCTGCTAAGCATGCGACCAACTAACTGAAAATAACAATGGTATAATTCTCCATTCCCAGCTCTTACATTTCCTCTCTGGTCTAGTTCTCCCTCCAAGATCACTGCTCTGAGAATCACTGCAGATCATTTTTCCAGGGGCACATTAGTTTTCTCTGGTCCGAATTCAGGCATATTGTTTTATTATTTATTGCCAACAGCATTAGTTCTTCCTCTTGCTGTTGCACTCGGGCCCATGCTGAGAACAGAACATGGCCTTCCTCTATCATCATCTGTACATTTCATTTAGCCGTGTTTCCAGGCTCCTCTGGATCCCTCATGCAGTTAATAAAGGATACTCAGCCAGCAATGACCCTAGAGGCAAAACATTGAGAGAACTGTCTACATTGTTAAGAGGTCAAATAGCCAACAGAATGAAGTCAATCCATTCAAAGACAGGCTGCTTCTTCCTAAATTAAATACACACACTCATCTATAATTTAGGTTTTTTTAAGAAAATAAAACCTATGCATAAAATTTTATACTGAAGTATTAGAATTATCTTATGGTATCAACATTCCACTCGGCATGGGACCCAAACATAAGTGACCAATTTTATAATTGCATAAACTCCAAAACAAAGGTGATATCTTGACTTAACATAGGAAAATATTTATCAAGTTATGGATACCCACGTGTGACCCCAAGGTAGACATGGCCAGTATGGGAACTAAGACAGGTCTGGCAGATCTACTTACGAAATTGTAGGAACTGCATTAAATGTGAGAAAGAAGTAAAGGACTTCTCAGAAATTGGGGTCTCAACAGCCTAAACATACTAGGGACTTGAATCCAACTGGAGAGAAAAATCTGGAATAAATGTGATAAGCTAAAACTCAAACTGAAGTCAAGTATAATCATTTTGCAAAATGGAAATGAGGCCCTCAAAGGGCTATACTCTTAATGAAACAATGGCTTTGAAAAACCACAAACACAAAACAGAACAAAAAAGCTCTGCAAGGGGAAGCAGCAGGGAAACTTACTCATTTGGGCCTTAGCTGTAGACAGAGAAAAGGCCTCCCCACTGTGAATCTATCATCATAGATCTGTGTCCACACAGCTTCAGGGATTGCGTTTAGACTGAATGCATGACCTGTGATCCCTAAAGCTACAACATTAACCAAAAGTGGTCTCAATTTGAAGGCACTTCCAGGTTTCTGGCAGAAGCAAACAAGTGTCCTGTGGAGGCCTGCTGTCAAGCCAGGGACTTCTGGACTGCCACAGATTATGGTGGTTAAATGTGGGTTCCCAATAAAAAGTGAAAAATACTGAAGAGAGCAAAACTCTGAGCTAGAGTTGGTAAAAACAAGAAATAGCAAAAGAGAGAATTAGCATACCCAAGGACTTCAGATTGGCATCTTCAAATGCGGAGTATAAAATAAATTAGACGTATCATTTATTTAAATAATGAAACTGAAACATGAGTGAGGAACAAGAGTTACATGACTAGGAAGATTTGAAAAAGAAACAATTTTTACATATGCAAAATATAAAATCGCTGATACTAAACACTCAAATAGGTCAGATAGAGTGGACACAGTTAAAGAATGAATTACCTATGTGAGGAAACATCTCAGTACATAGCACGAAGAGGAAAAAAATGAAAGAGGGATTAAGAGACAGGCAGATGGAACAAGAAGGTTGAACATACGTCTAATTAGAAACCCAAAAGAAAGAAGAAACAGGCAGTAGTTGAAGAGATAATAGCTGAGAGTTCTCCAGAATTGATGAAAAACAAACATCTTCAGATTCTGAGAGCACAAGAAATTCTAATTGGGGAAAGAAGGAACCTAGATACAAGCAGAGTAAAAAGTAGAGACAGCAAAGCCACTTTAAAGGCAGAGAAGAGATAGATTACTTCAAAGCAATGACATTTTGATATTAGACTTTTGCAGCTACAAATGGAGGCCAGATGACAATGAAATCATAACCTCAAAGTATTGATGGGAAATCCTATTAATCTAGCATTGTGGATATGGCTAAACTGACATTCAAGAAATTAAGCAAAATAGTATTTTTAGCAAACAAAAAGAGAAAGTAAAGTACAAACAGTATATCACCATAGGACTTGCTAAAGGATGTATTTCATCAGAAATGATAATTATCTCAAAGGGAAAACTGAGATGAAATAAGGAAAAACAAGCAAACTGATAAATGTGGAGAAATTTTTTAAAAATCAACTAGAAAGCCAGTAATTTAAAAAAATCTAATTTCTGGGAATTGAAATAAAGATACATCCAAAATAGTGATCAAAAAATCACAGATACAATGGAAAGGGATGACGATGATCAAAATTAAAATATTCTAATAAACTACTGTATTATTCAGGAAGAGAAAAGGGTATTTGTGAACAATAGACATGAAACTGGTTGTTCACCTAAGAGTAACCCACTAATGTCTGAAAATAGAATGTCTAATTTCCAAAAACTGTACAGGAAGAATATTTTTAGATTTTAAAAAACACAAGATAGGAAAGTAAAATAAAGGCAGCAGCTGCATAGAAAAAAAAAAGCACAAAATGACATGGCAGAAATAATTGATCAGAAATGGCAACAGAGTTTTAGAAAAGAGATTAGATTTTAAAAACCAAATTCTAAGCTGCTCATGCCTGTAATCCCAGCACTTCACAAGGCTGAGGTAGGAATGACAGCTTGAGCCCAGGAGTTCCAGACCAACCTGGGTAACATAACTAGACTGTCTCTACCAAAAAAAGAAAAATATTAGCTGGTGGGCCCCTGTAGTCCCAGCTACGCAGAAGGCCATGATCATGCCACCGCACTCCAGCCTGGGTGACAGAGCAAGACTCTGTTGCTAAAAAAAAAAAAAACCACAAAGCTCTAGCTCTGAACTCCTTACATAAGGCATATCTAAAATATAGAACACAGACACAGAGGAGAGGGGTGGAAGAGGAAAAAAAGCTATATTCAAACAAGACAAAATAGACATTAAGGCAAAAAGGTAAAAAGCATTTAGGATAAAGAGTCATTCATATCTTGGCACTACCTAGATAAGAGGGAAACACTTTTAACCATAGACCTGCCTCAAATAGGTCTGTGTGAAATGCACACAACAATACATTTTGAAGTTGTCCCAGATCTAGGCATCTGGAGATGAGATCAGAAATTCTCTGAAGGAAACAACTTTTTTCCAAGGCCTTACGAATTCCAAGGAATTCACACATAAAGATCCAAGGACAAGGACTTACAGTCAAAAGTCACAAACACAAAGGAAACCTAGACAGAGCAAGACTTACCACACATTTAATATTCCAAGAAATGAGAGGCCTCTTTCAAGAATGCAGTAAAACCAACATTCATAGAGAAACAAAACAGAACGTTTACCAACAGATCCTCACACTAAAGGAAAGTCTTCAAAACATACTTTGGACAGAAAGAATATTATCCAACATAAAATATTCAAGACAGAGGGAATTGTGAACAAGAGAGAATCTGTTTATATGTGGATACCACTAAACAGATACTGACTGTAAAATTAACAATAGTATCTAACTTGTGGAAGGAAAATAAGATAGAATTAAAATACTGGATGACAATAGCATTTACACTGGAAAGCAGTGATTACCTTGATAGTGTCTTTCAATACAAATAATTATCATTAATCTTTGGTGTGACTTCTAATATTCTATTGAGGTTTGTATAAAAATTCCTCCAGGTAAAATTCTACGAGTTTTTGAAGCAGAATTCTCAACAAATGCTAGAACTATAATTAGAGTTCTCCCAATGCATTACCTTAAGAAAATACTAAGAATGGAGGTTACGTAAATAATCTGCACACATAATTCAAAAGGTTGAATCCCAGCAGTACATTTGGAATTTATACAAACAATTATAAATCAAGTTCACTTTGTCTTATGACAAACAACATGATCTTAATTTTTCATGATCTTTAGTATTTCTATCCTTGGTGCTGTACCTTTCACTATTAGTCTCTCACATTTTAATGATGCTACAATTCTTGATCCAATAAAATTAAAATTAGAGGCTTTGCTAAAATGAAACACAACAGAACAAGAAAAGTGATAAAACATGTTAATAGTCTGACTTACCCCTCAATTACAAAGAGGTGTGTTAAAATCTCAGTCAATCCAAACATGAAACACACCACACACCCACCCACCCCAGAAGGACAGATAAAACAAAATTAGCCTACGGATAAAGTAGAATAAAGAAAGCTAAGGTGTACAAAGGAATGAAAGAAATAACTTGTTAAAGTTTGTTCTTTGGAATAAACCAGGCAAACCTCTGGAGAGATTAATGAGGAAACAAAAAGACGACAATATTAGGAATCACAATTGGAGCATAACTTCAGACGCAACCGATTTAAAATATAATGAATTTCATGCCTATAAAATTTTAAACTGTGATTTAAAAATTGTGGAAACACGAACAAATTTCTAGTAAAATACAACTTAATAAAAGTAATTCAAGAGGATATGGAATACCTGAATATTTCTGCAACCAATCAGTAAAGTGAATTCAATTAAAAATCTTTTTACAACATAAAAACTAGGCCTGGAGCACTTCCTAGGCAAGCTCTAACCAAGCATGCAAGGAACAAATAATCCTAGTTACACAAAATCTTTCAAAAAATAGAAAAAGAGGAAACAGCTTTTAACGAGCTTTGAGGTTGGCATAACCTGGATAACAAAACCAAAGACACCATGAGAAAAGAACTGCAGGAGAATTTTAGGAGCGTAGATATAAAATATTGGAAAACTGTTTCTCATGATGTATAATAAAGGTAAGGCATCACGAACAAAATGGGTTTACCTTAGGAATGCAGAGTTTGTTTAAAATCATGTTATCTCAAAAAAATGAAACGGTGATCAATAAAATTTGACAGTGATTTCAAAATAACACACTCTTAGCAAGTAAAGAATGGATTTATGCTTCTATAACTAATAGAGAACTTTCACACGCATAGAAACCATGCTTGCAAATAAACTTTGTGGTGAAATGTCTAAAGCATTTCAAGATCAGCACAACATAAGGATATCAATTTTTTTTCACCAATTCTACTGCACAGTGTACTAGAGCAACGGTTCTTGAAGTGTGGTCCTGGACCAGCAGCGTCAACATCACTAGAGAACTTGCTGTAAACGCACATTTTCTGACTTTACCCCAGACCCACTGAATCAGAAACTCAGAGTGAAGCTCAGTAGCCTGTGTTTTAATAAGCCCTCTACATGTGATTCTGATGCACTCTGAAGTTTCAGAACCACTCAGATTTCAAGTAGACTGATGAGACAAGAAAAATATATAAAGCTTAGAAAAAACAAACTCACCTGTTGATACACTTGCTCTTATAGAAACCCAATACAATCTACAAGTTATCACAATCACAGGCTACCAAAACACATACACACCCACACACATAACCCAGATCTTAAATTCATTCACATATCTCTTCAAGAAAAACAAATACAACTTTAAAAGGATAGCATTTATAATATTAAAATTAGGTTTCTGGAGTAAGTCTAGCAAAAGACATGCTTTTTACAGAAAAGAAAGAACAATTCATAAGAAGATTAAAGAATTTTTAAGACTAGATAATTATACTATGTTCATAGATAAGAAATCTAATTTGAGAGTAACTGGTTTATTTTAACCTTTAGATTCAATTACTTTTGGTGCAAATTATTTTGGCAGAACTTGACTAATTGTAAAATTTAAGAGGGTAAATGGCATCCAAAAGCAACAGGTCTGCCTGGGCCCAGGAGTTCAAAACCAGCATGAGCAACATGGCAAAACTTTGTCTCTAAAAAAAATTCAAAAATAAGCCAGGCATGGTGGTGTGCACCTGCAGTCCCAGGAGTGGAGGCTGAGGTGGGAGAATGGATTGAACCCAGGAGTCCAAGGCTGCAGTGGGCCTTGATCACAACCCACACTCCAGCATAGGTGACAGAGCAAGACCCTGTCTTTAAAAATAAGAAACAAAGCTAATCCACCATGATCAAGTAGGTTTTATCCCTGGGATTCAAGGATGATTCAACATACGCTTATCAAGAAATGTGATTCATCACATAAACAGAAATAAAGACAAAAACCGTATGATTATCTCAATAGATGCAGAAGAGACTTCTCATAGAAGTCAATGCTCCTTCATGTTAAAAACTCAACAAATTAGGCAATGAAGGAACATACTGCAAAGTAAGAGCCTTCTATGACAAACCCATAGCCAACATCATACTGAATGGGCAAAAACTGAAAGTGTTCCCCTTGAAAACTGGCACAAGACAAAGATGCCCTCTTTCACCACTTCTGTTCAATTCAGTACTGGAAGTTCTGGCTAGAAGTTAGGCAAGAGAAAGAAATAAAAGGCATCAAACTATTAAAAGAGGTAATCAAACTATCCCTGTTTCCAGATGACATGATTTTATACCTAGAAACCCCTATAGTCTCTGCCCAAAAGCTCTTTGATCTGATAAATTCAGTAAAGTTTCAGGATAGAAAAAAAATCAATTTATGAAAATCAGTAGCATTCCTATATGCTAACAACATCCAAGCCAAAGTGCCAAATAAAGAATGCAATCCCATTCAAAACAGCCACAAAAATAATACGGTATCTAGGAATATAGTTGAACAGGGAGGTGAAAGATCTCTACAGAAAGAATTACAAAACACCAAAGAAATCAGAGATGACTCAGATGGAAAAACATTCCACGCTCACAGATAGAATCAGTATCATTAAAATGGCCATACTGCCCAAAGCAGTTTACAGGTTCAATGCTATTCCTATGAAACTACCAATGACATTCTTTGCAGAACTAGAAAAAAACGATCTTAAAATTCATTATGGAACGAGTCTGAATAGCCAAGGCAATCCGAAGCAAAAAGAAGAGAGATGGAGGCATCACATTACCTGACTTCAAACTATTAGTTTACAATAATCAAAACGGCTTGGTGCTGATACCAAAACAGATACACAGACTGACGGAACAGAACAGAGAGCCCTGAAATAATGCCATAACCCTACAACCATCTGATCTTCAACAAAGTCAACAAAAACAAACAATGGGGAAAGGACTCCCTATTTGATAAATGGTACTGGAATAACTAGCTAGCCATATGCAGAAGACTGAAATTGGACCCCTTCATTACACATATACAAAAATCAACTCAAGATGGATTAAAGACTTAAACATAATGCCTAAGACTATAAAAACTCTGGAAGTAACCTAATAAATCCCATTCTGGACATAGGAACTGGCAAAGACATCATGAGAAAGATGCCAAAAGCAATTGCAAAAGAAACAAAAATTGACACATGGAACCTAATTAAACTATTAGAATAAACAACTTCTATACAGCAAAAGCAGCTATCAACACAACAGTCAACTTATAACATGGGAGAAAATATTTACAAACTATGTATCTGACAAAAGTCTAATATCCAGAATCTATAAGGAACTTAAATTCACAAGCAAAAAACCAAACCATCCCATTAAAAAGTGGAGCAAAAGACATGAATGGACACTTTTCAAAAGAAGACTGATGCATGGCCAACAAACATACGAAAAAATGCTCAATATCCCTGATCAGAGAAATGCAAATCAAAACCACAAGCAGACACCATCTCGTACCAGTTAGAATGGCTATTATTAAGAAATAACTGATGCTGGTGAGGCTGCAGAGAAAAGGGGATACTCCTACACTGCTAGTGGAATGCATATTAGTTCAGCCATTGTGGAAAGCAATTTAGTGATTTCTGAGAGAACTTTAAACAGAATTACTATTTGACCCCTCAATCCCATTACTACTATACCCAAATAAATAAAAAACATTCTACCACAAAAACATGTGCACACATATGTTCATCACCGTACTAGTCACAATAGCAAATACATGGAATCAACCTAAATGCCCATCAACGTTACAACAGATTAAAAAAATATGTGGTATACACACCATGGAATACCACATAGCTGAAAAAAAGAAAAAGATCATGTCCTTTGCAACATAGATGGAGCTAAAAGCAAACAAAGGAACAGAAAGCCAAGTATTACATGTTCTCACCTCTAAGTGGGAGCTAAACATCACATACATATGGACACAAATAAGGGAACAACAGACGCTGGGGCCTACTTGAGGGTGGAGGGTGGGAGGAGGGTGAGGACTGAAAAACTACCTATTGGGTACTATCCTTATTACCTGGGTGATAAAATAATCTGTACACCAAACCCCCGTAACACAAGATTTACCTATATAAACAAACCTGCACGTGTACCCCTGAACCTAAGTTAGAAGTAAAAGTGCAAATGTCTAACAACCAAAAATTCCTGAAAAACAAAGTAGAGATCGCCTTCTACCAGATAAAGATACATAAACATATAGTAAGTAATCACAATAGTTTGATATTGGTAAAGAAATAGACAAAGAGGTGAATGAAACAAAATCAAAAGTCCAAATGGATAACATGCACACATGAAAAAGTGAGTGATGGTATGGAAGGACAGAAAGCATTAAAATCGGTGAGGCCCGATGGTGTGGAGGACTGAAAGCATTAAAATCAGTGAGGCTTGGACCCTGCCTTCCCATCAGGGGAAAAAATGCAGCTGGATACCTATCTCATACTTCACATAAAAAAATTCTACATGGATTGGAGAAGGTAAAACTATAAAACTTTAGGAGGGAATGCAGGTAGATATTAAGAAAAAAAAAATGTGTAAGCCATGAAGGAAAAAGGCAGATAAAATCGGTAACATTAAAATTCAAATTCTTTTCATCAAAAAAACCCATAAACTTTCTGCAGCACATAACCTGACAAAGTATTAAAGATTGATTCTGTAAAGAATCAATGAATCAATAAAATAAAAACACTCTGACAGAGAAATACGTAAAAGGCATTTCACTGGAGGAAATGCAAATTGTCCATTAACTCAGAAAGATGTTCTTAATCTCACTAAGAATCAGATAAATGCAAATCAAAACTCCAAAGATACCATTTTATGCCCACATGACAAAAAATGATCACAGTGCCAACTGTCCAGAAGGTGAAATACTGGGAGTCTTCTTCCATTGTTAGTAGGAGTGTAAACTGACACCACCACTAGAGAAAATAGTTCTCCAGCAAAATCGAACATCCCCCTCCACGACTGTGTGGGTCCCCCCTTGGAGACATCCTTTAGAAAAACTTGCACATGCATACCAGGAGGCACCTGTAAGAAGGTTCACGGCAGCAGTGTCAAAAAAGGAAAACAGATGTCTAGGGACAATCCAAATGTCTATCAACATAGACATTTGCACACAATGGAATACTGGACTGCAGTGAAAATAGTCAACTGTATCAAAAGAATGACTCTCAAGAATACAATGGGTCGGGCGCAGTGGCTCATGTCTGTATACCCAGCACTTTGGGAGGCCGAGGAGGGTAAATCACGAGGTCAAGAGTTCGAGACCAGCCTGGCCAACATGGTGAAACCCCATCTCTACTAAAAATACAAAAAAAAAGCCAAGTGTGATGGTAGGTGCCTGTAATCCCAGCTATTCGAGAGGCTGAGGCAGGAGAATTGCTTGAACTCAGGAGGCGGAGATTGCAGTGAGCCAAGAGCGTGCCACCATACTCCAGCCCTGGCGACAGGGTGAGACTCCATCTTAAAAAATAAAAATAAAAATAAAAATAAAATACAATGAAGGAAAAATGTATGTCAAACGTAGAGAGCTACAGTAGAGAAAATGTTCTAGGCAAATGGTTTGTTTTAAAAATTAAGCAGTTCACCACTAGACGGTTGGGTGGATGGTACCAGTCTGCACTCTGATGACTTCTCATCAGCTGCTTTCTTTTACTGCCTCCTCCCAGATGTCCTTTATCTGCCATTAGACGCAAATACATTTTCCAATTGCACATTTCATGTTATTTATCCCAATCTAGTATTATTCATCCCATTTTAAAATCAGACCTTAAATATTTGACTCTAATTTTCAAACTGATGCTCACAGTACAGAAAACAAGCCACCATCAACACTATTTGAGCAAATACTCCACTGATTTGAACGCGATTTAGTGGGACTTCAAAAAGCATTTTTGAAAAGCAACTGGTTTGGAAGTTTAAACCTCTCAAAGTGTAAGACACTTGCTATCCCAAATGTACAAGTCCTAACACCTGGGGTGAAATGTGTTCTTTGTTCAAGTGGTTTAGGGAAATGCTTCTTTAAGTCAAACAAGTTACTAGGCCAGGCATGGTGGCTCATCCTTGTATTCCCAGCACTTTGGGAGGCCGAGGTGGATCACTTGAGGCCAGGAGTTCAATACCAGCCTGGCCAACATGGCAAAACCCCATGTCTGCTAAAAATACAAAAAATTAGCCAGGTGTGGGGGTGCACACCTGTAATCTCAGCTACTCAGGAGGCTGAGGCAGGAGAATCGTTTGAACCCGTGGAGGTAGAGGTTGCAGTGAGCCAAGATCATGCCACTGCACTTTTGCCTGAGCAACAGAGAGACTGTCTCAGAAAGCGGGTGGGGTGAGGTTGAACAGGTTTTGAAACTGCAGTCTTCTCAGAACCTTTAACATGCAAATATCTACCATGAAAGCCCAACTCAGGCATATAAGCAGCTTTTCCCAGATGTATTTGGCCCAGGCCCTCTCCCCCACCTCTGGAGCCTCCCATAGGATTAGCAGTCTATGGCAGCAGTCCCCAATCTTTTTGGCACCAGGGACTGATTTCATGGAAGACAATTGGTCCATGAGGATTTGAGGGAGGGCCAGGGGGATGGTTTTGGGCTGAAAATATTCCACCTCAGATCATGAGGCATTTATTAGATTCTCACAAGGAGCCCACAACCTAGACCCCTTGCATGCACTGTTCTCAACAGCGCGCATGCCACTATCAGAATCTAATGCCATTGCTCATCTGGCGGGAGGTGGAGCTCAGGCAGTAATGCTCCCTCACCTGCCACTCACCTCCAGCTGTGCAGTCTGGTACCAGCCTGCAGCCCAGCGGTTGGGGACCCCTGGTCTATAGAACACAATTTGAGATACACTGGCCTGGCTCACCTAAGGCTTCTCTATTGATGCCATGTGTAAGTTCTGCTCTTCCTGTCTTCTTCAGCTTACAAAGCATCCCTCCCCAGACCCTCTCCTTGTAAACCACTTTAACCTGTCCTCGGGTAAACTGCTGCACACTCCAAAATGACAATTTTTTCCAGTCACACTTACCATTACTTCAGAACCACCCCCTTCAGAATGCTATATCCATCTGAATGCTGCAGTAGTTAATCTTTTCAAGGACTATTTGCCATTTTAAAGAATTTGGTAAACAAAAGTTTCTAATTAGTTGGTACAACATGTGGGGAAATGTCTCTGTACACACATGCCCCCTAATACCTTCTATTTCTCCCTCCACACTGTCACTAACTCCCAGCTTTTGGGGGGACAGGTAGACAGAAACTCTACCCACAATGCCTCCCCATAAAAAATCCTTGCCAATCCCTACATTTGAAAAGTCATTTACAAGCAAATTGAATCCCAAACAAAAGATTTTCCTGCATCTCACAAATTATCAGTGAAAAAGAGATTATCTCGAATTATTTCAATTTTCTTTAGACATAAACAGGCATGAAAAGTTATACCCATCAAAATGCTTGGCCAGGCACGGTGGCTCACACCTGTAATCCCAGCACTTTGGGAGGCCAAGGTGGGCGGATCACGAGGTCAGGAGATCGAGACCATCCTGGCCAAATAGTGAAACCCGGTCTCTACTAAAAATACAAAAATTAGCTGGGTATGGTGGTGCATGCCTGTAATCCCAGCTAGAGGCAGTAGACTACAGTAAGCCAAGATCGCGCCACTGCACTCCAGCCTGGAAACAGTAGGACACTCCGTCTAAAAAAAATAAAATAAAATAAAATAAAAAATAAATAAATAAAGCTACACTTACTCCCAATTTGTCATCTGCTGATTTAGGGATCCTAAGAATATCACAAGTTCACACATGGCTTCTGGAAACCAGCACTTTACATCTGGACATCGGATAGATTCAGTGTGACAGGTAACAAAAAACATCACACCAATGGCAGACAAGTCCCTCCTGCTTCTCAGCGAGGAAAAAAAGCCAGATTTTAAAACTACCTGTTTCCCTTCAGAATCAGCCCTGTAGAAGCCCACAGCATATCTATGGCACTTTCCCCAATCCAAAGCCTTCCTATATCCCATTCCATCAAGGTCTCTCTAATCTCAGCCATGAAAAGAGAAATCTACATTAAGATGTTCAAATGGAAATCTGCCATCTCAGATTTTCCAGAGACATCATAAACTACGACAAAATAATCTGTAGCCAGCACCCTCCCCTATATTCTAAGCAAGTTGTAGGGATTTTTTTCTTTCTTTTTATTTTTATTTTTTTGAGACGGAGCCTCGCTCTGTCGCCCAGGTTGGAGTGCAGTGGCGCAATCTCGGCTCACTGCAAGCTCCGCAGTGAGCTGAATCCACCCGCAGTGATCCGCCCGGAAGCTATAGGTTTTGAAACCAGTTCAGCCAGGCTTTGCTGCCCATCACCTGCCTTAAAAGCATTAAAAGACAGGCTGGGCGCGGTGGCTCACGCCTGTAATCCCAGCACTTTGGGAGGCTGAGGCGGGCGGATCATGAGGTCAGGAGATCAAGACCATCCTGGCTAACACAGTGAACCCCCATCTCTACTAAAAATACAAAAAAATTAGCCAAGCATGGTGGCAGGCGCCTGTAGTCCCAGTTACTCTACTCGGGAGGCTGAGGCAGGAGAATGGTGTGAACTCAGGAGGCAGAGCTTGCAGTGAGCCCAGATGGTGCCACTGCACTCCAGCCTGGGAGACCGAGCGAGATTCCGTCTCAAAAAAAATAAAAAATAAGAAAAAGGTATCAAAAGACAGCAGTTTAAAAGGTGTAGAGAATTTCTCTGGAGAAGGCTAATGGGGTCTACCCACCCCCTTTGCCTCAAACCAAGTTAGAGGGTTTCCAGGGAATAAGCTGAAGTGTTTGTCAGGCATAGGGAGCTATGCACGGAAAATTTAAAAGGCTATCCTGATGGATGATCACTGTCAGAATTTGTCAGGACCAAACAAGTGAGAGTTTCCTGTGGGCCAGATAGGGACTTAGGAAAGGGAGCAGGACTGGATTGTCCTGAGAGGGAGTCCACCCAAGAGGACTGCCTGGAGGAATAGATGATCCCAAACCAGAAGTGGATGACCCAGAACTAGCTTCTAAGAGGGGAAATCTACAAGGCCATTTAGAGGAGCCATGGCTGCACCCAGGGCATGCTGGTGAGACAGGGATGAGGGTCTTGGGTTGGGACAGAGCTTACAGCATCTAAAATAAGTATTCTCAACATGGGAATAAGTTTGGGCTTTAGGGAACCACAACCCCTGTGAGATTAAACACAGAATTTCACGTGTATGTGACCAGGTTGGACTCTCAAACGGGTCTAACCTAATATGGTTAAGAATAGCTACCCTAGAGGAATAAACACTCCCCATAAAATCTCTCAGCAGAGACATGACAAGTCTCATGTAGCAATGATTTCAAAACGGTACTGCCCGATGAGAGCCAGGTGTGCAGCCAGCCTCACTGCTGATGAGGTGCTGGTCCATGTGCTTTAACCATCAGCCAAGCTATAAATGGGACCACCAGCAGAACATGAACACAGAATTTAAGGCGGTGATCAGGTCACTGTGGCATTTCTTCCCAGAAAGCCGTTTTAGTCCAAGATATGAAGATAACCCCTAATCAAATTCTGAGGACCACCAGCCTCAGTAAAACCATGCAACAGGCTCTGATCTTTCTGTGGGCCTACGGATAGGAACCTAAATTCCAGAAGGAATCTGCTGAGTTGATATTTTCTAATAACAGAAATAGTGACTAAAGCAAAAAGCTGATGCTACACTCAAGAAAATCTTAGTAACAGTTTCCCAGACTTTCTCCTTTAATCCCTATTTACATTTGGTTTCATTTCTGCCTAAAACTACCCACATTAAGTAAAAATACCCACATTAAGTAACAGAACAAATTCAGCCTTAAGTATTCAGCAATAAAGTGGAGTTTGTTTAACGTAACCGCCAAATATAATTACACCATTAGTTAAATGGCTGTATAATTAGTGGCCCAGGAAATGACCCTATGTTATGTGAAAAAAAATATGTACCCACAGGATCTCAATAATAAGAAATACATAAAAAGAAAAAAGACTGGAAGGATATGCACTAAAACAGCAATAATGCAGTTATGGTTATATTGTTTTTATACTTTATAGTTTTCTGTATTTTCCAGATTTTTTCTGCTTTTGTAATCACCCAATTTACTCTGCAAGGCTTGTTCCTAACAGGGTTGACAGAAAACTGTGTTCATGTTTTTCAAAAAGAATATTCTGTCCAGTTCGTATAATCTAGTCTACAGTCATCAAAGGAAATGCACACATATTAGACCTATCCCTCCACCTGTGAATGATTACCTCCAATTTATTAAAATGTGCAATGTTCAACTAGGTACGTATAAGGAGAGGAGGACAGAATTTTCAAATTCTGTTATTTGGCACACATTTCAATTGTTTTGATGGAATAAAAATTCAGTTCTGAATAAATACGTGCACAAAGCTTTCAACTTTAGAGTTTTGAGTAAAAATTTATTTTAAAAAGTGTTCTCGTGTTGTATGATTGTGTAGGAGGGAGAACACGGAGACAGTAAATTAGGCAATCTGCTAGATTAGTCCCCAAAACTACAAAATTTAGGAGTTTTGCATATACTGTCTTCTGCAGTCTATCTCAGAGAGCTACCATATATGAACAAATCCTACTATCAAAACTATGTGACAAAGAGAAACATAACATAGTTAAATTAAGGTCAAAATGAGAAAAGTGTATGAACACAATGGAAAAAAATCCAGATTGCCCTGTGTCAGGTCTCCCCATACAACACACGGAGCTGTGGGCCCTCAATGAGAATAGCTTGCTAGGCAGAGCAAGTTAGAAGCCTACTCAGTAAGTGTGAGGCAGCTGGAGCATAAACACACACACATTCCCTTTTCCCCTCCATTTAACAGTGGAGAAAAGAGAGAAGAACTGAGCCAGCCAAAGCTGCTAGTTTGTTTTAAAGACCTGGATATGTAAGTGCTTGGAGAACCAGGTGGCTGGGTCTCACAGAACCCTGTGACAGACTAACCTCAGTTTCTGGAACCCTTTAGCTGATGAGTTTGTAAACACAGGTATCAGCAGCCAGGCATGGGGGCTCACACCTGTAGCCCCAGCACCTGGGAGGCTGACGCGGGCAGATTACTTGAGGGCAGTAGTTCGACACCAGCCTGGCCAACATGGAGAAAACCCCATCTTTACTAAAAATACAAAAATTAGCCAGGTGTAGTGGTGCATGCCTGTAGTCCCAGTCACTCAGGAGGGTGAGGCACAAGAATTGCTTGAATCCAGGAGGCAGAGGTTGCAGTGAGCCAAGATCATGCCACTGGACTCCAGCCTGGGCAACAGAGCAAGACCCTATCTCAAAAGAACAAAAAGACACAGGTATCAGCAGCTGGGACAGGAGAACTTTTGGTGCCCAGGGACCAACTCAGCTAGTGATGGGTGCAGCCTGTACCACAGCCCAGACCTTGGCTTTGAACAGGGCCCAACTGGCTAAGCTCTGTCCAGCATCCCTTCCTCTTTCATCACCTTGTATTTCTTCAACCAAGTTTAGCTCCTCTCAGAGATGCCCAGGTTAGAGCTGTGAGAATCTAATGCTAATTGCTGTCATTACCTGATAATGCCTAAATCTACGTTTGATCCCTACTGACACACACTTCAAACTAACTGCAGGCATTTAAACACAGGGGAAGGGGGAGAGTGTCTGCGGAGAGGATGACTCAGTGGTCCATCAAGACTATTTTTTACAAAGTTCAATGTGTATTTCCAACAGTGGACAGAAAGCATTCCATGAAACCTAGCACAGGACTGTTATTAGACATGAGAAACTTTCATCCTTGCCCATTATCTTATAGACAACAGTGGCCATCTGGAGATCTGTGCACTGCCCCTTGGAACCTGGTTGTTGTACCTCTGGGCTCATCCCCTCCTGCCCCTCCCTGCTGGGACTCCCTCCACCAGTTCTGTGAGCACAGCAAATACACGCTGCATGTCAAACAGCCTGGAAAGCAGTTTAATATTTAACAGTTGATGCAGACTGATGTGCAAGACAAAAATCCACACCCGGCTCTCAAGTTTACCAAAATGAAAAAGTCCTTTAAAAGTTAAAGCTTTATGTGTAATGATAGCAGCTATTGTTAATAAAGCACCATAACAACAGACAGACATTTCCACACATCAACTACGTCATTCTCACAGCCAGTGTTACCGATGTGGCAACAGCCCCAGAGACGTCAAGGCAAGACGTCAAGACCCTCTGCCTACACTTTAGCAAGGGACAGAATGTGGCTTCCCATTCCTCATTCTTGCTGCATCCAAAGCCCATGCTCTTTCGAATGTAACATCCTGCCACCTCAGGCTGCTGTTGGACGTTAATGGTAACCCATGCCCTTTCATTCCTGACTCACAACACAAAAGAAAAAGTGGGGGTGGATGGATGCAAGCAGCCCACATGCTCAAGCACTCAGAGCTCATGTTATGGGCTGGGGCCATCCCAGTCTAGGTGCTGACACTCCAAGAGTCACTAGGCTGGGGCTCTGGCCTGGAGCTCAGAGCCTTGGGATCCCACTGGCCAGAAATGACCATGGAAGGGTATCTTCAAGGGGCACATGGGAAAGGAGGGAGGGGTCCCAGACAGGACTTCCCCACTTGTTTAAGTGGCACTTGGGGGTGGGGGAGCCCAGGTGAGCCTTCTCCACCCAGCTGGGAGCCACCTTCCAGAGTCCGCTCTCCTTCCTCCACTTGGTTCCCAGCTTCAAGGCCACAGATGTGACTTAAAATATGGCAGAATCTACAGACAGAATTCTCAGAAGCTTCTGCTCACAGAACCACAATTATTCTCAGAATTACAAGAGGGAACTGTTTTTTTTTTAAAACAAACAAACAGATATACAGCACTAAGGCAGTTTCCATTGTCCACCCCTGCCCAGATACTAAGTCGGGTGGTGGGATGGGAGGAACCAAGCCCAGCACACCCGAGAGGCAGCAACCAAGCTCTCCACTCCAAGCAAAAGAGGCTCCAGACCTCTGGAGTGACCCCCTTCCTCCCTAGGGTCCTCCATGTGAATGACATTTAGCCTCCTGTTCCCTTCAGCTTTTCATGGTCCCATGGGAAACTCCCAACGTGACTGGGTTCAGAAAGTCTGGCGTGTTAAAAGGTGCCTAATCCTGTTAGTGTGCGGGATAATCGTTTCAGAGAGGACCTCAGCACCAGCTTATACTACTAAGTACAATTTCCTCTGAAGTTATTATCCCAGCTAGAATTTGAATTGTAAAGTATTTCTGATGCCCTGGGAAAGCTCACCACACATTCCAGAACAGCACTTCTCCCTCTAACTCTCTCTCTGCTTGGAAGTTGCAGCCGCCTCCTCTGGTTACCAAACATCTTTGTTTATCATGAATTTCTCCACTTTCACTGCCTTGCAGGTTGTACCTGAGAACAAGCCCATCCTCCCCACTGATCCTGTGCCTGGGCAAGGGGCTCTGAAGTTGGAAATAGGCTTAGTCCTCGGTGGCCAAGCAGTAGCAGGAACAGATGAGTGATAAGGAAACAAAGATTCCTTGCCTGTGCCTGTGTGCCAGAGACAATGGAGAGGAACATCATCCATACAGCTTCAAGAAAGACCGTGGCATAGCCTGAGAAACTCCAGCACGTAAGGGTTAAGGTAAATGGTTCAAGTTTATTAAGAACTCATCTTTTCCTGGCCACAGCCAGCTAATCAATTTGGATATAAGGTGGCATTTCTTAATATCATCCAAAATTGTGATGACTTTTTACCCAATTCCCTTTCTCCAAAGGCATGAACAGAAGGAGCAGCCAAGCCCAAGCTATAGAAAGAAAAGAACCTAGGATCTCACCAATTACAATGTGTTCCAGGGAAAATACATTCTAGTTACTTAGGAAGTGTTCCTTGGCACTGTGAAGCAAGTTGAGGCACATGAGTTGCAGGCACCGGGGTTTTCTGCCCCAGTTCTTGCTGGCATTGGAAAATAAGCATCCATATCACTGGGTTATGGGAACAAAACCAGGCAATTCTGAATGGAAAACTACCACCACCTTTTCGGGACGGGTTTTTAAATAAGACTGCGCGCCAATTGCTGGTTCATCCTCTTGGGCTCAGTTTAGCTCCTTTTTCTCTGAGGGATTAGGCTGGCAGTCATTCACAGAACTAAATCAAGATTTTTCTGCACTATTAGTTTCCTTCTGAGAATCAAAGAACGTGTTAGCTATGGCTCAGCAGACCTTAGCAAGGATCTTTCCTGAGATGGAACGTGATTGACAGGGACTGAGTTAATCTTCTGTAGCTCTAAATATGGCGTTTTTCTAGGCAAGACCTTCAGAGATAAGGACATGCTCCATCTACAAATAAAGTCCAGCTAATGATATGGCGGTGTGTCTTCAAACTCCAGAGAAAGGCACTGGGCCCCACCTTGTAGTTCATGTAAATATCAGTCCTGGGAGAGGGAAGTGGAAAGCCAGTGCTTTCTGTGAAAGTGTATGTGGTACGTGAGAAATTTTGTTACACATATACAGCCTGTAGCAATCAAGTCAGGGCATTCAGGGTGTCCATTACCAAGATACAATACATTTTTTGAAGTATAATCATCCTTCTCTGCTATCAGTCATTGAATTTATTCCTTCTATCTTACTGTATATTTTTAATCTTTAACTCATTTCTCTTCATTCTTCTCTCTCCCACCCTTCCCAGTCTCTTATTTTTCCACTCTATCATCTGTTCAAATTTTTGTTTAGCTCCTAAATGTGAATGAGAACATGTGATATTTGTCTTTTTGTGCCTGGCTTATTTCATTTGACACAATGACCTCCAGTTTCATCCAAGTTACTGCAAATGGCAGGATTTCATTTTGATGGCTGAATAGTATTCCATTTCACTTACATACTACACCTTTCTTTAAACATCTCAGCCTTGGAATCGAAGAATCAAGAAAAACTCAGCCAACTCATGGGTTAAACAAGTTGAGGACGCCAGCTGATTACCAACAGGTTCTGCTCATCGATGGCACCGATGGGACTCTGCCACTTAGGCAGGGATCCAGCCTAAGCCCAAAGGTGAATGGGGTAAACTCCTCCAGTTCCTTCTGCACGGTTTGTAGGATCAGTAAAGGTAACATAAACTGACTCCCTTTTGGATTTTTTATGTAAACTCCATAGCCCAGAATAAAATGCTATACATTTCAGAAAGCTTAGGTCTATAAAACCAACATTTTATAACAGTGAAGACGAAGAAAGAGGAGAAGCTGCTACCACTGTGAGAGGGCACTCGGAGTCCCGCTGAGACTCAGAGCCAAGTGGGAAAGACATTTTTCCCAGCTAAAGAAAGGATTTTCAGTCTCAGTATAGTTTGATGCCAGCCCCATGTTAAAGGAACTTACTTTTATAGAAAACTCTATGAAAAGGCAGCGCATTGGACTGTTCTAACCATTTCACTTCTCAGTCCTCTCTCACCATGTTCCAAAAAGTCAGCATGTGTATGTGTGGCATAAACCTGGACAAGATATTCCCTCTGATCTCTGGCCCTTTCCTCCAGCCCTCTCCAAGAGGGACATTATCCTTGCCTCCTATCCCACAGAGCTGGCAAATATTCCCTCCCCAGGGGTCTGATGAGAACCAAGCCAGGCTTCTCAATGACTCTTCAACATGGCTGAAGGTCCTTCCTTCAAGAAAAGAGACAGACATCAAAATCGTTCACACCCAGTTAAGGTTAAACAATCAGGTCATGCTACTTTTTTAATCCACCTGCCTGGCACAACCAATATATCTGGGGACTCATTACTCACTAGACAAAAATTGTAAACAAATCACATAGCTTGAAGGCTATTTGGAGTACTCACCCTGTGCCAAACAGGACTGCACGCTTTTTACATTGTCTGCTGACTTTTTTTCCCCACAACCACCCTGTGAGATTAGTTCCATTATTTCTGCTGAGGAAATTAAAGCACAGAAAAGTTAAGAAAATTGACCAAGGTCACCCAGTAAATCCCCAAATCCATTTTCTCAACATTGATGCTGCTCTATGCCTCCCAATAGAGTAAATAAATAAATAAATAAATAATCTCCTGCTGACATCCAGGGGTTAAATTCAGAGCCAGGTACAGCACTGTTTCTCACTAGACTTTTAATTCAAAACCAAAACTAAGTTTTAGTTACAACCCAATTTGTTATTGAGCCCTCTGATGAGAGTAGGAAATTGTATCAGAGATGGGTTATTTGATGAGTGCATATACAATTCAAATTCTTATGGACGCAGCAAAAGCAAAAATGTCGGATTAGTAAGAACATTAATACATAAAACTACTGATTCTAGAGGTATTTATAGGTAGAAAGTTTTACACATTGCTAAAATATCACATTAAAGACAGAAAGAAGCATCATTCAATGTTTTAAAAGTAGGTTGGAAAAAAAGATTAGCATTATAATGACAGAAAGAGTGAAACATTCTGTTCTGTTTAATGGCCAAGTACTGATGGGATAAACAGTGAAGAAGGAAGACACCATTGCCTATCCAGGACTTTTTATTTTGATCACAGATCATTTCTCTCTGACCAGCCTGGTAAAAAGTAATGTATGATGGAAATTAAAAAGGAAGAAAGCCTTCACCATGAAACAAAAGCCTACCCAGCACAGGTTTTGTTTGGGCACATGCATATGTGTGGCAGCAATATGGTGTGGAAAGAACTGGGAAACATAGCCCAGAGAATCACGCCTGTAATCCTAGCACTTTGGGAGGCCAAGGTGGGCGGATCACTTGAGGTCAAGAGTTCAAAACAAGCCTGGCCAACATGGCGAAACCCTGTCTCTACCAAAAACACAAAAATTAGCTGGGTGTGGTGGCACACACCTGTAATTCCAGCTACTCAAGAGACTGAGGCAGGAAAATCGCTTGAACCCAGAAGGCAGAGGTTGCAGTGAGCCGAGATCACGCCACTGTACTCCAGCCTGGGTAACAGAATGAGACTCTGTCTCAAAACAAAACAAAAAAAAAATTAGCCGGTCATGGTGGCATGTGCCTGTAGTCCCAGCTACTTGGGAGGGAGGGAGAATTGCTTGAACCCAGGAGGCGGAGGTTGTAGTGAGCCGAGATCATGACACTGTGCTCCAGCCTAGCGTCAGAGTGAGATTCCATCTCAAAAAAAAAAAAAAAAAAAGGCCTGGCCAGACCAAGTGGCTCATTCCTGTAATCCCAGCATTTTGGGAGGCCGAGGCAGGTGGATCACTTGAGGTCAAGAGTTCGAGACCAGCCTAGCCAACGTGGCAAAAATACAAAAAAGTTAGCCAGACATGCTGGCAGGCACCTGTAATCCCAGCTATTTGGGAGGCTAAGAAAGGAGAATTGCTTAAACCTGGGAGGCAGAGGTTGCAGCGAGCCAAGATTGCACCACTGCACTCCAGCCTGGGCGACATGAGCGAGAATACATCTCAAAAAAAAAAAAAAGCAAGCCCAGAGAAAACCCCAACAGCCACGACCCAGCCTTGTGACTGCAAGCAATGCCCGGACAGTCAGCATCCTCATCTAAAGAACAAGAGGGTTTGACTATGAGGGCCTGCTTTTCTGGTTCTAAAACTGTTTCACTTTTTTAGATAATGTTCGTTTGTGACTGTAACATTAACATGCTCCATTCAACATGGAAATCCAAGGACCAAGTCCATGCATGAGTGGGAGAGCCAGTCCCTGAGCACAAGTCTTGCTCACTGGCTGGGACAATGTCAGCGAATGGTCCAGGAGATGGAGGCTGAGCTACTGAGTGGAAACATGTCAAGTATCATAAGGAGATGAGGGACAAGCTTCAAGGGCTTATTTAAAAACCATTTGAATTCAGTTTCTTTCAACACGTTTTCAGTACAGGTTCAGAGGGAGATCCTTTGGGTTTTTTATAGGCAATCAAATCTGTTTCCCCTCAGCTCTGCCCCTGCAGCAGGAATGCAGTCACAGACAACAGGTAAGGAAGTAGATGTGGCTATGTTCCAATAAAACTTTATTTACAAGAACAGGCAGCAGCCAGACTCAGCTAATGAGTTGGTTTTGCCAACCTCCAAGAAAGAGGACAACTCCATCAGAACATCCCACAAAAGGCAGGCAGGGCTACGGAGGACCCATTGACAACAGCTGTTGACCAAAGCCCATCTGTACATGAAGCTGCTGTACACAAGCTCCAGAGGACTTTCACTCTCCCATCAGATGCTGACACCCATCTGAATGCACTAGAAGTCAACATACCACCACTGGGAAAGCAGACAGAACACCACATTCACTTTTCATAAGCCTGATAGCAAGTCTAGGATGTTTTCACAAACCTGTAAATAACCTGGTTTGGCTGGCAATTTCTTCTAAATGTTGACTCTATGAATGTGGCAACCAGGGTTACCAAAACATGAAGGGGTGGTGGGCGGAAAAGGGAAGGAAGGGAAGGTTATCCTCAATATAACTTCTGCCCTTGAATCTTTCCAAACCCTCGTGATTACTCCCAAAGAAGTGAACGTGCATGCTATAATTTTACAATTATATTATCAAATAAGCAGATCCACTTCAATTTAATCAGAAGAAGCATTAACTTAAATAGGATGGGGCATGATTTCTGAGGGCACTACAGTCGACTGAATTTTCTAATACTTAATGAAACAAGGAAGTATATTTTGTACCATACATACATAGAGCAGAAATGTTAATGACCCTACAAAACATTCATGTTTGTGGCTTATTTCACTGCAGAACATGAAGGGTTTTGAGTTTTATTAAATCTTAGGAGAGTAACTATTCGAACAATGAATTATTTTCTTGGGTACCTGGTAATTGCTAGTTTGCAATATATTTTAAGTAGAAGGGGGTTAATTTACCTTCCACAGAGCCACTGCTTTAAATTGGCCTTAAAGGAAGAATTTAAGGACGCCACTCTGAGGACATGAATTCCAGGTCATTAGCTTCAGTTCTTGATGGCCAGAAACAACATCTGGGTCTAATTATTTGTATGTGCATCTAGCGGGCAATTGCTTGGCTAATTAATATATTTTAAGAGGTCAGCATTTTTAGTGATAGAGTTGTAAACACAAGACTCATTATTTTGTCTAAAGAGCCAATGCTAATTTTGCAGGCTTCCTGTACAATAGAGACTTCACAGTATTATTTTATACTAATATGACCACAACCATTGGTTACAGAATGTAGAGAGGGTCAAGAACATCTATCTTGGGGTGCTTCCGCACCCAGAGACCACCATTGTAATCTGCCATTAGCTAAGCCCCAAACCCCAGCAGGCAGAAAAAACTTACTGCTAAGAAGATGAATATAGGGTCTCAGATACAGTTCACTGGCTTCATGAATTCATCCCCTGGGAGCAATGGAACGGACAGGCCAGGACCCCAGAATGTCTCCACCCTTTGTCCTTCACAGCCTAAGATTCTGCCTTGAGCCTTCCATTTCCTTGGTCTCTTCATCTCTAAAAGTCCTTTGTAAAAATTAAATTACCCTGAAAGCCACAAATTGCATGCATATGCTACAACAAATGGTTTCAGATTTACTCATGCTACCTAGCAAAGCATCCAGCCAATGAGACCTAGGACAGATGTGTGTGAGGGTAGAGAAGGTGTCAGAGCTTCAAGGCATGCCCAGGACAGAGAGGTGGTTCCATGGTGTGAAATGCTGAACAGCCAGGGAATGCCAAGGACATGACTAGACTAAAAATCACACAGTGAAAGGGAGAAGGGAGGAGAGTAGAGATCCCAAAGACCAACGTCCTTGTATCCAACCCTGATAGCGCAGGGCCCTACGTAGTTTTCTTTGCACACAGTGCACTCAAACCTCAGAGTCCCGGGGAGCTTTTAAAAAAGAAGGTTGCTTTCATTCATTCTTGAGTTTTAAGATCGTTGAGGACACCACTCTTTAGGCCCAACAACTAAGAAAAACTCTGATGAAGGGAAAGACAGATACATTAGGCCAAGCATGGTGGCTCACGCCTATAATCTCAGCACTTTGGGAGGCTGAGGCGGGCAGATCACCTGAGGCCAGGAGTTTGAGACCAGCTTGGCCAACATGATGAAACCACCTCTCTACTGAAAAAACAAAATTAGCTGAGCATGGTGGCATGTGCCTGTAATCTCAGCTACTCAAGAGGCTGAGCCAGGAGAAATCGCTTGAACCTGGGAGGTGGAGGTTGCAGTAAGCCCAGATCGTGCCACTGCACTCCAGCCTAGGCAACAACAACAACAACAACAACAAAAAGAAACAGATACATTAAAGGCTCTTGATAACTTGATTGTAAGGAGGCCACATTATAGCCACTGGAGGCAGCACATCGGAGTAGCAGGCCAAGAGTGTGGGCCGTGGAGGCAGAGGGCCCAATTTTGGAACTACTCTGACACTTACAAGCTGTGTGACCTTGGGCAGGGTGTATTCACCTCTTGTGTCCGTTTATGCATCTGTAAAAGATAGACAGCAATATGACTTGATTCATATAGCTACTGTGAGGATTAAATGAGCAAATACACGTAAAGACCATTCAATGGTACCTGGAACATAAGCACTCAATAAACATTACAGGGCACAGTGGCTCACACTTTGGGGAGGCTGAGGCAGGAGGATCCCTTGAGGCCAGGAGTTTGAGACCAGCCTGAGCAACACAGCAAGACCCTGTCTCTAAAAAAAAAAAAAAAAATTAAGTTAGCTGCTGTGGTGGCATGCACTTGAGGTCCCAGCTGCTCAGGAGGCTGAGGTAGACAGATTGCTCTAGCCCAAGAGCTCAAGGCTGCAGTGAGCTGTGATTGTGCCACTGCACTACAACCCGGGTGACAAAGCAAGGCCCTACCTCTAAAAATAATGTTTAAAAAGTTATCAGATATTGGCAGGGCACAGTGGCTCATGCCTGTAATCCCAGCACTTTGGGAGGCCGAGAGGGGCAGATCACAAGGTCAAGATATAGAGACCACCCTTGCCAACACAGTGAAACCCTGTCTCTACTAAAAATACAAAAATTAGCTGAGTGTGGTGGCACACGCCTATAGTCTCAGCTACTTGGGAGGCTTAGGCAGGAGAATCCCTTGAACCCGGGAGGCGGAGGTTGCAGTGAACCCAGATTGCACCACTGCACTCCAGTCTGGGCGACAGAGCAAGACTCTGTCTCAAAAAAAAAAAAAAAAAAAAAAAGATGTTACCAGATATTATCTTCATTGTATACAAGTCATCATGTTCCATGAAATGAGATGTGATGCTCGGAGTTCTATAACCAGAAAGGCTCAACCAATCTCCATTTCCATCAGCACCACATCCCCACAAATAACATTGAAAATGGAAAAGGAAAGCAAGCAGAGCCCGTACATGTCATGCGTTCCTTTGCATAACTTCCGTACACATTATGTGTAAGTTGCTGGGGGTCATGAAATAATGACTACAAGTACTTTGCCCTCCTCGGAGAAACGTTCCATGTAAGTACTGAGGATTACGTTACTGGAGAAACTGTATAAGGAAATGGGGCCTCCCACACTGAAGTCGAGGCACATTCCATAAACACTCTTAATACATTAAAAGAATTTACATGATTTTTTTTTCAAACAGGAACCAATTTTAAATGTTAGGAGCCAATAAAGACACTGACATCCAACAATACAGGTATCTTACATTGTTTTCAGACAACCAACTAATTCTTAGAAGTGCTTTATGCATTCTCTCGGGCATGATAAGGTGGGGAGGTGGGCAGGCAGAAATCTTCTCCCTATTATTTCTAAGAGCTTCCAAGAAGTGATTTGGTTGCACTTACAGCAATTTTAATTCATGGCACGCCAAACTGAAAGAAAGAACAACATCATGAAACAAAATCCATCACATCTTCAAAGCTATCTAACGTACAGCCAGAAAAAAGAATCATGCCAGGGATGTGTCTGACCACAATTTCAGGATTTCTAGACAGCTTCAGTCTCAGGGAAGCACAGCTGAGCCTGATGACAGTGCCCAGTGACACGTAGCTATGTTATACGTATGTAGAGGAAATAATAAAGTCCATCCCGAACCGACTGAAGCAAGAACTTTTCCCACTGCCAGCAATGAGCTGCATGATCAAACACATGGATGAAAGCTTCCTGGACCCCTGTTTGCTCATCTGTAAAATGAGGGAGTGGACAGACAAAGCAGAGCTCAGAGGTCCCCCCTCCCAGTCCTAAGTTTGTGTCTCTGATTCCCTTTATCCCTAGGACCTCCCTATGCAATGCTTTCCTTTTCTGTCTCTAGCTGTGCCCCTAAAGCCGGGTCACAGACAATGCGTGAGTTTGTTGCAGCTCATGTGTAGTTCTCCAGACACACTTCAGTGGCCTCGCTAGGGCTCAGGACCCCCCTGCATACAATTGTATAGTTTTGCCCTGTACGTGGGCACCCAGCTGAGAGTGCCAGAAGGGGCCGAAATCCAGCCTGCACTCCCTCTATCAGCCTAAAGGAAGGGATATCTTTTCCCAGTTGAAAAATAAAGCATCACACACAGTAGCTACAGCCCTATCTGGAAACATGAACCTTTTTACAAACACAGAAAGTATAAAAATAAGTAAGCAAATGGTCATTTAGTCCAACATGTAAGTTCTATGATTTAAATGCCCTTTAAATAGAGGCTGATTCCTTATAGCATCCCAATCTTCCCGTTTTACACTGATCGGTCTCGCTTACCAAGGAAAGTTTCATACTTCATTCTCGATACACGGTATTCCAATTCCTAAACACCAACTTTAGTTGCTCTTTTCAGAATATTCCCCTTGTGATATTCTGCGTATGTTTGCCTAGAGAGCAAAGCCTTTTTGAGCCTAAGTTTAAGCATTTGTTGTAAACAAAATACTTGGATCACACTATAAATACTGCCCAAGTTCTCAGCTTTGACATCTGTATGTGTGCTTTTTACTGCTTCCCTGATAGAGGGATTTATAGACAGTACTGCCCACCTAAGTCAAACATCCTGTTCCCATTTTCTGCCTCAAACAAAAGCCCAGCACATTTTTTTTTTTCAAACATGATACGAAGTAATTCAAAAATACCTTCTGAAATGCTTAGAAAATGTGATTCACGGAAGCAATCAGCAGGAACTCTTCTCTCATTGGAATAGCTATAATTCCGTGGTCAAAAGGTCAACCACATATTTACAAATGTCCCTTTTTTTGTCCAGACATACCAATACCTGGCAGACTGTGGGACGAAGGGAAAATGTATAAATAAATACATCTTTGTAAACTATTTCCTCCCATGACTATTCAATGGTCATGGACTGGGAGGTGTTTTTCGTTTTTGTTTTTTTAAATGTGTATTTTTTTCTCCCCTTGGCCAACGCATTTTCCCTGGAGATAGTCCAACAATATAGAGCTAACATACTTCCATTGTGGAATTCATCTGGAAAATTTTGCAACTTAAGAAAACATCTCAGCCATCTGAGAGGCGTCTCTATGGATCTGCAGACTGGAGACCAACAACACAGTAAATATTTTTGGTCTAGCACAAAAGGAGTTTGGTAATTTGTGCAACTGAGCTTATTTGTTTACAAGAATTCACTGAAGAAGCTGGGACACTGTTCACATGCATTTGGTCTGGGGGTTAAGAATCCAGAGGGCCAAATATACACAGTGCCTGAGTCAGAATAGGGGTTCAATAAATATTTGTGGAACATATGAGTTTTAAGTTTTATATTCATTAGCTGACTGTTCTGATGCCAGACATTTAACTCTTGGAGCTTTAACTTCCATAGTTAATGAAGTGGGGTGAGAATAAGTCAATCCTCATTACTTAGGTAGTTACATTCTAGAAGGTGATCTCAAAAACTGAGTTGGCAAATACTGAGTCATTGTTCCTGGGGAAACACAGCATGAGGTTCCCATAAGCCTCTGGCCACAATATTCTCAACCAATCAATACATAACCTTGTTTTATGTATATTTCTGTTTAAAGACCCCTTATTTAATAGATTCTGCTGGCCTGACATGGTGGTTCATGCCTGTAATCCAAGCACTTTGGGAGGCCGAGGCGGGAGGATGACTTGAGGCCAGGAGTTCCAGACCAGTCTGGCCACCGTGGTGAAACCCTGTCCCTACTAAAATACAAAAATTAGCCGGGCACAATGGTGCACACCTATAATCCCAGCTACTTGGGAGGCTGAGGCAGGAGAGTCGCTTGAACCCAGGAAGTAGAAGTTGCAGTGAGCTGAGATGGCCCCACTGTACTCTAGCTGGGGCAACAGAGTGAGACTGTGTCTTTAGAAAAAATAAATAACTGATTCATCCATGTTGAAGTTACAACCAGAAGCACTATAACTCATGCTTCAACAGAGCTTATCTGGCACATGCACTTTCTCACAAGGCACATCACAGCCTTCTCGCATTTAGGAGCACTAGACATTTCCTCAGCACTGCTCTTGGGGACCATTTCAAAACAGTGAAATCACCACCACCAACAAAAACACAAGACAGAGCTGCACAGACTGCAGAAGGGTTCCTGTTTACTGTACAACAGCTGACACCAGAAGATAGTCCCATTCTGAGACCTCAGCTGGGAACGTGCATAGTGGGACACTCATTTTTCACAGCTCTGGATGTGTCCTTGAATGACCATGAACGTGCTGTATTGATTTGGAGATTACACACAGATTTCAGCGAGTAGGTAAATCTGCAAATTTACTATATATAATAATAATAAATAATAATAAATAATAATAATAAATAATAAAATAAATAATAATAATGTGGTACATTATTTGTACTCTACAAATAGAGACCAGCTATACTTTGTCATTTCCTAAATATTTATTCCCTCCTCAATGCCAGCACCATGGTAGGAAGGTGACCAGAACAGACAGGCTCCTTCCTTACTGCAGTGATAGCCTAGAGGAGGGAAAATTACACAAAAAGTCATCCAAATGTATAATTACGAAATGGGATTACTGCATGATGTAGAAGCCACAGGAATGCATCGAAGGAGGCCATGATCTAACAGCAGGTTCAGGGAGACTATGAGAGCTAAGCCCAGTCATAAAATACAGGCGGGAGTTAGCCAGGTGGAAAGGAGGGCATGCCGACTGGCAGAATAGATGCAAATGCTCTAAAGCGAGTTTGTAGGTCATTCATCCAGGTAATACAGAAAAAAATGCTTTATGCATTCTAAAATCCTGTGCATACGTAAGTTTCTTGGTGTACACCTGCAGTCCCAGCTATTTGGGAGGCAGGAGGATGAGTTCAAGCCCAGCCTGGGCAAAACATCAAGACCCTGTCTCAAAAAAATAAACATATATAAGTTGCTATCACAAAGACTCACAATAGGAAAACAAAACCTAGAGGATGATTCCAAGTTCAATGTGCTTCATTTTTTTAAAAAAAGTAAAATATAATTCAAAAAATGACTTTAACAAAGATTTACTGAATATTTCCCATGTGCTAGGCACCAGGCCTGGTGCTAGGGATAGGAAGAAGGATAAGATACTTTTCTTACTATCATGGAGCATTGATAGTACAATGCTTACATTGCTGGGAGAAGAAGATCCTAGTGGGAAGTAGACTGTGTGCAAGCTTTTGTAAAAGCAATGCCACTCAGAGAGGAGAAAACTAGTGGTTTTTCTTTAGAGTGGCTGTGAAAGATGCACACAGCAGGTAATATCTGAGCTTTAGTAATGAAGGTGTGAACTTCCCGAAATAGTGGGAAGGGCATTCCAACAGAAGACAGAACATCAAGTGAACACATGTCCTGATTTGCCTGAGACAGTGCCAGTGTTTGCCTATTTTATCAATGCGATTATGAATAGTGCCCCTTTCATTTTTAAAATCATCCTGATTTGGATGACAAATTCTTCATGGATGCTGCAGAGTTCTGTGAGCCTGGGCCTTGAGAGCAGGGAGGATGGAAGAGATGTACTTATGGATTGATGTCAGTGGGTGGACCAAGCCAGAAGGATGTCTCTGCAAGCAGAGTCAAGCAGAGCTGGGTACGTTTGGGTGATGGTCTCAGGAAGACAACTTTCAGCAACATGAGAGTCAGAAGGAAGACAATTCAGAACCTGAGACCAGAGGGCATTATTCAGGACAAGAGATAAGCTGAGTGGCAGCAGGGATGTACAGGAGTTCCAGTTCATGAGACTGTCATGAGGCAGAAGTGATGGGATTTGGTAATCAATTACATGAACATAGAGGAGCATGAAAAGGCAGGGTAGATGTGGATAATTCCCAAGATTCCAGTTTGGGAGGCTGGGAAGTTGGTGAAGTCACTAATCAAGATCTAAAACACAAAGGTGGAGGAGAAACAACAGCAGGAGAAATAAGTTCTTCTTTGAATGTATTGTTTGTGGAGCCTGCACAGCATGTTCAGGCTGCACTAACAAAAATACCATAAACTGGGTAACTTATAAGGAACACAAGTTGATTTCTCACAGTTTTGAAGACTGAGAAATCAGTGATTAGGATGCCAACATGATTGGGTTCCGGTGAGGACCCTCTCCCAGGTTGTGGGCTGCTGAGTTCTCCTTATATCTTCACATGGAAGGACAAGGCAGCCCTATGGGGCTTTTATAAGGGCATGAATCCCATTCATGAGGGCTCCACCCTCATGACCTAATCACCTCCCAGAGACCCCACCTAATCCCATCAACCTTAGAGGTTAGGTTTCAACATTTAAGTTTTGGGGAGATACAAACAGACCATAGCAAAGGCCTCCAAAGAGAGAAGTGCAGCAGGTGAGTGACATCAGAGAGAAAGGACAGTCCATACATATGTGGCAGCTGAGGATAAAGTAAATGGGAACAAAAGAGATTGCTGTGGGAGAGAAGGGGCATAGACAGAGGAGAGAGATGCTGTGAGAATCCTGAGCATGACCCAACCTACTGCAAGACATCCGCAATAAACATGCAGCCCTAAATAAAAACAATAGGCCTACCACACATACACGTAAGTAGCTTCAATATAAACCCTTTAGTCATGTCTGCTCCCAGCCCTTTAAACCAGGCTGCTACAATTAAGCACCTCATCCTACTGAGGAACTGCTTACCCTTTACCCATCTGTCTCAGGAAGATGACTTTCAGCAACATGAGATTCAGAAGGAAGACAATTTAGAGGCTGAGACCAGAGGGCACTATGCAAGGCAAGAGAAAAGTCGAGTGGCAGTAGAGATGGCCAGAAGAGATCCACTTCATGAGACTGTCTCATTCTTGGGCACTATTAATAATCACATTTATAAAATAGGCAAATGCTGGCACTGTCCCAGGCAAATCAGGACACTACTGAAGAGGTGAGCTGAGGCAGAAGCAAAGTGAAAGACTGATCAACAGGCAGAGGAGGATTCATCTTCACTGCCCTCCCCTCTTAGGAGTTGCATTTTCTTGTGTAAGTCTGGTAGCAAAAGGCAGCTTTGACTTCAAACAGGATCCTACTGCAATTTTTTCCTCATTGTTTGCATGGGAATAATCAGATACAAGGCCAGGGCAGCTCCAAGCATCAGCTGACGTTCTTCTTAGTGCATGTACAACTTCCTAAAAACCTGTGTCAACCAGAGTCCACCCTGAGACAAAAGCTCACTCAAGAGGATGCAGGCAAAAGTCTGTTTATGAGCTAATAACTGCAACTTTAGGTGACAGAGAAAATTCCCTGTCTCAGCATTTTTATCCTGATTTTACTGTTAATGGTCCAGAAGGTGTGTTGACTTCAGCTCTGTTCATTCACACTAAAGGTCTCTGGTGATTAACAGCCGGCTAGATGGTTGGGAATTGTGGTAGAAGGAATCCACAGGAATTTTTTATCCCATTTAAAATAAGTGTTGGGTAATCATTGTTGAGTTTACTAAATGAAGCAATTTAATGGGAAAATTCTTCAGAAAGTAGGGGTATACCACATCATTTTAACCACCAATTTATCTGGCTGTTCATATGTTATAGATCCAACTGCAACATCTCACTGCTCCTGGAAACAACTGGGTATGACTTCACCGCATGTGGACAAGAGGAAAATGTGCTTTTCTTCTGAAAGCAAAGTAAAAGCCTCTAACATCAGGAAGCACTGCACTGAACAGCAGCACTGTTTACAGCTCTGAGGTGATGGATGGACCCCAGGCCACGCTCTTCCTGGGTAAGCATTTTCCACTAAACAGCACACTGCTCACCAACAGCAGAGAAAGTGGGTCTAGCGCATCTGTGTTTGTTTTGCAGCCATTACTGTCAGCTAAGAAACTTGGCTTTAACCAAGCAGGAACACTGTGGGGGCCAAGTTAATTCATCAGTTCACCCACATGTACAGAATACATCATGTACAAAATACTGTTGTGGACAACTCTGGGAACAGGGAGTGAATGATTCAGTCTACCCACGGAGAGATTCCATATTAGTCCGTTTTCATGCTGCTGATAAAGACATACCCGAGACTCAGTAGTTTACAAAAGAAAGAGGTTTAATGGACTTACAGTTCCACATGGCTGGGGAGGCTTCATAATCACGGCAAAAGGTGAGGAGGAGCAAGTCATGTCTTACATGGATGACAGCAGGCAAAGACGGAGTTTGTGATAGGAAGCTCCTGTTTTTAAAACCATCAGATCTCATGAGACTTATTCATTATCATGAGAACGGCATGGGAAAGACCCACCCCTATGATTCAATTACCTCCCACCAGATTCCTCCCTGGTACGTGGGAACTGCGGGAGTTACAATTCAAGATGAGATTTGGGTGGGGACACAGCCAAACCATATCAGACTCCAATCCTGTCACAGCCGGCAAAAGCACTGACACTTCAATGGCTTGTCAGTGAAAGTTCCATTTTTGTGAAAACCAGGAGCAAATGACATTCTACATAAGGATACAGCTTGGCAGCATGAGCCAGCAGCTGTGATCACGCAGGAGGAAAGGTGTCACTCAGGGCCTGTGGAAACTGCCGTATCATTCATATGGAGAGGGTTTGCTGCTACCATGAACGTTTCAGCAAAGCTACAAGCCACTTTTTCTTTTTTTTTTTTTTTTTTTTTTTTTTTTTTTGAGGTCGGGGGGCACAACATTGTGAATGTATACAAGGCACATTTTTAAAGTTACAAGGAGACTGGTCACGGTGGCTCATGCCTGTAATCCCAGCAGTTTGGGAGGACGAGGTGGGTGGATCATGAGATCAGGGGACCGAGACCATCCTGGCTAACACGGTGAAACCCCAACTCTACTAAAAATACAAAAAACTAGCCGGGCGAGGTGGTGGGCGCCTGTAGTCCCAGCTACTCAGGAGGCTGAGGCAGGAGAATGGCATGAACCTGGGAGACGGAGCTTGCAGTGAGCTGAGATCCGGCCACTGCACTCCAGCCTGGGCGACAGAGAGAGACTCCATCTCAAAAAAAAAAAAAAAAAAAAAAAAAAAAAGTACAAAAATTAGCTGGGCGTGGTGGTGCGTGCCTGTAGTCCCAGCTATCTGGGAGGCTGAGGCAGGAGAATTGCTTGAACCCGGGAGGTGGAGGTTGCAGTGAGCCAAGATCATGTCACTGCACTCCAGCCTGGGCAACACAGCAAGACTCTGTCTCAAAAAATAAAGTTACAAGAGGCCAGGCTCAGTGGTTGATGCCCATAATCTCAGTGCTTTGGGAGCCCAAGGTGGGAGGATTGCTTTAGGCTAGGAGTTTGAGACCAGCCTGGGCAACATAGTGAGACCCTGTCCCTACAACAAAAATAGCCAGGCCTGGTGGCATATGTCTATAGTCCCAGCTACCCAGAAGGCTGAGGTGGGAGGATCATTTAAGCCCAGGAATTCAAGACTGCAGTGAGCCATGACTGTGCCATTGCAATCCAGCCTGTTGACAGAAAGAAACACCGAATCAAAACATTAAAACAAAAACAAAGTTACAGGGCACATTTTTCTATTTCATAAGGAATGTATGCTGCAGAAAAATTAGAAACTGCAGATATATTTCTCCAGGGCCAAGGAGGAAAGTTTTGTGATGGAGTTGTTTACAAAGGTGTGCACAGGGGTAAGAATGTCAACCCAGAACATGAAGCACTGAGGGGTTGGCAACAGCAGGAAGCTGCTACCCCATCACCTGAAGGGGCAAGGGGAAAGAGCCGGTGCAGAAAGGCAATGAGATGTGAGGGTAAAGTCATAAGAGGGACACTGACAGGGACTGTGGCCCTTCCTAGAGGCACACAGCCAATACCAACCCACTGCTCTGGAGAAAGCTGAAGAGGAAATACGCCAGCCTCTCTCCCCTCATCCCCTGATCAGCTGCTGGGTGTGTCACTGGCTGTACCCAACAGAAAGCCAGATGACACTCAATTCATTCCACAGAATCAGGCTACAGAACGCAGGACACAGAGCAGCACAGGAAAGAATGGGGAGTGGGTGTAGAGTGGCAGAGAGTATGCAGCACAACAGGAAACGATAATTTTCCCTGTTCATCTGCAAGAACTCCACTACCTAAAGACAGAAACTTTGGCTCATGGAGTCACTGAATATTTCTGTAAAACTGGATAAAAATTTAGGTGTTATGATGAACATAGCGAGGGCAACATCACACACCAGGGCCTGTTGGGGGGTGCGGGGCTAGGGGAGGGATAGCATTAGGAGAAATACGTAAATGTAGATGACAGGTTGATGGGTGCAGCAAACCACCATGGCACGTGTATACCTATGGAACAAACCTGCACATTCTGCACATGTATCCCAGAACTTAAAGTATAAAAAAAAAAAAAAAAAAATTGGCTGGGCATGGTGGCTCACGTCTGTAATCCCAACACTTTGGGAGGTGGAGGTGGGTGGATTAGGAGGTCAGGAGTTCAAGACCAGCCTGGCCAAGATGGTGAAACCCAGTCTATACTAATAATACAAAAATTAGCCAGGCATGGTGGTGGGCACCTGTAATCCCAGCTATTCGGGGGGCTGAGGCAGAGAATTCCTTTTGCCCAGGAGGCGGAGGTTGCAGTGAGCTGAGATCACGCCACTGCACTCCAGCCTGGGTGACAAAGACAGACTTCATCTCAAAATAATAATAGTAATACTAATAATTAAGTGTTACACATATACATGCTTTATAAAAATGAGTATATATTTCATATGTAACCTGCTTTATTCACATAATATATCAAAAGCATTTTTCATCTCAGAAAAATATTCATTGACATAGCTTCCATTCTATGGATAGACCCAAAATTATACTCTTACCATTGCACACTTAGGTTTTGTTCAGTTTTTTATATTAAAAACAAAAGTGAGATTAAGCAGCCTCAAATGATGCCTCTCTGCACATCCTTAATTTCTCTAGGATAAGTTTCTAGACATGAATTTCTCACATGGCTAAGGCTGCCTGTGTGCATAGCTAGCTTACTGGGCACTTTATAAGTACGATATATCCAGGCAGGCACTGTGCTGGATGGCGATTTTTCCATAAGTCTTTTTTTGTTTGTTTGCTTTTGTTTTTGAGATGGAGTCTCAAAAACAAAGATGGAGTCTTGCTCTGTCGCCTAGGCTGAAGTACAGTGAGGTGATCTAGGCTCACTGCAACCTCCACCTCCCAGATTCAAGCAATTCTCCCACCTCAGCCTCCCGAGTAGCTGGGATTACTGGGATTACAGACACACACCAGCACACCTGGTGGTATATATAATTTTCGTATTAAGTAGAGAGAGGGTTTTACTATGTTGGCCAGGCTGGTCTCGAACTTCTGACCTCAAGAGATCCACCCACCTCAGCCTCCCAAAGTGCTGGGATTACAGACATAAGCCACCTTGCCCGGCCAATGTAAGTCACTTATAAAGATGAAGTATTGTCTTTTTAGCTGTCCTTTGTTATTTTCCAATATGATATTGCCAGTCTCCTCCACCAGCCTGCCCCTCTAGCTCCCATAACCCCTCACAGATATTGTTTATAAACATTAAAAGACTTGGACAATATTCCTGAATAACAAGGCTCCATGCTAGCCATGCCCCGCTACAGGCTGATACTGCCTGTGTCCAACCTACTCTCACCAGCCATCTCGTTTTCCTTTCCCTGGAAAGAGGGTTCTGACCAACAGCTCCTTGGCTTCCTCCTTGAATCAAGAGGATATCCTGGCTGTGACCACAGCACTGGAAGATGAGGAACAGGGAACATCTATGGCTGAGAGGAAAGTTGGAGTCAAGAGAGGCACTATTGGGGACTATGTGGGCATCGCTCCTGAGGGTCCATGTGCACCTACGTGGCTCCAGGCTGTCCCTGTGGCTGCAAGAAAGCTGCTTTCAAGCCCAGGTCTCCAGGCTTAGACTGGAAAAGCACCTGCGGTACCCTTGTGCTCTCAATCCGGACATCATGAAGTGCTGGAGATGACTTCAGGTTCCCTCATATCTCTTCCCAAACTTCCGGCGGGGCACTGGAGTTAGGGTGGTACAATGAGAAGTACCTGAACAGGGGGTCAGTCGCACCTTTCAGCTGCAGGACCTAGGATAAATTAACTACGTCTGGCTTGCATTTCCATGGGAAATAATTACTAACACTGGGGGGTTGTTGTGTAAATGTACCCAGCACAGTGGGTAGCACAGAAAAGGCGCTCAAAAAAATGGCATCCATGATGATTACTGATGCTGCATTTGCCTGAATACTTGGCTGCTACAAAGTAACAGCGACTTCAGATAGATGTTTTTCTCGTGTAAACAGCACGGGGCTGATGCAGTCATGGACCCCTGCTTCTTGCCTTACCATCTTCAATATGTGCTTCTATTTTAGTTCCCATAACATGTCTGTATTTCAGAAAGCACGAGGGGTTGGGGGAAGGGCAGAAGAGAAGCACGTGCCTTATTACATAGGTGGTAAAACTCAGAAGTAAAACTTCTGAGTGAAAATTATAATAAAAGTGAAAAATTATAATAAAAACTTCTGGTTTTCATTACAATTTTTTTATCCCCCAAACTAAAGAAATGAACACTCTTGCAGGAATGATTTGGGGAAGAAAAGTCAATATACAAATGGTTAACTAATTCATTCCTCTTCAAGGTGGGAGAAGGAATAAGAAAGCGGGATGGCAAATGTCTGAGAAGAGGCATGGGCTTAGGATCAACAGGATGTTCCTAAGGGAAGGCATGTGAGCCTGGAAATATGACAAGCTTCTTTCATAATGAGGATTTGTCTCATGATCAAGCATGTATGTGCCCAGTAATAGGACGGCCCATCTCTCATACAACTCCTGCCATGTAACCACGTTCATACAAAAATTTCAAAGTGGATTGGTCTATCTCTTCCTTAACAAGTGATTCTATATCTTACACCAAGGACTCCATTGTCCTAAATAATTTTCAATCCTACCAGGTATGGTGGCTCACACCTGTAATCCCAGAACTTTGGGAGGCTGAGGTGGGAGGATCACGTGAGGTCAGGAGTTTGAGACCAGCCTGGCCAATATGGTGAAACGCCATCTCTGCCAAAAAACCAAAAATTAGCCAGGTGTGGTGGCGTGCACCTGTAATCCCAGCTACTTGGGAGGCTGAACCAGGATAATCACTGGGAGGCAGAGTTTTCAGCGAGCCCAGATCATGCCACTGCCCTCCAGCATAGGCAAAAAGAATGAAACTGCGTCTCAAACTAATTTTCAATCCTATCACTCCATCATACAAGGCATTTTAGAAGTTCATCAAAATCTAAACCCATGATTGACGTTCAAAGCTATGCCACAGTTTGGCCTCAAGCAAAGCTCTGCAAAGGGCAGTTGAATATACTTTAATGATCATATTAAGGGACACTTCTTGTTTAAATATCACTGGGTTTGGGGAAAGGGGCAGTAGCTGCTGACAGGTCCTGAAGGCTAGGGAAGCCATTCGAGTACCCTACATTAAGAAGCGACCAGTGGTGGCCAGGTGTGGTGGCTCATACCTGTAATCCCAGCACTTTGGGAGGTCAACATGGGCAGATCACTTGAGCTCAGGTGTGTGAAGGACCAGCCTGGGCAACAGGGAAAAACCCCATCTCTACAAAAATTAGCCAGGTATGGTGGCATCTATAGTCCCAGCGGCTTGGGAGGCTGAAGTGGGAAGATTGCTTGACCCCAGGAGGTTGAGGCTGCATGTGAGCCATGATCGCACCATTGCATTCCAGCCTGGGCGACAGAGTGAGACCCTCCATCGCAGGAAGAAAAAAAAAAAAAAGAAAGAAAGAAAGAAAAGAAAAAGAGAAAAACAAAAAAGAAGTGACTGACTTCTTCAGTCACTGACAGGGAGGAGAGTCTTCAGCAAGAAAAGTGATAGGATGCAGGTTTCCTTAATGGCATTTCCAAAGACCAGCAGCTGTGGGATGAACAGAGCTGAGTAGGAAGAGATAAGGCAGGAGGGTGGTCACTTGGAACAAGTGTGTCGAGTGAGGGATGAGGTGATACAAGCCTGAACACAAGCAGTGAAGGGAAGGGGAAAGGCATGCTCAAAGGCTGCTACGTGTCAGATTAGATAAAAGGATGGTGGGAAGGTTAAAAAAAAAAAAAGGTGGGGGAGAATCAGTATTTACTCCTAGAGAGTGGGTTTAATGAGCTAGAAAAACACTGGCTCTAATGGCAATAACAAGAAAGTTGGCAGGACACTAGTTTGCAGATAAATATACAGATGACAAATTCAGCTAAGGAAAAGCTTCAAAAACCCTCAACAGGACAGAAGAAAGGATCAAAGACTTCAGCCATGGATGTGGAGACTGTCCATTCACATAGAATTCTATGTACATTAACATAGGTACAATCAGAGTAGAACTTGGGGCTGCAGGCGCTAAACTATTATGAACAGGAATGAAAAGGGAATAAAATATAATAAAAATGTGGTTGGAGTAGCTGTCTGGAAAATCAAAGTAGTATCATGAGACCAGAAGTCAAGACAGAAAGATGACACATGAAGGAGGATCATGATCCATGGGGTGGTGGGTACAGACCACCAGTGCAGATGACAGTGGTAGGTGGTAACTTGTCTGCAAAAAGCAACAATCCTCCCATTCCTGTGTGCAAGCTGCTGCTGTCCCAAATCTAGACTGGCTGGCCCCATCACCTGCTTTGATCAATATTATGCAATGAAAGCAGCTTGTGCTAGCTCCAGTTTTCAGTAATGTAGGACTCAAAAGCTACCTCAGACTGCTTCTGTCTCTGCACTTGGAATGCTTATACACCATAAACAGATGCCCTGCCTAGACTACTGATTGATGAGGGACCAAGTGGAGAGGTCAGCTGGAGGAGAGCTGAAGTATTTCTGCTGGCATCCAGCACCCAGACCTCAGACACATGAGTGAGGCCCTCTGAGCTCCTCCAGTGCCAGCTGAACCACTGCAGCCTGCACCATCTGGAACCAAGCCAAACCTTCTCTATTGAGCCTTGCCCAAATCACAGACCCATAGAATTGTGAGCAAGAGAGTAATTGTTTTAAGCTACTCAGTGTTGGGGTGGCTTGTTATGCTGTAACAGATGAAGAATACAAGAATAAAACTGTATAAGTGGGAACTAAACTATGAGGATGCAAAGCCATAATACTCTGGGGACTGGGGCAGGGGGAAGGGTGGGAAGGACTGAGGGATAAAAGGCTACAAACTGGATTCAGTGTATATTGTTCGGGTAGATGGGTGCACCAAAATCCCACAAATCACCACTAAAGAACTTACTCACGTAACCACCTACCACCTGCTATTCCCCCAAAAACCTATGGAAATTTTAAAAAAATTTAAGACTAAGAAATAATCAAAAATCAACTGGAAACATGACTCCACCGCTCGTAAGTTACGTGACTGTGAGAAAGCTGCTTGACAAACCTAAGCCTTAATCATCTCTTCCGGAACATGAGGATTAAAGATAGTTTGTTGAGGCCAGGCGTAGTGGCTCATGCCTATAATCCCAGCTCTTTGGGAGGCTGAGGTGGGCAAATGGCTTGAGGTCAGGAGTTTGAGACCAGCCTGGCCAACAGGGCAAAACTCCGTCTGTACTAAAAATACAAAAATTAGCTGGGTGTGGTGGCATACACCCGTAATCCCAGCTACACGGGAGGCTGAGACAGGAGAATCGCTTGAACCTGGGATATAGAGGTTGCAGTGAGCCAAGATTGCGCCACTACACTCCAGCCTGGGTGACAGAGTGAGACTCCGTCTCAAGAAATCAACAAAAATGTTTTGAGATTGTCAAGAAGATTAAAGAAGATACACGTTGCTTAACACAATGCCTGGGACATAGTAAGTGCTCGGCAAATACTTCTTACAATCATTATTATTAAAAACAAGTTCATAAATAGCTCTTATTATTTTGACATACATTCCACCAATACCTAGTTTATTGAGAGTTTTTAGCAAGAAGGGGTGTTGAATTTTACTGAAGGCCTTTTTTGCATCTATAGAGATAGTCATGTGGTTTTGTCATTGGTTCTGTTTATATGTTGGATTACGTTTATTGATTTGCGTATATTGAACTGGCCTTGCATCCCCAGGATGAAGCCAACTTGATCATGGTGGATAAGCTCTTGGATGTGCTGCTGGATTCAGTTTGCCAGTATTTTATTGAGGATTTTCACATCGATGTTCATCAGGGATACTGGCCTAAAATTTTCTATTTTTGTTGTGTTTCTGCCAGGTTTTGGAATCAGGATGATGCTGGCCTCACAAAATGAGTTAGGGAGGAGTCCTTCATTTTCTATTGTTTGGAATAGTTACAGAAGGAATGGTACCAGCTCCTCTTTGTACCTCTGGTAGAATTTAGCTGTGAATCCATCTGGTCCCAGGCTCTTTTTGGTTGGTAGGCTATTAATTACTGCCTCAATTTCAGAACTTGTTATATACCCAACAGATTATAAATCATTCTACTATAAAGGCACATGCACATGTATGTTTACTGCAGCACTATTCACAATAGCAAAGACTTGGAACCAACCTAAATGCCCATCAATGACACACTGGATAAAGAAAATGTGGCACATACACATTACGGAATACCATGCAGCCATAAAAAAGGATGAGTTCATGTCCCTTGCAGGGACATGGATGAAGCTGGAAACCATCATTTTCAGCAAACTAACACAGGAACAGAAAACCAAACACAGCATGTTCTCACTCCTAAGTGGGAGTTGAACAATGAGAACGCATGGACACAGGGAGGGGAACATCACACACCAGGGCCTGTTGGGGGGCAGGGGACTAGGAGAGGGACAGCATTAGGACAAATACCTAATGTAGATGACGGGTTGATGGGTGCAGCAAACCACCATGGCACGTATATACCTATGTAACAAACCTGCACGTCCTGCACATGTATCCCAGGACTTAAAGTATAATAAAACAAAATGTGAAAAACACAAGGTCAATAAGAACATATTTGAGCACAACCAAAATTAATATGTTATTAAGTGCTTATCTGACAGGATCCAGGAAAATTTAGCAAGCACAATCTCTTCTGCTATTACACAATATTTGCATTGCTAAGAAATCTTGTGTAACCAACAACTGTTATAAAATATAACTGCTCTCATAGGGAAAAGGGGTTTAGGATCTATAAAGTTTCAGAGTTACAATAGAAGTTATTTTCTGCAGGAATTTAATAAATAACAATAACGTTTAGCTGTAAAACCTAAACAATTCCTGGGCAAATCCAGCATTTAACCATATCCAGGTTTTGCTCAAAAGGCTTTTCTTTTTCTGTTTCCACCAAGACTATCACTGGCACTTTCCTGTATACATCCTTATCTTTACGGCCCATGGCTTTTCATAAAGCACAACATTGAAACAGGATGGATAATACAACACCCAAAGTTAAGATAAGTTGTAGCTCGGATAACAGTATTGAAGAAAATAACCTAGTCAGCTGCCCAAAGTGTCACTAGCAGCTTTTGTTCCTATGAGCAGTTCTAGTGCCCAATGACAGAAGCCTCACTGCCAATGGTGTTCTCTAGTAATATGTGTTATGCCCAATTTGTGGCACAAAAACTGATTTGGCCGGAATTTCTGCATTGTGTACCAACCGTAGTACTACATAGTTCTATGATCATCTATAACAGTGATTGGTATGGTCAACAGTTGGTTGCAGATTGAGCACTATATGGGGAAAACCAAGCAACAATAACTAAAACCTACAGCAACTTTACATCTTTCTCCCCCACACAGGACGACTGAAATACTATGAAAGCTTCTGTTCCTCTGAGCAGCTTCCCTCTAAGTGGACAGCTCCCGTATTAAAAGACTTTTCTACAAAGCCAAGGAAAATAAGCTTCCTCCATCTCTCAACTCCATTCTTTCGATAATCCCCAGTGATTGTCAACCTACAAGCATTACTGAGTTAAAGGAAAGCCCCCATAACATTCAGGAGATAAGGAAAACATGCATCAGAGAGCAGAGAAGGTTGGTCCAGAGTTAAGAAACAGTTATCAAATACAAAAATTAGGAAGACACTCTCAAAATAGTGTCTGGGAGCCTAGCCCCTTTTACACTAGAAGATGCTGCTAGAGGAGGTATACATCAGACCTAGGGACACGACAGAAGGAATCTAACAGTAATGTCTGGAAGAAAAGAGGCAAGATCTCTAAGATGTTCAACAGAGGCAAACAAAAGTAAATGATGCAATGTTAATAATCAGCAGTATTTGGTTAGGACACATAAAGGAAGCTACAGTTAATAAAAGCCAAAAAGTACACCCACACCACCCATATAGGCCATCTCCAGAAGCAAGCAGTGGCATAAACAGCAACAACTATAATCCAGCACGGATAGCCCAGACATCATCCTATAAGCCCCATAAATTAGCCTTGACCAAACTGTACTTAGGACAGCAGCGGTCTATACGTGAAGGTCACTCGAGGAACAATTCCTACCAAGTTCGCCATGTCTATTATCTTCATCACATTATATACTGCTCTTTTTGCAGCAATCCTTGGATAAAGCTTCTCTTTGGTCTTAATAAGGAACAGTCGTTATTCTCTTGGGCACTGTTGTTTTTGCCACATGGACGTATATAACTAACTTTCTCACTGGATGCTAGAAAGCTCAGAACCAAATGCCCACCCGTGGCAAGTCTATGGCTCTTATGATGTAGGCTCTTAGCCTCAATGCCAGCTCTATTTCATATGTCTCCTGCCCTGTTTATCTTTCTCCTTTTCTCTTTCAATTTATGCTGTCTTCTTATATAATATATAACTGCCTTATATATGGAATAAACCTAAGTATAAATTTAAATCAAATAAATATGCCTGTGTTTCAGAGAATACTCTTACCATACAGTAATATGTATTCATTCTTTCACAAATATGTATTCTGCAACATCAGGAACCGTACTAGACACAGGGCATACAAAAATGAGACAGATCAGCCCCTGCTGTCACATCTAGTCAGGAATAGACATAAGAAATAAGGTACAAGTCATTTTAAGTACTATAACAAAGTAAGACAAAAACCTGAAATGGACAGCCACAGATAGGGATGGAGGGAAGTGTCAGTGGGGGAGTCTGGGAGACCTCTTACTGAGGATGTGACATCATAATTAAATTCAGAAGGATTAGGAACCAGAATTAGGATTTAAGTGGGGGGAAGACCTTTTATCCAGGTAGAGGGAATGGAACAGGTAATAGCTTGAGACAGGAAAGAGTCTTAAAGAAATGAAATGACTGAGCTCAACTGAGGGAGGATAGTGTAGGACGAAGGTGGAGAGCAAAACAGCGGCTGGGCCTCACAGCCCAGGGTAAGGGGTATGGATTTTGTTTCCAGAGTGATGAGATGCCACAGAAGGATTTTAAGCCTGGGTGTTTTAAGGTTCAGGATCATACCTTCTGCTACATGAGAATAGATTGCAAGAAGTTAAGACAGGAAGCAAAGAACAGTTACAGTATTCCAGGCCAAAGATGACAGTCTCCTGGACCAGGATGATGGCATACAGAGAGATAGCCCAAAAAGCCCCAAATTGGATACATTTGATGAAAGATTTGATGCAAAGGAAATGTGAAATGGAATAATCTAAAATTGCTTCTGAATTTATATCTGGAGCAACTATCCAGGGATTCAGAGCACAAACTAGAGCCTCAGACTGCTGTGAGTGGGGGGTGGTGGGGGATAGAAATCATCATCTCTACTTGGGCCTGTCATCTTTGAAATTTCTTGAAGACATCCAAGTAAAGATCAAGGAAGCAACTGGATATGTGAATTGCTGAGGCTCAAAAGATACACTTCCCAAGATCCTTTCTCAGGAAAGAACTAGTCTATATAATCCACCAAAATAAAGGAATAAATCAGTAAAGGGGAAAAATGTGAGATCCGGGAAATCCAGAATTCAACACCAGAGAAAGATAAATTTTCCAGGATACTCAGGAGGCAGGAAGATCACCTGGGCCCAGGAGTTGAGTCTTTTTAAAAGATCATCTCTTTAAAAAAAAAAAAAAAAAAAAAAAAAAAAAAAAAAAAAAAATCCCCAGCAGGACAGAGTGAAGGTGAGAAACCAACTGTATTAGTGCAGGCCTCAATGCTCTGGGCCAAATGTAAGGTTGAAATGACAGAACATCTAATGAGTTTGAATGTATTGAGAGGAACTTCACACAAAAAGGAGTGAGTGGGGTTGGCTTCTCATTATATATGTACAAAAAAATTAAACTATAGGACAGGTAAGATACAGTAAAAGAAAGGAAAAGCAATCCTAGTATACGCAACCAGGCTTAGAGTCAATGGCATTTCCACAGTCATTATATCAACACTGAAAACTGACCTATCCCAAACTACAACACAACCACACCGGGGGATGCAAAGATGGGACACAAGTGTGTACGATGGTTGTAAGCAGGTGCAGTGGTTATAAGCATGTGTGATGCTTACAAGCGTGTGCAGTGCTCGATAGCTCAATTTTCTCCTACCATAGGAGGAGGGGGGAAGACCCAAAACTGAAAAAATTTGAAACCTAAGTTTCTTAGAGTGATGGAAGCAAAAACCAAAAGAATAAGCCAAAAAGTTAGAAAGCGGTTGCTGTGGCAAGGACAGGAAGGACCAGTGGGGTGTTGAGGGCACAATATCTTCCCAGCTGTGGGATTGTTTGATCCTAACTGCTGTAATTTAAATAATATTTTAGACTAAACATTTAAGACATCAAAAATGTTGAGTAAATCATTGATTTGACTCTGAATAGGTAAAATGTTGAAAATGTCCATGAAGACTAGATATCAGAATATTAAGAACAGAGAGACCATGACTAGATACCTTTCCCTTCAGAGTATTTGTTGCCTTTTATATTTAAAAAATTATATTTATATATATTTTGAGATGGAGTCTCACTCTGTTGCCCAGGCTGGAGTGCAGTGGCGCAATCTCCGCTCAATGCAACCTCTGCCTCCCGGGTTTGAGCGATTCTCCTGCCTCAGTCTCCTGAGTAACAGGGATTACAGGTGCCCACCACCACACTCAGCTAATTTTTGTACTTTTAATAGAGACAGGGTTTCACCATGTTGGTCAGGCTGATCTCAAACGCCTGACCTCAAGTGATCCACCTGCCTTGATCTTCCAAAGTGCTGAGATTACAGGCATGAGCCACCGCACCAGGCCCATATTTTTATATTACAGAAGCTAATGTATTGAGTGTCGATTAATCCAATTTTGCTACCAAAAAAATAGTCAAAGTAAAGGCCTGTTCATTTGGGTTTAAAAGGGCTCTAGACATAAAAGTAAAATACAAATATACACATAAAAATAAAACGTTAGCCTCTCTTTCGAAGCTAAATTTTCATCTGATAAGAATACACCATGTTCATACTACAGTATTCATATGAACTGCCTTTGAGGCGAAGTAATTTTATATTTAAGTGTTTTTGAATCCAAAGCAGTTAACAGTCCTCAGGTGGCTGCCCCATACAGTGATCTGCTCTACCACAAACAGGGCCACAGTGCGCCATTCTAATGGACGGGACAGAATTTCTATTCTAGAAACTTCCCCAGAATTCACACACCTGTTATGATGAAACAAACAGAGCAGAATTTTGGTATGAGCATGACTCTCCATTGGCATATTAGAAAAATGTTCATAATTGTAAACTTTTCATAATTATAAGCTTTTGAATTGTAAGTTAATTGTAAGTTTTAATTACAAATTAAAACTATCTGGGTCATTCAAGAGAAGCCTCATCCTTTTATGCAGGAAATTTGGCTGAGAGGAAAAAAAAAAAGGTATCTCACTTGAGTTTTGCATGAGATCAACAGGCTGCTGGTTTGAAGCTTGATTCCTTCTAACTTTCTCCTGCTTGCAAGTTAGTCTTTCTAATCTGCATTTTAACCTGCCCTCCTTTGGAAGGAATGTAGTTAAGGTTGGGGTTGTAACATGATGGATGAAAGGGAATCTCCACTGCAACTTTGGCTTTTTCAGTGTGCTTTACATGCACAGTGAAAGGAAAACATCTTGGGGCCCCCAAATCACTAAACTAAAGGGAAAAGTCAAACTGGAAACTGCTTAGGGCCAGCCTGCCTCCCATTCTATTCAAAGTCACCCCTCTGCTCACTGAGAGAAGTGCATTTCTTTTGGAGAAATATATTCAGCTTTTCACCCTCAAACTAAACTTGAATCTTTTAATGATTATAATGCTGTGAGCCCCCAAAATCTGAGACAGGTCTCAGTTAATTTAGAAAGCGTATTTTGCCAAGGTTGAGGACACGTGCCCATGACACAGCCTCAGGAGGTCCTGACAACATGTACCCAAGGTGGTCAGAGCACAGTTTGGTTTTATACATTTTAGGGAGACATGAGACATCAACTGACATATGTAAGATGAACACTGGTTCAGTCTAGGAAGGTGGGACAACTTGAAGGGGGAGGGAGCTTCCAGGTCATAGGTAGGTAAGAGATATGGTTACATTCTTTTGAGTTTATGGTTAGCCTCTCCAAAGGGGGCAATCAAGGCTGGGCACAGTGGCTCATGCCTGTAATCCCAGCACTTTGGGAGGCTGAGGCAGGTAAATCACCTAAGGTCAGGATGAGACCAGCCTGGAAAACATGGTGAAACCCCATCTCTACTAAAAATACAAAAATCAGCCAGGCAGGGTGGCACATGCCTATAATCCCAGTTACTTGGGAGGCTGAGGCAGGAGAATCACTTGAGCTCCAGAGGCGGAGATTGCAGTGAGCCGAGATTGTGCCACTGCACTCCAGCCTGCGTGACAGAGTGAGACCCTGTCTCAAAAAAGAAAGGCAGCCTGTCGATCTCATGGCAAAACTCAAGTGAGATCTCTTTTTGTTAAGCTGAGACTGCCTAAATACGGAAAGGATGTTAATAAATTTAAAAACCTGATAATTATCTGGGTTATTCAAGAGAAGCTTCATCCTTTTATGAAGGAAATTTGGCTAAGAAAAAAAAAGGGAAAGCTATTTGGTATCTTTTTAAACATATACAGCTAAGTTGCATAGCTGTCTTGTGTCACCATTTCCCTTGGAATCTCTAAACAGAGCCAAATATGGAACCAGAACTCGAAGCAGCAGCGATGAAAATGGCAGCAAGGCCACAGCCAGTAAATTTGCACATGAAGTCTTTTCGAGGGCCCTGAGAGACACTGAGCAGAGGCTCTTTGGTCAGTAAAATAAATACACTCAGAAGGAGAAACGCGCTGAAAAATAAGTTTGTAATAGAAACCTTAGTAAATATGAGAAACATACCAAGCCCAGTATGTTAGGAGAAAAGATGTGTAAGAAATTTTATGAGAAAGCTCATCCAATGTCCCGTTTTCTTTCTACTTTATTAGCAGGAGTCTGCCCAAAGGCAACTTGATTTCTCCTTTTTAGGAAGGCAGCAGGTGCCATGGGACTACAGCTCTCCGGGAAGTGAGGAAGCTGATACTTCACCCTGTGTTCTGCTATCCTATGGCACAGCACATCTTGAAAGTAAGCTGTGAAAAGCCAGCCAGCCAGTGGCCAGCCAGGGCCCTTAACACTTTGATGGGCTCCTGCACTTACGCAGCATGATCCTGCAGCAGAGAGCAGTGCACTTTAAAGCACAGACCTGGGGAGTAAAAAGACTTTTTCCTTTTTAATAATTGGGGTAAGAACCCATTAAAGCCATTCAAGAGATTAAATCCACAGTGCAAAGATGGCTATCATGTTTGTTAGGCTGATTAGAGATAAGTACTGCAGAGTCTCCCACAGTCCAGATGATCGCCCTTGTGTCAAGCAAATCCCCTGGGCTGTAAACTAAACCTGCTTCTGTTTGCTCTGCTCTCGGTGAAGGTGGGAGTGGTCCCTGTCAGACTGTCAGACCTGGAAGGAACTCAGGCAAAACCTCAATCCCTCCTCTGAGGCTTGGAGAGAGCCAGAGGGTTTCTGGAGGACCCTGCAGTGGACGGTAGGGAGAGGGCAGGTCATTAAAAACCATGTCTCCCAGACCAGGCGCGGTGGCTCACGCCTGTAATCCCAGCACTTAGGGAGGCCAAGGTGGGCAGATCATGAGGTCAAGAAATCGAGACCATCCTGGCCAACATGGTGAAACCCTGTCTCTACTAAAAATACAAAAATTAGCTGAGAGTAGTGGCATGTGCCTGTAGTCCCAGCTACTCGGGAGGCTGAGGCAGGAGAACGGCGTGAACCCAGGAGGTGGAGGAGTTGCAGTGAGCCAAGATCTTGCCACTGGACTCCAGCCTGGAGACAGCAAGACTCCATCTTAAAAAAAAAAAGACCATGTCTCCCAAGTTCCAGAACCACATGCTATCTGCTTACATTAAATCTTCTGATTCATTCTGATAAAACTTAAGATGCTAATTTCAAGTATATCAAGTTTAAAATCTGAATGTACTGAAACAAAGACTCCCCCCTTTAGCATCTGCTAATTTCCTTAGAGAACTCTCCAATGAATAGATGAATTATGATGCCTCCCTACAATTAAATGCCATGCTGTGAAATACCATGCTGTGAAATGGTTTAGCACCCTATTTAACCACGAGCAAGTATTCCTTATCTATTAACTGGGAAAAAGAAATTGCAGAATAAACCCATTTCTATAAGTGGTAGGTCTAAGGATATCTTAGCATATGCATAGAAAGATTAGGAAAAATAAACTCCAACCCTTTGATCGCCTTTACCCTGAAGGGGTGAAATTGGATGACCCTCAGTTTTAACTCACACATTGCCATGATGTAAAACATGCAGAGTAAATATTGCCATGACTAGAAACAAGATAAATAAACTCTTAAAAAGAAAACTTCCAAAACAGAGTTCTTCCTTCTTGTGCCCCCTTCCCTGTAGGAACTACAGAGTAGAGCTTTCCTTTGTAAAGAAATTGTCAAATAATCCTTCTGTCTTCCTTTTTCCAAACCTAAGAATCTCCATTCTCTTGGGTAGGTCAGCTGCGATGGTAGAAAAAGTGATATATATTTTCATATACTTTCCTAGAAGAACAAAAGTGCTTTCCCCTCATCATGAAGGCAGATTCTTTTGGGATTCAAACCCCTGAATTTTAGAACCCTAAAAAGTGTGAGTGAAACTCTCACCTGTTCAAGGCATAAGGATTTAGATATGCTCCTAGTGCTCTGAGCTTCACAAGACAAAGGCAGACATCACCTCAAAGGCACACACAGAAGCATGTGTCAAACATGTTAGGAAAATCCAATAGTGGGTCAATCTGTGCTAGCAAATGAACACAGCTCCTAAGATCACACACGTCATGCATTTTAAACGTTGAACAGTGTGAAGTTTTCCTTTTTTTATAAAGAAAGTTGGCCAGGCACGGTGACTCACACCTGTAATCCCAGCACTTTTGGAGGCTGAGGCAGGTGGATCACCTGAGGTCAGGAGTTTGAGACCAGCCTGGCCAACGTGGCGAAACCCCATTTCCACTAAAAATACAAAAAAGATTAGCCAGCAGTGGTGGCGCACACGTGTAATCCCAGCTACTCTGGAGGCTGAGGCAGGAGAATCACTTGAACCCAGGAGGCGGAGATTGCAGTGAACCAAGATTGCATCACTGTACATCAGCCTGGGTGACAGAGTGAGACTCCAACTCAAAAAAAGAAACAAAGGAAAGAAAGAAAGGGAAAAAAAAAAAGGAAAGAAAGTCAAGGAAGGATTCACTGAAGAGGCAGGACCTGGAGATGCAGCCTGAGTAAACAAAGCCAGATGGCCAAGGGCTGCAAGCTGGGGTAGTCCACGCTGGAGCATCCCAGTCAGTACACATGAATTCCCACCTCACTCCCCACATCAGTGACCACAAAGACATGGCCTTGGCTGTGCCAAGACCACAAACCTCCTTCCCTAGGACAGCAGGGTAGCAGCTGGACCACCAGAACTCCCAGGGCCAGTTGTCTCCAGCCTAGAGCACCCTTTTTCATTGACCTTAATGTGGTCTCTGCTGATTATAATTTACCTATATTTTATGGCCTCAAAATATACTTCTGAAACACTGAGGGTTTCTGGGAATGGACTCGCAAAGCAGTGGGGGTGGTGGAAATGCTGAGTAATGGTCAGGAGTCCACTCACATCCTCTCATGCCTTCTCATTAAATCTCCTTTCCTACACTTTGGGAGGCCAAGGCAAGCAGATTACCTGAGGCCAGGAGTTCAAGAGCAGCCTAGCCAACATGGCAAAACCCTGTCTCTACTAAAAATACAAAAATTAGCCTGGCATGGTGGCGAGTGCCTGTAATGCCAGCTACTCAGAAGGCTGAGGCACAAGAAACGCTAGAACCTGGGAGGCGGAGGTTGCAGTGAGCTGAGATTGTGCCACGGCACTCCAGCCTGGGTGACAGAGTGAGATTCTGTCTCAAAAATAAAACAAAATCTCCATTCCTATAATATCCTCAGTAATAGGCTGCCACACTCAAACTAGCAAGCTCTGAAATACATTAAACTCAGGTCACTTATATACCACTTTGTGTCTTGCCAGCCTCAAATTCAGAGATTCTTCATTAAGAGCCTCAGGGGTACCTCTATACTCTATACACAAAATGCAATTGCATTTCCTTTATTTCTTGCTTTATAATCATTTCCATTTCTATGATTTAGCCAGAATAATTGCTATTGTAACACTCAAAAAGACAGTTACATGTACAAACTATGCATTATAGACAGACATATTTGGAGACTGCCTGGTTTAAGGCCATGTGGTAAATACAGAGCTTGAATTATAACTATCTGGTCAAACCACAGAAACCATTATTTTGTGATGCATACAGTTAACTCAAGCCCATAAAAAGCCTTGTGTTTTCTGGAGTGGAGGGTGAAGGGTTGAGAAATTCTTCCAATTATCAGGAGGACTGGAGAGTAAAGCGTACAGATAGGGTGAAGGCAGAATCTCCGACAGCACGTAGATGTCCAGTCATACCATGTAAAAAAATGTGTTTGGTACTCACAAGGAAAGAAAAACACAGCTTGACGTTGAAAAGCTTTCATTTATAATATGCTGAGCCATGTTTATATCTTGGGAGAAGTTTCATGCAGTGCAGCAACAAAGCAAAATATTTTTTTTAATGCACCAAAGGTCATTGAGTAGCTCCAGACACCAAGCTGAGAGCCTACAATACAAAACAAAGAGTGATGGAATTTGCACCCTGAGATTTGGAATGGCTCAGCTTGAGAAACCAAGAACTCGTCCTAACCTTGATCCACTCTCCTGTTATCCCCTCCATCACTTCCCTGACACCCTCAAACCACCCCGCACAGAATGGAGAGGGTCTAACAGATGAAGGATTGGAGACACAGGCATGGTGACAGTCACCGAGGGACCACTGAGGGACCTGGACCTGCAGCAATTGCAAAGGACACAAGAGACCCCGGCTCAGTGGCCATGGAAGAAACAAAGACCATTTACCCAGCTTCTGACAAAGAGCCAGGCTGCTCACAACCTTATGCTTCCCCTCAAGTTTAAGGCAGAGGTTTTCAACCTACTGGAATCACATGAGGAGCTTTAGAAATTCCTGGTGCCTGGCACCCACCTCCAGAGTTTCTGGCATGACTCTGGTGTGAAAGGTGGCAAGCCAAGGTACATGGAGCAGCCTGAATGCTGGGATTTTTAAAAAGCTCCTCGGATGATTTCTATGTGCAGTCCAGGCTAAGAATCACTGCCTAGCACCTTGCCAGGAAGGAAACAACAGAACATTCTGTTGTTATGGTGATATAGTGACGATTAGGACCGTGCTTCTCAACATTTGATGTGCATAGCAAGCACCTAGTGACCTTGTCAGAATGCAAATTGTGATTGGGTAGGTCTGGGATGAGGCCTGGGCACCTGCATTTTTAACAGTGATGTCTTGCTGTGAACAGAATAGGTTCTAATCTCCCCAAATTTGGCACCATCCTGGAGAGAGGCTCTGCAGAAATGAAAGCATAGTAAAGCTTAATCCCTGTTATTTTAGATAAAGCTTAATCCCCGTTATTCTTCAATGATGTTGAACAGAATTTAATTTCATTGAATAAACTCAGGACATCGTGGACAGTGATATCCATCGAAAGCAAGGCATGTATGACAATGTGTCCCCCTTTATTAAATGGCATCAGTGTGTGCTGGGTTTTTGGAGTCGGGGGGAATGATTTTTGTGACTACTTTTGACGACTTGTCCAACTTTTGTTTTTAACTAGTGGGATGAATGTCACTGTTTCCAGCAGTCCTCCCTTCCTCTAAAGTGCCTCTTTTAAATTTGCAGTTGGCAGAAAAGCAAGGTAACCACAATTGTCAGGCCTTCAATAGCCCAGTAGTTGAGACGAAAACAGGCTCCGGAGTCAGACTGCCCGGTTTTGAAGCCCAGCCCAGCCCTGCTACGTACCTGCATGTGACCTTGACACTAGGTAAGAGCTTGCACAGTATAAAGACAAGCTGGAACAGCTTCTGACAGTGAGTCCTCACACACGGGGCAAACTGAGGCACTCATCAGACAGCATTTGATGCTTTTTTATATCCATCTTTGGTTCCTCAAAGCCTTTTGTAATATCTATTTCTTGTGATGTTTTCTTTATAATATCCATTTTGGATTCAAAGCTCCCTTGTATTGTCATCCCTTTCCTTCTCCCCTTCTTCCTTTTTCAGCTGTGTTCCAGATAGAAGTTGTTGCCAGTCATAAGTATGGGGTTACAATACAGTTTCTCTCTCCCTGTGTCCACCCAACCAGGCCAGTGTGATCTGCAGAAAACCAACAATACCAAAATCAATTTTACAGAATTTTTAAAACCCTTCAAATGTTCTCAGAGATAAAAGCCTGTTGATATTATATTCTAAGTTTTTCTCATCATTCAGATTTGGCCAGAACTACACTCCACTGCATTTTTGTTTGGGGTCAACCTTGCCTCTAAAGGGCATCATCGCCTGCTCTCATACAACCTGCAGTTGGTTCAACAAGTCTGTGGTCTAGGTGGGTTCCCAGGAAGGCAACCTCTGCTCTACCATGCAATTTCACACCACAAAAAAAGTGAGCCATTTATTTGTGGGAAAATTCCAAAATGAAGCAAGGACACATTATCAAGAGCAATCCAAATGAAAGCAAAGAGGCCATAGTCACAGAAAAAGCCACATCGTGATCTGTGCTGGCTTACACATGCCCTCCAATCTTCGAGGAAATAGTGCTAGACAAAGGCAGAGGGTTACAAAACTTACATTTGTCTATCTATGAACCTTTCTAAGTTTAAGCCTACTGAAGTTAAAATGGGTATGTTAAAGGTGAGAAAATTTTCACAACTTCATCTCCATAGGATCCTATTTCTGAACAGATCTGTGCCTGTGTTTTTTTTTTCTCTACACCATATCATTCCTTTACCTTCCTAATACATCAAATGATTAATTCCAGTTTCCTAACTTTTCCCTTCCTTTGCCAAAATACCATTATCAGACTTTGTCTCTCTTGCCTCAGAATATTTCTTTTAGACTGTTCTCTCCTCCTCCACTACTGTTTTCCACAGTCATTGTTAAAGCCATCACTATTTAGGAGTCTCCATGAGCTTTGTGGAACAAAACAGCTAGTATTAAAAGGAAGTTCAAAAATTCATAAGTTTAGGCTGGGCGTGGTGGCTCATGCCTGTAATGCCAGTACTTTGGGAGGCCGAGATGGGTGGATTACCTGAGGTCAGAAATTTGAGACCAGCCTGGCCAACATGGTGAAACACTGTCTCTACTAAAAGTACAAAAAAATTACCCGGGCATGGTGGCACAAGCCTCTAGTCCCAGCTACTCGGCAGGCTGAGGCAGGAGAATCCCCTGAACTCTGGAGGTGGAGGTTGCAGTGAGCTGAGATTGCACCACTGCCCCCCAGCTTGGGCGACAGAGACTGTTTCAAAAAAAAAAAAAAAAATTCTTAAGTTTAATCGCTGATATATTCTGCATAGTATACCCGTATAGTGGTATTATACATTTTTAGCCATACATGGAAAAATATAAAGTTATAACTGATTCAGAATACCCTTCAGTGAAAATGGCTTTTTTTCCAAATGTATATTCCTCCAAATATATGCTATCATTTGATCTTTGAATGTAAAAAGTTTTCTACTATACCAATTCAAAACTAACACTTCAGCTGGGTGCAGTGGCTCATGCCTATAATCCCAACACTTTAGGAGGCTGAGGAGTTCAAGACCAGCCTGGACAATGTAGCAAGAATCCATCTCTACATAAAATTAAATTAGCCAGGCATGGTGGTGCATTCCTGTAGTCCCAGCTACTCAGGAGGCTGAAGCAGGAGGATAGCTTCAGCCTGGGAGATCGAGGCTGCAGTGAGATATGATCGCACCACTGTACTGCAGCCTGGGCAACAGAGTGAGACCATGTCTCAAAAAACAAAAACAAAAAACCCTAACATGTTGAAATGTGTGGAGAGGTGACTTTCAGCCTACCAAGTGTGTGATAATTGATATGCAAATCAATGAGGGACGGTAGCAAGCCAAGGTAACACTCAAGGGTTACTCTACTGGCACAGGAAGGCTTGTCATGGAAAACTGTAGAAAGGCAGCAGGAAGTGAGTGCTCAATCAACTCCTTGCAATAAAGTCAGCTTCTTAGAAACTGGCAGATTATGCTTATTTCGAGTATCACTTAGGAATGATGACTTGAAAGAAGTTCCAGCTCAACAAAAACTGTGATTCCTGGAGATCAGAAAACCAAGTGACAACTAAAGATGCTTGGCCAAGATATCCAAACACTGTAATATAAATAAGGTGATACACAGGTAAGTGACGCAAAGATGAAGATGAGTGACTGTCCCAAAGTCACCTTGAGAATTCAGACATGTGGATGAGGTTATTATGGATGGAAAGTCCCACTCCCAGTGTTTGTATTAAAGTGGATCTGCAGGAGTCAAGTTTTCTTCTGTAAGGGGCTAGGCAGTAAATATCTCGGACTTTGGGGGCCAAACTGGGATTCTGTGTGTTCTTTTGCAATGCTTTAAAATCAAAAATGACTCAAACTATTAGAGTACAAGAACAAGCCATGAGCCCTAGTTTGCCAATCCCTGCTCTATACCAAACTCCCAGGGTTAGACCCTGCCTGTTGAGAGCCCCCCTGTATCTCCCACCAGTTCTGTTTACACAGCCTCCTGTGGGGCAACCCACAGAGTTGACATCTGCCCCTGTCATTCCCAGAGGACCAAGGATGAGAAGCTTCACTGCAGATGAGGCAAACAGAATATCTCACAGGAGTGGCCAAGAAAGAAAGCTCGAGAATAGATGTGGTCCCAGTTTCTGAAGTCCTCAAGGGCATGGTAACATGATCTAGTTCTACCACAACCAATAAGGTGACAACATATTCATCCAAGCTTTCACATCGGCTCTTAGCACACATGGATCATACCTTACAGCTAGAAAGATGTGACATTTTGCTTAATGAGGATTAAGTGTGGAGGCATCACCACCACCCCATTCTCTACAGGTGTTTCAAGCTGGAAACTAACTGTTCAAGAAGTGTCACATCCTTATATGACAAATCTATAATGCATTATGTGGAGAGTCAAGCAATGTTGGAAGGGCGTGCCATCTTTAAAATTCTGCTTAGTCCCCGTCGGAAAACATGAGGCTGGCCTAGGTCAGCTGGGCTTGGGGTATTTGTCCCTAAGTCAGGCAACTCTGATGCTGCCAGCCACATCACAGGTCACATGACAAAATAACTCACCTCCTCTTTGTAATGCTTTCACATTCCAATAATTCTTGGAAGAAACTTGTGGTACATGCTAAGTTCTTGCTAGCGCCTCTGCAGAAAACCTTCTGTTACCACTATCCCTGGGTTTTCCTGACTCTGCTTGAAGCTGTGGGATTTCTGTTGCTGAAAGGACACAGCTGGGCTACCGGAAATTAAGATCTTAACCCCCAAAGTGTGACATTAATCAAATGTATGTCCAAAACAAGTATCTTAAAAAGGTCCCAAAGGAAATCTTTGGGTCAAAATTCCTTTACTGAAAGATAAAGGGAACTGAAATTCCATGAGGACAGAGGATTTTTGCTGTGGTTGGGGGTTTGTCCAATTTTAAGATATACTCTAAGTGTCTAGAATGGTGCCTGGCAGATTGTAAGCACCCAACAAGTATTCGTTGACTAAGTAAATGAAGATCGTTTGTAAGATTAAAATTAGTCAATAGCTTCGCAGAAAAAAAGGACCTCACTTGGCAGAAGAGGAACTGCAGATGTTATAGCTGTTTACTTTTTCATCCCGCAAATAAAAGCAATAATCTAAAACAGAATGTGATCTTTGTTCTTTAGATACTCAACAATGCCCCAAATGCCAGCAGACCCTCTAAGCTCACAAAAGCAGCTCCGGTCCTGCTGAGCAGGAGAACAGCAGGGTTTGGAAAGCTGCTGAGTGAAATGCAAGCCTTCTCCTGAGAAGACAGAATATCTAGAATCAAGAAAGAGGCGTTTGGCTTTTCCGGGTGCACCCACCCCAGCTTCACTTACAAAGGATGAAGTTAACCATAGGAAGTCAGGCAGCAACCAGAGTAGCAACTGGATCTGATCTCAAAGGACACATCAGTGAAAGAGCAGCCTTTTGTGGTTACTGAGTTAAAATTGTTTCCAATTACTCTGCATTGTTTCTCTGAGAGTGAGTGAGAAGCGATACAGAATCTTCCCTCCCTCCTTCCCTCTAACACCTGTTCTTGTGAGAAGGCAGGGGGACCACCTTTAAAACCTTGATCCTCTACTCCAAAGCCAGTGTCTGTGACACAATTAACACATGGGCAGGAACCCACACGTCCTCATCAGGTGTTATTTAAGATAGCAAGTTCAAGGAGTTAGTGATAGCAGCCAGAATCTAGCACCTGCTACACATTTAGCAATTAAAGTTAAGCAGGTCTAACTGGGAACCAATGAAAACAATGGCAGCATCTCAGAGGTACAGTTAATCTCCGGTTTTTAGAACAGACTTCCTAGCTCAGATTTTAAATAAAGCACATTTGGAAAGGAAGAGAAGTTTTTTGAAGGCCTAACAGATTTCAGTTCAATCTTATTGTTTACTTTTAACATAGTCATTCTGTCATTCAACAAATACGTATAGGACAGCCTCTCTGTCCAGACACAGAGCTAGCCTCTGAGGATATAGTCATGAATGAGAACAGATGGCCCAGAGGGTTGACAGCCCATGCTAGAGATGGCCTAACACAGGAGAGGAGAAGGCTGCCTTCGGCATGCAAGGTGTGTGATTCAGGTCATTCTGCACAAAACCACCTCCACCTAGCCCCTGCTCTCTTCTTCACAAGTTTGTTTGTTTTGTTTGTTTTGAGACAGAGTCTCGCTCTGTTGCCCAGGCTGGAGTGCAGTGGCGTGAGTGATCTTGGCTCACCACAACCTTCACCTCCCAGGTTCAAGTGATTCTCCTGCCTCAGCCTCCTGAGTAGCTGAGACTACAGGCGTGTGCCACCATGCCCGGCTAATTTTTATATTTTTAGTAGAGACGGGGTTTCACCATGTTGTCAGGCTGGTCTCAAACTCCTGACCTCCTGATCCGCCCGCCTTGGCCTCCCAAAGTGCTGGGATTACAGGCGTGAGCCACCGCACCTGGCTAGAGTTCTTCACAATTTTCATATCATTTCCTCCCTGAACTACATGCCCTGAATGAGCCAACTCTTCACAGAGCTGCCCTCAGTACCTGGCCTTAGCTATGCCAGCCAGAGGACAGGGAAGCAAGCAGAGGAGAGAGAAATCAGAATGGGCCTGGGGCTGATGATCCTATTTCTAGTCTTCTTTCTGCCAGTAAGACCCTTCAAAATCCTGGACAAGGGATGAAAGGGGTGTAACTTCAAGTTCTAATTCAGGCTGTGCCTTCCACTGGCTCTTATGGCCATGAGTAGAGTAGCTTGGCTAGTCAGGGAGGTAGCAGGAAACAACAATACTCTAATTTTCCCAGGGCACTAGGTTTCTGGGCTCTCCTACATTTCAAAATAGCATCTGGAAACGAGTGAAGTTTCTGGCTGTGGTCTCAAATTGCTCTTTCGAAAAGATAAAGTTCATAAGACTCACAAAATTCAACAAACATCCATTGAGTATCTAAAACATTCAACATGCAGACTTGGCAAGATGTAGTGATGACGATGGGAGGTATTACTAACATAGCACTTCCTATGTGTCTTGAATTTTTCAAAGCACTTTATATGTATTAAGCACAATCCTCACAGCGGCCCTATAATTTAAGTACCAATTGGATGCTCATTTTACAGAGGAGAAAATTAAAAACACAGAGATTAAAACTGTTCAAGGTCACAAAACCACCAAGTAGTAGAGCTGGGATTCAAACTGCAGCAAAGAGTTTATATTATTTTATGTGTTTTGACATTATCGAACCCCCCCATGGGAACTTGGTGACTTGCCAGAGAAGTGCACTATACACTCTTTCCTCAAATGTGTCCTTACCTAGAGCCCAAATGCTATCAATCTGGTAGTACTATTCTAATTAAAAGGACCTTGCTCTTCAAAGTACTCTAAGTAAACACATTTGCAGAAATATCACATTAATTTTCACATTCTCACAAGACTTGGCAACATAGTTGCATTACCTCAAAGAAAGGTCATTGTTTTACATCCCCCATGTCACTATTTCCCATGAGAACGTGGGAATTAGGCAAGAACACCATCTAATGAGACAGCACTAGCTGGACAGATGAATACTAGCAGGGCAGAGGGGCACCTGGGGCATCCATACCACTCAGCCTCCACGTGGAGCTCCACGAACCCAAAGTCAAAAATCACAGCTAGTTTTTAAAAAGTATTTAACACACAGTTCAAGAACCATTTCGTCAAGCCAACACACACACACACACACACACACACACACACACACACGAAGCCATGCCTATCTCATCTTGTTTTCTGTGAAGGTGATGGCAGTCTGTTGGAGTGAGCATCCCTCAAAGGTCTACAATGTGGCCAAGGACTTTGATTGTACATTGTTCTTTTTTTAAATAACCGTTCCAAATATCGTGAGATGCACTGTTACACGAAGTCCCTTGCCTTCCTAAAAGCCACCCTACTTCTAAGAAGAAGGGCTCAGTCCTCTCCGGAGTCTACACAGGGGAGGTGATAGCATTGCTTTCATGTAAATCACGTAATGCGAAAATTTTTAAATCTTCATCTTAAAAGTATTTTATTTTCACCAGCCTTCATGGCCCCCCTTTTTTGTCCCTTAACTTGAGACATATGAAGGCTTTTGGTCTCCCTGAGAGTGGGTGGAGGCAGCCAGGGCTTAACTGTACACTGACTTGAGACCAGTTGAATGAAGGTATACACTTTTAAAAAGGGGGGGGAAACCATTTTGAAGAACATGGTTAAATCTGCTTTTGACCAAAAGCCATTTCTAGCTGCTTGTCTCTCTTCCCCATCACTAGTACAGCATATGAACTACATGACTTTGAACTCAATCATACACCATTGCTTACTGGTCACAGTTTCAAAGACCTTGATATAAAATCAAGTCTGCAAACTGAGGCCAGAGATTGTATTTTATCATTTTATATTCAAACATTTCCTAGGACTATTCTGAGCTTGAAATCAATGCACGATAGATTATTAATTAAGAAGTCAAGGGTTGATTAGGATGTTTATTCCACAGCCTCAATGAAAACTGGGTTTCATTAGTGTTTCCTACACACAAGCATATTTCTTGTTTAAGAAAGCTTTCTTTTTTTTTTTTTTTTTTTTTTTTTTTTTTTTTTTTTTGAGACAGAGTCTCACTCTGTCACCAGGCTGGAGTGCAGTGGTGAGATCTCGGTGCCCTGCAACCTCCACCTCCTAGATTCAAACGATTCTCCTGCCTCAGCCTCCAAAGTAGCTAGGACTACAGACACACACCACCACACCCAGTTAATTTCTGTATTTTTAGTAGAGACGGGGTTTCACCATGTTAGCCAGAATGGTCTCGATCTCTTCACGTCGTGATCCACCCGCCTTGGCCTCCCAAAGTGCTGGGATTACAGGCGTGAGCCACCGCACCCAGACAGGAACCTTTTTATTGATATCACCTAATAAAGGAAAGGTAAAATCTTTTGTTCAAGCTACATGGTTTGGGAAAGGGGGGAAAAGAACTTGTGGGCAAAACTTTGATACCCACAAGACGGGTAATGCTGTAATAACTTTATATGCTTAGTTTGGCTATCAGTTCAGTTCAGCTACATCACCCAACTCTGATATCTTAACTACGGGTAAGAATATTCCCTGTGTCACATTATAATGCTGAGCAAATACATAAACTCACTAAGCTGTCACTGGCATTCATTTGAGAAGTGCTTAATAAACATTGGGTACTTGGCACAATACACAATGGGGATAGACAGTCCATGGAGACAGTGACCCTGTGACTAAGATAAAATCCTACAAGGAAAGAGTTATGTATGTACGCACGAATTTTGTGTATAATATAAGCTCAATTGTCTAAGACAGACTGCAAGGGCAATGGTAATTCAGAAAGCCTGAATGTGATCCTAGGGATGACAGTGTTTTCTGTGAAACTCTGTCTTTGAAATTTACAGCCATCTGGGTTTATATAGTCTTCTTACTTATATCCCAGAATCTGGAACATCCCATAGGCACCTCTGGGATGACGAAAGGGCTCATGCATTGAAGTCAGACAACTCTGAGTTTGAATCCTGGCTCTCACATATAGTTTTGTGACCTTGGGCACATCATTAATATTTAATCCCTCTGAGGTTTGCTTCACTTTTTTGTAAAGCTCAGATAATACAAATGCTACAAAGTTGGCTGTACGTGAGATGGCTATATGTGAAGTGCATAAAATAGTGAAATACACTGTCAAATCCTCAAGTTGTCACTCCCATTTAATATCTAATAAAAAATGCTAGAAGTGGACAGGTGTTGCTTACATGAAGCTAAGTAAAACAGAAGTAGGGTAAGGAGGTAGTTTCAGGACAAAGGATATTCAGAGTCCATTTTTTCTTCTCCAAATCATTTAGTTTACCATAACTTTTGGGTATAATGGCAGATCAGATTTATCACTCATTCTATCATACTTATTTTAGTATTAGACCTATCTCTCATATCAATGATTTAAGAGATGAGGTCTTGGCTGGGAGTGGTGACTCATGCCTGTAATCCCAGCATTTTGGGAGGCCAAGGCGGGCAGGTCACTTGGGGTCAGGAGTTTGAGACCAGCCTGGCAAAATGTGGTAAAACCTCATCACTACTAAAAATACAAAAATTAGCCGGACATGGTGGCAGATGCCTATAATCTCAGCTACTCGGGAGGCTAAGCCAGGAGAATCACTCAAACCCAGGAGGCAGAGGTTGCAGTGAGCCGAGATCACATGCCATCACACTCCAGCCTGGGCAATAAGAGCGAGACTTCATCTCAAAAAGTCTCACTTTGCCATACAGGCTGGAGTGAGAATGCAGTGGCATGACACGTTAGTAACTTTTTTTTTTCTTTTTTTTTAAGGAGTCTTGCTCTGTCACCAGGCTGGAGTCCAGTGGCGTGATCTCAGCTCACTGCAACCTCTGCCTCCTGGGTTCAAGTGATTCTCCTGCTTCACCCTCCCGAGCAGCTGGGACTACAGGTGTGCGCCACCGCCCCCAGCGAATTTTTGTATTTTTAGTAGCGATGGGGTTTCGCCATGTTGGCCAGGATGGTCTCCATCTCTTGACCTTGAGATCCGCTAGCCTCGGCCTCCCAAAGTGCTGGGATTACAGGCATGAGCCACCGCACCTGGCCTAGTAACTTTTTACAAGTCATTTTTAAACACATTTCAGGTTCAGAATTGGCTTCCAGAGTTCCTTCACTTGTGCTGAAAACCATTCACCAAAAGCCACCTGGTAAAGAGAATGCTATATAGTCAAAGAACATTCCATCAGTAATGCTGCATTACTTACGGCTCAATTCAAAGTAACTTTTAAAGGCTGGCTTCCTGGAAGGCTGGTCCTTTATCTCACTTTAGTTTAACAAGGTAGGACAGCTAACTGGTCACCTGCAAAGGCCTCCATGCTCCTTTAAGGATCTGTCTAAATGGGTCTGCATGTATCCTGGGGATGAGGACACTGGTTTCTTACAACAGTGCTTCAAGATTGTATGCATCTCTCATTAAGACAGATTCTGATTCAAGAGATCTGGGGGCAGAGGCCTGGGATTCTAACAAGCTCCCAGATCATGCTGTGCAGCTGGTTTCCAGATGATACTTGAGGTAGCAAGGGTCTACAGGGTTAGGACAATCAAGTCACAAACTGAGGAAAACAGTATCCTCTATTCTTGGGGTTCAAGATGAGTAGATTATAGAAACAGGATAAGACCAATGGAATACAGAGAACGCTTGACTTCCATAGAGAAAATAGATCTAAAAGCAAAATCTAAGATCTTTTCATATATACAAGGATCAACACCACTTTCAAGCTGAAAGCATCCTTTCCCATTCCTTTAAACAAAGTTCTTTCTTCTTCTCCTTGATATAAAACATCATTTTTGCTAGATCTCATAGCAGTTTGAGTAGCTGTTAGTGAAAACATACGCCAAGGTGCTGCTAGTGTCTCCTGTTGATATAAAAGAAACACCACACTGCTTTAAAAAGTCTGGAAAAGACGACAGTCATGGCATTAACAAACAGAATAATCGGGCACCAAATGGTTTCTGAAAATCTAACATGCATTCTGTAACTGTCACTGATTTATGTGAAGTCTGACCTTCAGAGACTAAACGAATGAGCAAACCATCTCAGTGTCATTTCCCATGTTAAATTCGAGGCTTTATACCGTGCTGATAGGAAAACAATGTGTCCTAAGAAACACTGCAGTCGTGTGGATGAAAGACAGGGCTGGAACCAGGCAAGCAATCCTGCTGCCAGCACCACCAGGTCACTTCAGGAGCTCGGTAACCTTGCTCACCCAGTTAGCCTCTTGAAGACTTAACCTGCCAATTGAACATACTCCTTTCTCCTCTACTACCTCCTTTTTGTTCAGCGTTCACCCCCCGCACATGCCAAGAGTCACTCCTAAGCGCAAGGAGTGACTGTTGATTTGCCTAATTGTTGTCCCTCCACTGCCAACAACAGATTTAACAGCAGAAGTACGCGATGTAACTGATGGTGCTTTTGCACCCATAAACTGACAGCCCTGGAATCACTTACGTCTGAACCTTTGGGTACATGAAATGTTCTCAGCTGCAAGAAACGCTATGATTGATTTATAGGCAACAACCTTATGAGGAATAAAACATTGTTTTCTTTCAAGTTCGTTTCTAGGGACTGCTGCGTTACCGTGTACTACTCAGTATTTATCCCGGCAACCCGAGCAGAGTATATGAGTCTCAGAGACAGTCAGGTGTGGGCATATGATCACAGTACCTTGTACAGCGCCTCTAAAAAGCAGATATCCAATAAACGTTTATGGGTGCATGCTCCCCTATCCAGTGAGAGCACTGGAACAGAAGCCAAGAATTCAATGGTGAAAAACCAAAATCAACCCTCATCTCCAAAAGGCTGCAAGCAGAACAGTGGTTCTCTCCTTTAGGAGATAAGAACCACCTGGGGATGGATTCCCTAGCCTCATCCACGCTTAGTTTTAACAAGCGCACGGGGTCACTCATTTAACAGATACCCAGGCGGATCTGTGGCCCACATTCTTAGAAATACTTTTGTCCTCTGCCCCAACAATCTTTTTATTTTCACTCAACACAACCACTCACAATCTTCCTCCTACATTTTTGTCCAGAGGCCGTGACAGTCACACGCTGCCCCAAGAGAAGGTCAGAAGACAGGCAAGTGCCAAGAATTGCCTTGTTGACTTTGTGTTTTCAAAACAAAACACGAATACAAAAGCCGCCATCCGTGTTTGCTATGCCCCACTGTTTACACCCAAAATCCAATCCAATCTCCTTCACAGACTTGTAGCCGCCTCTTCTCCAACTTTTGCCACGCAAGTATTTCAGGGAGCGGCAAACATCCTCAGGATCTCAGGGCACACACCCTAGATGCAAACTCAGTTGCCCAGTGTTGCTCTGACTCCTATCCAACCAACACTCAAAGATTCGCACCGCGCGTCACGCACCCAGCACATTCCAGTGTAAACGCTGCTCGGGTCCCAAGCGCATCTCCAAACCCCTCCTTTACGGCGCCGCCTCCCCAGTCAGCCCAGTTGGCAGTGGCGAACAGTCCGCAGAGCCCCCAGGCTTACCTGTAGCATGTGGTGAGCTCGCCTGTAGGCTTCAGACACGGGTATTTAGTCGTCGCGATTTTACTCTCTGAGCAGATTTCTCTACGAAAAAGAGCAGAGGAAACGTTTGATTCTCAAAGAGAGAGCGGAGGCGGGCAGTGCGCGCTGGGGAGTCCCTGGCGCGTGGGGGGATCGCCGGGCTCCATGTCCCGGCGCGCTGGGCAGGGGCTGGTCCCCAAACGCGTACGCAGAGCAGACTCTGGGCACAGGGACGAGCCAGGCGAGGGTCACGACGGGGCGAACCAGCTCCAGGAGAACGGAAGCGGGGTTCACGAGCTGTGCCCGCCGTTGTGGTACCCGGGGGGAAGCAGGAACGCTAGACGGAGGGTATCCCAGACGCGACCCACGGATGGCAGGGCGCATAGGCTGATACCCGGGAGCTAAGGGAAGTGTAGCCCAGGACAGCTGAGCACTCTCCTTACGGCCAGAGGAGTGAGGGCGTGCGGATCGCTGCGGGAGTGGGCGCCGAGGAGGACCGCCGGCACCCTGGCGAGCCGGACGCGCATCCAGCAGGAGCTTGCGCTGGGGCTTGCAGCGCTTACCTGTCGCCGTCCTCCGGCTCCTCTCTGTAGGTCCACGTGTGTCCCAGCGCCAGGAGCAGCAGCAGCGGACCCAGGCTCCTGCCCAGCTGGCCCCTGGCAGCTCCTCCCCGGCTCGGAGGCGGCGGCACCATCAGGGAAGCTCCCGGCTTCTTCCCAGAGCCGAGCTCTGTCCCGGCCCCGAGTCCTGCTCCTCCGCGGCCGCCGCCTTCCCTCTTCCCGGCAGGGGGCGCCGGAGAGCAGGGGCGTTTGCACCACCTGCACGGGGAGCAGAGGTCAGGATTATGTGGCTGGGGAGAAAATAAGGCTAGGAGTTGGGGTGCCAGCAGAGAGGCAGGTAAAGGGGGGTACCTGCGGTGTCCGGCCGGCACGAGGGCCCTGGGGTCCAAGTTGTCTCGTCGGGACCTTCACGCCGGATTGACAGGCTTCCCGGACTCGGCTTGGGGCTGCGTCCTCGACTCTTCCCTCTCCCTCCTCTGGGAGAACCGCGCAGGGTGGGGAAAGCCGGCGGTTGTTTGCATTTTGCACCAGGGTCGAACGACCGGGAGGAGGAGGAGCTGATTCTCCACCAGAGAGAAGAGGGAGGGGGAGGAGAGGGGTTAATAAGCTTCCTTCCTGTTGTCCATGGGTGTCTAAAGCCCAGGGTCAGGCCAGTGTTCGCCTTTCCTCCTTGAGGACCTACCCTGCGCTTTTCAACTATCTTAGTCTTCTTTTCTCTTAGATTACGTGAGGAAGGGGGAGTTGAAAGGCAAACGGGCCTCTCAAATTGTTCAAACCTGAAATAGCGCTTTTTATATAGTATAATCACTCTTCCTTAAAACCTTTAGAAGAAATTTCTCTGGTTGTTTCATTGGTCAATAAACTATGCTCTGTCTTCTTCATAACTCGAGTTCGGAACAAGTAAGGAGGTCTTTCTGGGAGCCTTACATCTCCTTGCCCTCAGCGGCGTTAATACTGTTTCCATGCCGAGCACATCACAGCTGGAAACGCCCCCTCCCCCATCAAATCAGACGCGTGGGGGCAAATTAATTACAGGTGTTGCTACCTGCTAGTGTATACAGCTGCGTTTATAGATAACAAGAAAACGGAGGAGGGGGGCCCTAAATTGGCTTCCTTGACGGTGACCCTAGTTTAATTCGCGTGTCAGCAACTTAACACTTTGTTGCTCTTTAGGAGTTTTCTCAGCTCTTTCAAGAGAAACTGGGGACGTGGATGTGGCCCAGAAATAAGTTGGAAAAGGAAAAGTTCTAATGCCTAAGCTCTAAAATATGCATGGTTCTGCATTTCACAGGACAACGAGGTGAAAAGGTGGCTTGTTGACAAGTGACCGGTGTGTAAGTTGGTTAGGTAAGCACGTGTTTTGATAAACAGAATATCCTGGTCAACTGAGAATTACCACATATATCACATACACATTTATTTATTTTTATTTTTATTTTGAGATGGAGTCTCGCTCTGCCACCCAGGCTGGAGTGCAGTGTCTCAATCTTGGCTCACTGCAACCTCCGCCTCCCGGGTTCAAGAGATTCTCCTGCCTCAGCCTCCCAAGTAGCAGGGATTACAGACGCATGCTACCACAGCCAGCTCATTTTTGTATTTTCAGTAGAGACAGGGTTTCACCATGTTGGCCAGGGTGGTATTGAACTCCTGGCCTCAAGTGATCTGCCCAACTCAGCCTCCCAAAGTGCTGGGATTACAAGCATGAGCCATAGCAGCCAGCCCACATTGATATTTTTGATAGCAATAACATTCTCATTCTTCTGTAGAATGCTATGTCTTTTCCTAAGATTTTTCATATTCGAGATTTTATTTGGTTCCCACAATATCCCTTCAATCTGAGCATCTGATTTCTTAGTTCGGTGAGGTGCGTTTTTGTTGGTTTATTTTACAAAACTTACATATTCGGAAGACCACCCACTTGATTTTAAAATATGACACTGCTACTTAACACAAATAAGTTAATTTTTATTTGATAATTCAGAAGACATTTCAGAATGTTGCAAAACTGGAGAGTGATCATCATGAGGTCAGAAAAAAAACAACTTACCATGAGGTCAGAAAAAACTGGATTCAAACTCAGGCTGTTTGGTTTCCTAGAGGAGTGATCTGAAGCAAGTTACTTAACCTTCTGACACTCCGTTTCCTCATCTGTAAAATGGGGAAATGTCTCTCATCAATTTTTATGAGTATTAAATGAAGTAATAACTATATTACTATATAAATCCATAGCATTTTGTTTATCACGCCTGGCATATATTGAGTGCCCAGTAAACATTACTACTTGTAACGTAATTATTGTATTGCACACAACTTTAAGTTTTTGCCTTCTAGCTTTCTAGCTTTTCACTTCCTAGATATATAAGAATCCATTTGATAATAGTTGTTTGGGTTCGTAAAGAGAGACCTCACTAAGCACATGAGAAAGCCCTTCTGGGGTTTATGATAATTGTATCTCTTCAGATTGTGACCAAAAACTGTTTGATTTCCATCTTGGGAGAGAGACGCCATCTTGTAGGAGGTTCCATTTTTAATTCCTTACCAATTACTGTATTTTGACAACTTGCTGTCTTTTTTCTCATCTTTACTCATTTTATTCTTCTACTGTTGCATTGTGGATGTTAGTTCTACAGTAATAGACCGTGGTGTAGAAGATTAATTATCAGTTTCATTAAACAGTTACTAGGCTACAAGTGTAGACCTGCAGCATTTCAGGGAAAGTGATTCAGGCTGCAAAATACCAGCAAAACCATTATACACAGCTGTGTGGCAGAAGATTGGCATCAGAGCTGACTTTGCCGCCTTTTTATCTTCAGCTCCTGGTGCTGAGCGCCTATGAGAATGAGGGGTTAGAGAAGGTGCTGGGGCCCAGCAAACAGCTCAGGTTTGCACAGGGAGGAAATCCCAACGGTGGGTGGTCAGAGCATTTCATACATTTCTGCAAGGGGTGAGCTGGAGCTGAAACTTTCTGAAAACACTTTGTCTAGAGGCCTGTAATTTCAACCTACTGGCAGCTACTGACAGCATGGGGTGCATGGAGGGGTTGCTGGTCCGGGGAGCACTGCCAAGCTGGAAAGAGCTATGGATGGCCATATATGGATACCTGCCCCCGAGAAACCAAATACTGCTGTAGAAGACAAAACCTGCACTGCCCAGGATACGGGCTGCATGGGAGATGTCAGTGCTGGGGCTGACTGTGGTGGGAGCCTCAAGGGTGCTGAGTTTTCTTTCCTCCCTTCTAAACCATGCGCAAGCCCAGGCCTGCCCTGTCCCCTCACCTATGAAACACTGGCCTGAGAGAACTTTCCATCCACCTCTTTCATAGGAGTGTTACAAAGATTAATGATAAGGCCCTAAATGGTCCTTGAGGGAGGCTGTGTGTGATTATGTGATTATTTCTTTTCAGCATACCACTTCTCTGCAATGTTTTTCATAAAGATCTGTCAGTTTCCCTGAAACAAACCAGAGAGTGGATAGTTACACAATTTACTGTGTCCTGTGACGTGGGGCTGTGTCTGGGGCTTTCTAGTGCATACTATGTTATAGGTGAGAGTCCCTGGTAGACCAGGTATTGTTAAGTAGTACTGCTGCATGTTGCCTGGGGGTGGGGTGACTGGCTGGAGAATAGAGAGAGGACTGCGTACAAAAGTAAAGTGAAAGGAAAAAAGAAAAGTAAACACCAGGCCACAGGGCAGAGAATATGCTTCTAAATAAAACCAATGGTCTCTTCTCAGTTTTAAGGGACTCCAACATCTTATTTGGAGAAAATCGGGATGTAAAGAACAGACCACCACCAATTGGGACAATTCATTTCACTATTTAAAGATTTTCCTATAAAAAAGATTTGTGGTGGTTGACAAAAACTATTTTATCGTGTGTGTGTGTGTGTACATATGTACACAAACTGTATGTAGTATTGGGCAAAATTAGATAAAGAAATTAAGGCAAAGGAAAAATCAGGATCAAATAATAAAATAAAGCTGTTATGTTAATTGGCAGGGCTGTACAAGCAGAAAGTCCTGGGCCACGTTTCAAGCAGATCACAAGTCAGTTCTCAAATTCTCAGAGGTCAATTCAGGGTAATTACATGATCAGTCATGAGATTCAAGGTAACCATAAAAGAAAAGTCTATAAATTGCTTAGAAAAAAATGACAGATTATTCCCCCAGTCTCCCTGAAATATAGCAACAGTCACCTAACTGTAAGGTAAGGTGAAACAAGGCTCAACAAGTGTGGGTAAAGTTCCTATTGTACTGTGAGTGATAGACATATGATAAGATATCCCTAAAATAAACAGATTGCCCTGATACCTTTCCTTCAGTTTCAGTTTTGATTGACATATATAGCCAGGTCTGCTTAGAGAATTAGGGTTACATCTTGGAAGGTGTGAAAGTGTGCCAGTCTCCAAACCATTGTGGGGGACTGTTTGAGGCAAGGAGAATAAAAAGTTTTTAAAACAGTAAATGGATGTTAAAGCCCTGGTTTTGGGGTGTGTACATTACATTTGCGCTAAGCCCGTCTTAGTTTTAACTTGCGCAAATTCTGAAAGTTGATTGAAGCTGTTGGTCTCTGGAATATTCTCCCAAGGCAGGAAGAAATGTCTGATTCCCGTGTCCATAATAGAATCACACCATTTTTGCCCAATTTTGAAATAAAAGCGATTTTCAAAGATTAGTTAGCTTTATATGTGGGTAGGCCACTCAAAAAATGTACAAATAGAAAAAAGAGAAACTTCATGCTACATGATTATCTCCAAAAATATCAAGAAAAATTATTCATGTAATTTGGATGTCTTATTTGGTCTTGAAAGTTCTACCACACAGGGGCCCAGTCTAGGTTTTCCCCCAAAGCAGTATCTGTTGAGGCAATATGAGTTGGCAGTCTCCTTGACCAATCAAGAGCTATAGGATCAAACCTGGGATTTGGGGTGGACAAGTGTGTTCTAACACCACTCAATTCTGCAGCTCCCTTTGCAACAAATAGAAATGGCAGGAGCTGCAGCTGGTCTGACCCATCTCTTGTCCCCATGAGCATGAACAAGGAATGACAAGGGGCCAGCAGCAGATGTCGGGCCACTGGCCCATGCTGTGAAGTCCCTGTTCTAGAAAATGGATTTGAATCACCCAAGGACTTATGAGCTGACTCCTTTGAGTGTCTGTCATTCCAATGCCAACAACCTTTCCTTTATTTTTGGAGAACAAACTCTGTTTATCTCCCTTAATTCCGTGAGGGTAAGAGTTACTTAATGTTTATTAAGAACTGGGAGATACTTCACTCAGTAATATGGTATCAAGCCAGTTTCACAGGTAATAATGCTGACTTTGAAAGTATTTTGATTTGGGCCAAGATATCTTTTATGGTGGAATAAATACAACTCTACTACCCATGCCAGCAGAGGATGCTAATTTAAAACATTTTTTTTCTCTGGATATGAGATTGACCTTACTTTTAAAAACTGGGCTTAGAAAAATAGCAATGGGAGTTGGGAAAAAACTAGACTTAAAGTAAGTTTTACATTGGTTTGAAATTCAGTTCTGCCACCTAATACCACTGTGACCCTGAAACATTTGCTTCATCTTCCTGTGACTCAGTTTATCCACAAATAAAACAGAATGACAATATCCATCTCATAGAACTGATGAAAAGAGTAAATCAGATATAACAAGCCCATCACGTCAGCGGTAATAAATGATACTTAAGATTATTTTAATTTTTCTCTTCAATAATTAGGATGCAGTTATGCTGGACCACCCACCCTGTCTCACCTTATTTGCTTTCCATGAAAGATAACTTCATGAAATGAATAGCTAATGATAGCATGCCATGTCATAGAACAGCCTCAAATAAATAGCAGAATTGACATTGGTGTCATTAACATTGTGCTTTAATCAGACATTAGGGGGTGACTAAGGCTCTAAATCAAATCACCCAATAATGGTTGCTAGAAAATAGAATGTATTAACTTCCTTTAGAGAAGAGCTGTGCTTCTGATTACCGTCTGTCCTACTTTTACCTCATTGTTTAAATGTTTGAGAGGCTACCTAGTTAAAACCCAGCTGTGATCAATTCTATTTTTCGTTTATTTATTTTAGAGACAAGATCTCGCTCTGTTGCCCAGGCTGGAGTACAGTGGTGCAGTCAGAGCTCACTACAGCCTCCAACTCCTAAGATCCAGCGATCCTCCCACCTCGGCTTCCCAAAGTGCTAGGATTACACACGTGAACCACAGCGCCTAGCCTGATCAATTCTAGACAGGCAAAAATAATTCTCTTCAAATCTATCCATTAGCGACATCATGTTCTATTGAGCTTTTCTTACTGGGTGACATCAGGAAAGTTTGCAACAGTGTAAGGCGCCCCAGCCTAAGGAGTCCACAATCTCCTTGAAGAGCTGCTGTGTTTAAAGGAAACAGCAGTCCATTCTGTGTAGAAAAATCTCAGAGTTCAGGATTTAAAAGTTGTTATTTTTTAAGTTGTTAAAGATTCTAATCAAATGTGGAATGCATTTCTTAATGAAAATAGAGGCCTGTGGGCCAGGCACAGTGGCTCACGCCTGTAATCCTAGCACTTTGGGAGGCCGAGGCAGGTGGATTGCGTGAGCTCAGGAGTTCAAGACCAGCCCGGGCAACACAGTGAAACCCCGTCTCTAATAAAAATACAAAAAATTAGCCGGGCATGGCAGTGTGCGCCTATAGTCCCAGCTATTCAGGAGGCTGAGGCAGGAGAATTGTTTGAACCCGGGAGGCAGAGGTTGCAGTGAGCCAAGATCGCGCAGCTGCATTCCAGCTTGGGTGACAGAGTGAGATTCCGTCTCCAAAAAAAGAAAAAAAAAAGAAAACAGAGGCCTGTGGCTGGGCACAGTAACTCACACCTGTAATCCCAATACAGGGATTGGGCAGGAGGATGAGGCAGGAGGATTGCTTGAGCCCAAAAGTTCAAGACCAGCCTGAGCAACATAGACTCTGTTTCTACAAAAAAAAAAAAAAAAAATTAGCTAGGTGTGGTAGTGCACACCTGTAGTCCCATCTATTCAGGAGGTTGAGGTGGGAAGATCCCTTGAGCCTGAGAATCTGAGGCTGCAGTGAGTCATGATCATGCCACTGCACTCCAGCCTGAGCAGTAGAGCAATCAACAAAACAAATAACAAAAATAATAGAGGCCTGGTTCATTATATAATGCCAAGAAAGCTATATTCCTATAAGCTTTTAATGGATGATGATAATTTTCCAAGAATTTGGCACAAAAAATAAAGAATAACAAATATTTATTGACCTTTTGGTACATGTAGACATTATTCTAAGCACTATACAGGTATTATCACATTTAAGCCTTATCACAATCTTCTGTCACTGATTCTATTATTGTCTGCATTTTAAAGATGTGGAAACTGGCAGGATGCAGTGGCTTACACCTGTAATCCCAGCACTTTGGGAGGCGGAGGCTGGACAGATTACTTGCGGTCAGGAGTTCGAGACCAGCCTGGCCAACGTGGTGAAACCCCATCTCTACTAAAAATACAAAAACTAATTTGGTGTGGTGGTGCATGCCTGTAGTCTCGGCTACTTAGGAGACTGAGACAGGAGAATTGGTTGAACCCGGGAGGCAGAGGTTGCAGTGAGCCGAAATCACACCACTGCACTCCAGCCTGAGCAACAGAGTGAGACTCCATCTCAAAAATAAATAAATAAATAAGAAATTAAAATAAAGATATGGAAACGGAGACTGATTTTATTAAATGCCTAAGGTACAGTTATCAGGACAGTTTTGGTGCCAGAGCTCATGCTCTCATCACTACACTAAACTGTCCTTTGGAGAGGTAAGCAACTGGGTAGTTTTTGCCTAAGAGACAGACTGCATCCAGTACGTTTTCCCAGGGACACAATGCAAAGCAGGGAAGGCCCATGGTCCACCACCATAACCAGTAACCCTGACACTGCCTGAGTTAATGCTCAGGCACAATCTGCAGTTCTGTTAACCAGCCGGCCCCGTAAGTTCTCACCTGCGTATATTAGCCCCAAAGCTCTCTGCAGCAAAGCTGAGCTATATCCATTGGACCTGTCCTCCTAGAGGCAAACAGCTGATTTACATGGGAATGCTGGCATGAGAAGAATGAGATGAGGTTTCACAACTCGGAGTTCTGGCACTTCTGCAAACTGTCCTTCCAGTTCTATCTCTGGCCCTGAAACAGGTTCTTATCAGACCTAGAACTCTCACAAAACTAGGAGATTATGAAGACTACTCACGGACAGCATTTCTGCAGTCACCACAAGGAAATACCTAGACAAAATGTTTTTAAAACTTCAGAGTACAGCATAGTCCTGTGGAACCTCCTTCTAATTGGAAAGTGATTCTCTGAAACTTAGAATGAATAGAAAAGGGCAAGCAGTTGCAACCAGGTTTTGCTCCAGATGGCTGGAACAGCTTTGAATTGATCTCTCCGTTCCTCCCCTCACACATCCCGACAACACACAAACACAACTCTTGGAGGTTGTTGACTTGTCTGCAGTGAATGGTTTAAGATCAGCATGGTTTTGCATTCTTTAGTCCTAATCTTTACCAGCAATGCAGGATCCCAAAGGAATGCCAGATAAAATGAGCTGACTTGGTTTAGTTTCACTTAATTGGTTTGCATCCCTTATTGTTTGTGGTAGATCAGGGTAACTGTTTACCATCTTTCTGCTTGATTAGTGATGTTTAAACCTGAACCGATCTTTCAGCGATGTTTATTTGGTTTGAAATCTCTGATGAGCATCATGATAATTAGAAAGCGAGTTGAGACTTTTCGAAGCTTCTTTCAGTTCCAACATTTATCTGGAGTATTATTATAATAAACCTGGAAGTGATGTGTGTGTATGCAATTTGACATGTATCTGGCTCTCACATCTTTACGTCCTGATAGAAGACTAATGGGCCTAATGGGCCCTGACCTTGTGTGTCAATAACCTGTCATTAAACCCTCGGATTGACCTGCTTTGAGGTCGATTCCCTCTCAGGCTGGCGTCACTCCCTGGACAGCCGCCCCAGACTTCCTTTCAGGTCTTTTTCTGTACTTTCTGCTTTTTGCTTGTCTTCACGTCTGTTCCCTCTTCCATCAATCATTTTTGCTGTCACTCCTTCTAGGGTGAGACTCTTTTTACCCACCACCTCTCTCTTTCCTGTGGCTTTATGATCTATTCTCTGCTATTTTCCGTCAGCTACACTGCTCTTCCTTAAAGTATATCCCTACTCCTTCCCCAATCCTATTTCTTCCTCTGAATCATTGGTTCTCAACGGAGGGGCAATCTTGGTACCCAGTGGAGATTTGGCAATGTCTGGAGAGATGTTTAGTTGTCACGACGGGGGGCGGGGGTAGTGACTTTACCCACTGGCATCCGGTGGGTAGAGGCCTGGATGCTGCTGAACATCCTACAGTGCACAGGGCGGCCCCTCCCGCCATGGTGACACAACAAGGAACTGGCTGGCTCAAGATGTCAACAGAGCCAAGCCTGAGAAGTCCTAGTCTACACAGATGTCTACCACCTCTCAACGGGAGTGCTTTCTCTCCTGGTTCCAAATCGCAGTTGCTTAATCCTTTCTGTCCTCAGGCCGGGGTTTTAGTGAATCTCCCATTCACTTGTTATTGCTCTTCCTTGCCCCTGGATCCTTCTTGACTGAAAAGTCCTTACGCCTTCACACTTGCCCTGATCTCACCCCTGAGACTTAGTGCAGCAGCTACCTTTTCACTCAGCTGCCCTAGAGGAGCTACAAAAATCTTCTTAGAATTCTGTTTATTTTCCAAATTTTCACAAATCCAGTGCAGTTTTTTTTTCCCCCCTGAGACAGCATCTCCCTCTGTGCCCAGACTGATGTGTAGTGGCACAATCATAGACCATAGTTCACTGTAGCCTCAAGTTCCTGGGCTCAAGCAATCCTCCTGCCTCAGCCTCCTGACTAGTTGGGGCTACAGGTACACATCACTGTGCCCAGCTAATTTTTTCTTTATTTTTTGTAGACACAGGGTCTCTCTATGTTGCCCAGGCTGGTCTTGAACTCCTGGGCTCAAGCAGTCCTCCCATCTCAGCCTCCTAAAGTGCTGGGATTGTAGGTGTGAGCCACTGCACCCAGCTCCATGCAGTCCTTAAGCTTAAGCTCCGTGCTTCTGGTTTCAAAGTTTCTGGAGCATATCACATCTGCCTGACAGGTGCAGCCACAGCAGCCCTCTGCAGGGCCCTTCTTGCTTCTTCCTGCAATGCCTCTTTCAGCTCCCCTGCTGCTGGCCACAGAAACTGCTCCTGGCTTCTTTGTTATGTGAATGCTTGAGTGTTGCCAACATGGGTGTGGCGCAGAGGAGGCTCTTCTCTCACTGTAAGAAAGAGAAGAAAGACCTTCCACTACCTTCGTTCTTTTTTTTTTTTTAAAGGAGCATTTACTATATGCTGGGCAATGCTGGGTGTAGGAGTAATTAAAGTAAATGACAGGCCAAGCACAGTGATTCATGTCTATGATCCCAGCACTTTGGGAGGCCGAGACGAGTAGATTAGTTGAGTCCAGGAGCTTGAGACCAGCCTGGGCAACATAGAGAAGCCCCATCTCTAACAAAAAATGCAAAAATTAGCTGGGCATGGTGGTGTGTGCCTGTAGTCCCAGCTATACAGGAGACTGAAGTTGGAGGATCACTTGACCCTGGGAGATGGAGGTTGCAGTGAGGTGAGATCACACCACTGCACTTCAGCCTGGGCAACAGAGGGAGACCCTGTCTCAAAAACAAACAAACAAACAACAACAACCAATAAAACACAGACATTTGGGGCCCAGACTTCCTGGGCACAAATAAAGTAAATGAGAGAATAACTGTCTCCAAGGAGCTCCAAGTGTACTGGACAGAAAAGCAAGAAAACCTAAGCACACGAAAATCAGTGCTGCATGCTAGAGGTAAGGAGCTACAGGAGTTATAAGGAAAAAGTGCTTGCATTCGTTTCCATAGGCTGCTGTAACAAGTACCAAAGCCTAGTGGCTTAAAACAATGCAAGTTTATTGTCTTACAGTTCCAAAGGTCAGAAGTCCAAAATCAGTCTCAGTGGGCTAAAATCAAGGTGCTGGGCAGGGTTGTGTTCCTTCGGCCGGCTCTAGAAGAGGGTTGTTTCCTTGATTTATCTAGCTTCTGGAGGCCACCTGCATTCCTTGGCTCCTGACCCCATGCTCCATCTTCAAAGCCAGTGGTGCAGCATCTTCTAATCTCTCTTTTCCTGCTTCCTTCATCCTATCTCCTTCCTTGACTCTGACGCACCTTCTTCCTTCTTATAAGGCCTCTTTTGATTCCTTTGAGCCTATCTGCATAACCCAGGGATGTTCCCATCTCAAGACCCTTTGCCTTGTAAGGTAACACACTCACAGGTTCTGGGGATTTTGACGCATACAGCTTTAAAGGTCATTATGTCGCCTGCTATGTGCCTTAGGTTAGGTTAGGGTAGCGGGGTGGCTTCAAAGAGGAGGTGTGCCCAAATGGAGGCTGAAGAATAGAGTATATAAAAGCTTCTGGGGTGATAGCGAGTCTGCCACAGACTAAGAACTGCCAGAAGTTTGGTATGGTGGGAATGCAGTGTGTGGTATTGGGGGAAGGGTCAAACCTGATGTTGCAAAGAAAGGCAGAGGTGAAACTGAAGCTTATCATGGGGTGGGGGTGGGGCGGTGAACTAAAGGATTTTGGAAAGTTCTCAAGTGATGAGGTTGCATTTACACCTGCACTGTCCAGTCCAGGCCACCGGCAACCTGTGGCAAGTGAGCATATGAAATGTGACCAGTCCAAATTTGAGATGTGCGGTATGTGTATATGCAACAAGATTTCAAAAACTTAGTATGGAAAAACATAAAAATATCTTATTAAAATTTTGTGTATTAATAATTTGGGTATATTGGGTTAAGTAAAATGTATTAAATGTTTGCATTTCTCCTGTTCCTTTTTACTTTTTAAACAAGGCCACTGGCACATTGAATCTTCTAATCCCAAGTCGGATACCTTATTCATTAGGCAATGTGGTCATCACTGGCAAATGTAAAATTGCGTATGTGGCTCACATTAGATTTCTTTTGGACAGTGCTGGTCTAGAGGCTTAGGAGGAAAACAAATTGAGGAGTTGAAACTGGAGGAGAACAAGCTGGACTAGAAGTGACATGGGCTGGAATTGTGGTGCTGGCATGGAGCAGGAGGGAGGGATACAAAGGAACTCTGTGAGGGACCGTTGGCAGGACCTGGCGGCTGGGAGACAGTCCAGGAGAAAGGGAGGCTCCAAGGAAGCCCCTGTTCCCATGACTGTATGGATGGTAGGAAAAGGCAAGTTGCTTTTAGGTGTGTAGAATTTCAGATCCCTGGGGCACAGCAGCATCTCCTCACCAGCACTCGATACAGACGAAGCAGGGTGGCCTGGAAGCTCCTTCTCCATCCTCATGCAGCTTTCTCAATCTGACTTGCTCTTTCAATTATGAAGAATCAGCCAGCCAGCCCAGCGGCTCACTCCTGCGATCCCAACACTTCTGGAGGTCCAGGTGGGAAGTTCGCTAGAGCCTGTGAGTTTGAGATCAGCTCATGCAACATGGCGAGACCTTGTCTCTACAAAATATTGAAAAGTTAGCTGAGCATGGTGGTGCACACCTGTAGTCCTAGCTACAGGGAAGCTGAGGTGGGAGGATCACCTGAGCCTGGCATGTGGAAGTTGCAGTAAGCCAAGACTGCACCACTGCACTTCAGTCTCGACCACAGAGTGAGACCTTGTCTCAAAAAAAAAAAAGGAATCTGATGCACATTCCATCAGGGTGGGAGCTGGGAAACAATGTAAGCAGTGACTGTACCCGCTAAGTTCCCCCAAACCCGCACCTGTAACCCCAGTTACTCGGGAGGCTTAGGCAGGAGAATCGCTTGAACCCGTGAAGTGGAGGTTGCAGTGAGCCGAGATCGCACCACTGCACTCCAGCCTGATGACAGAGTGAGACTCTGTCTCAAAAAAAAAAGAAAAAAAAATCAAAGCAAAGTACTCAGAAGGTATTCCCTGAACATTCTGTTGGGGCAAGAGCATCATGTATGTTACAGCAGGATGCCCCATTAAAGATAATGGGTCTCCTAGTTTCCACCGGAAGGCTTAGGTAAGACTTCATGAGGAAAGGATTCCACTGAAATAAGTGTGAATTACTGAGTCAGGGCGCCCCACCCTACAGGTGAAGGTGCTGAGACTTAGAGCAGTTAGAGTCACACGGCACATTTGTCACTCAGACTTCCCAGAGTCCTGGTGTCTGCCTTGCACCCAAGCTGAAACCTTAACTACCAGAAGTGCAATTTGCTTTGGGAGGCTGAGGTGGGCAGATCACAAGGTCAGGAGTTCAAGACCAGCCTGGCCAGTATGGTGAAACCCCGTCTCTACTAAAAATATCAAAAAAATTAGCTGGGCATGGTGGTGCATGCCTGTAATCCCAGCTACTTAGGAGGCTGAGGCAGGAGAATTGCTTGAACCTGGGAGGCGGAGGTTGCAGTGAGCCGAGATCGCACCACTGCACTCCAGCCTGGAGTGACAGATGGAGACTCTGTCTCAAAAAAAAAAAAGAAATGCAATTTGATTTGTACTTCTGGTGCAAATCAGACTGGTATTCTTTCATTCACTATCAAATATAGAGATGAAAATTGAATTGTGTGGTTCTAGTTCTTTCATGAGACTCCAATTATCATCAAGATTTAAAAAGGGCCCTGACTTCACCTAGGAATTAGTTGCTATTGGTAGCAACTGATAACATGATGGGTCAGAACTCAAATTCTAGAGTCAGGAAGAGCCAGAAAGTCACTTTACCTCCTCTCTCAGCCTGTTTCTGCATCACGAGAACAGGAATAATAGCCATATCTATCTTCACTGCTTATGGAGAATCAAATGGTTTGATGCATTGAAAGCACTTAGCACAGTACCGAGCACATGACAGATATCCAATTGTGTTTATTCTTCTAGTTATTATTAGGACTGTAGTACCTAAGGGTGGTGTGGGGGGCAGGGGGTTGGCCTTATTGCGCTTCCAATATTTCCAGGTGTTTTTAAAAGCTCTATGTGAAAAAGAGTTATTTTCCAAATTACATGAAAGAAGATTGAATGGGCAGGTGCACGATGATTCACACTTGTAAAAGGTTTTGCAGTTTATTTCCCCATCCCAGGGGATGGTGGGGTGTGGGAGCTGTCAGCAACTCCAGATGGCATGAGGGAGAAGATTTGATAGGGAGGACTTCTTGAGCAGTGAAGAAAATCTATTAAAAGGCCACAGGCCCTTCAGGACGCCTCCTATCTGGTGTCTTCTTCCTGGAAATTTGCTATCAAGTGTCATTTCCAGATGAAATCAGGCACGTTCAAGGTGGTATGGCCGTAAATAGGTGTCATTTCCAATCAAAGCAAGTTGTCGTAAGAGGAGTTGCTTTTTAAGCCATTATCTGTCACCTTTGGCTTGTTAAGGCACAAGGATCTGAGAGCAGGTGTTGGTAGAGCAAAGAAAGGAAAGAGCCAGAAAACTTATTGATTTTTTTTAAAGTATCTAGGGCAGAGCTTGTTGATTGATGGTTTCAGGCCGTCTCTGTTGAGTGAATGAGTGATGTGCTGCCCTTCCACGGAGAGGATACAGCACAGCAAGGACCAAGAAGTCTGAGGCTACCAACCATCGATTGCATTCCAGTCGATCTTTGTGTCTAAGATCCCTCCTTTGCAGATGAATGAATTGTGAAGTGAAGCGACGCAGTTGGACACACGTGTAGCGTAGCAAAATCACCACTGCAAGAATCCAGGCATACCGTGTTCCTTCCCCTCCCCTGCCTGCACTAAAGGCCAACATTCTGAAAAAGACTACTGTAATGAGAGATTCCTGCATTTGACTTCAAAGCCCCCAACCCCCATGACTCTGAGGAGCTGCTGTACCACTTGTGACAGCTCTGTGGCTCTATTTATTTATTTCTCACTTCTTGCAAAAACACTACCAACATTCAATCAAGTCTCAAAGAAAAGGGTCAGAAGGCAAGTGGTTTAAACGACCTAAACTAAACAATCCCTAGAAAGACTATTTTCTTTCTCTTAAGGTCAAACTGTTGTTCTCAATACTGTGAGCAAATAATAAATCAGAGTGGGCCGAGCTGTGTCATTGCCATAGAAACCCCACCCATCCAGCCGCACTGGACCACCTCTCTGCAAATCCAGACAGTTGTGAAAAGTGTGAAAGTTGCTCCAGCTCAGTGATAGGATGCCTCCCCAATGTTATGAAACTTGTAGCCCACAATAACTATTTTGAGGCCGCCTTTATTTTTCTTTTAGCCTGAATTCCCTGAAATCCAAGGTCAAGATTAAGAAAACTTAGAGTAGCAGTTTAGGGGATTTAAGGAAAACAGAAAGACTTAGCATAAGCTTTCAAAATGCTGCCAATCCTGTAACGGGAACTTTGGTATAAGAAATCTCCATGTAGGCCGGGTACGGTGACCCACGCCTGTAATCCCAGCACTTTGGGAGGCTGAGGCGGGCGGATCACGAGGTCAGAAGATCGAGACCATCCTGGCTAACACAGTGAAACCCTGTCTCTACTGAAAATACAAAAAATTTGCCGGGCGAGGTGGCGGGCGCCTGTAGTCCCAGCTACTCAGGAGGCTGAGGCAGGAGAATGGCGTGAACCCGGGAGGCGGAGCTTGCAGTGAGCTGAGATCGCGCCACTGCACTCCAGCCTGGGCGACAGAGCAAGACTCCGTCTCAAAAAAAAAAAAAGAAAGAAAGAAAGAAAAGAAATCTCCATGTAAAGGAACAAATTTGTTTTCCTCTAGATGATTAAACTGAGACCAAAACACGTTTGAAAATCTTTTCCCCAAGCATTTATCACCTTATTTTGTCTCATGAGAAGGGCCTTTTTCCTGCAGCTGTCTGGATGTCCCTGAAAAGGCTATTATCCTGTTTGTGACAGCCCTATCTATTGCCAGGCTGGGGTGCTGCTGCTGGACTGCGGATGGTCTGCACATTCTTCATGGCCTTATGACACTGATGCACTCCTGGAGAGAACACAAGCCTCCTGGTATTGCTATCAAGGTTGAGCTTGTGCCCTATGATGCGTCAGTAACAATTCTGGCAATCCTTCATGGACTGGTCACTCCATCCAAAGCACTGTTCTAGGTGATTCGCTGGTGTTACATAATCCAGTCGTTACAATAAGCCTGCAAGGTAAATATTATTATCCTATCCCCATTTTGTAGATGAGAAAACTGAGGCATGGGAAGGACCATCATTTGCCCGAAGCCCCATGGCCAGTAGGTGGTGGGGCCTGGAATCAGAAGCAGGCTCTCTGGCCTGGATAAGCACGTGCTCAGCCACTACCCCATTTGGCTGGCTCTCTTTTTACAAATCTAAAGCCTATTTAGCACAGAGAGTCACTGTCTGGGCCACTTTCCCTACAGAAACCTCCTTTGAGTTTCTCACCATCGTTTCACAGATAGGTTCTGTCTCCCTAAAACCCTTGAAGATTCTTAGTGACCTCAGTTAGCCAGCATGGCAGCTTGTGCTTTGCCTGCAAAAAAGTCATAGGTTCCCTTAAGGAGAGAGGAAATGAATCAGAGGTTCATTCCGTACAATGTCCTTCAGTGATTACCACTCACAGTTAGTTGGCCAACTTGGTGATTTGTGGCCCTGGTATTCTAAGAGCAGTCCGGTATGAGCCAGGCAGCCTGATGAGCTCCATGGCCACAGGCTGTGTGCAGAATTCCAGGCTACCATCTTGCAAATGCATAGAGCTGAGAGGGATCTTGGTGAGCAATTGGAAATGAATGATGCAGCCGTTACTACAGCCAGAAAACAACTTCTAGTGCGTGCGGGGGTTAGGGATGTGCATGCAAACCAAAGGAGGACATTATTTACAAGAAAAATTTCAGGACCACTCAGGATTTGCCTAGAACCTGAAGCCCAAGTTTAAGACTTAAAAGCGAGCTGGGCACAGTGGCTCACGCCTGTAATTCCAGCACTTTGGGAGGCCAAGGCAGGTGGATCACTTCAGGTCAGGAGTTTGAGACCAGCCTGTCCAACATGGTGAAACCCCCTCTCTACTAAAATTACAAAAAATTAGCCAGGCATGGTAGTACACACCTGTAATCCCAGCTACTTGGGAGGCTGAGACAGGAGAATCACTTGAACCTGGGAGTCATAGGTTGCAGTGAGCCGAGATAGTGTCATTGCACTCCAGCCTGGGTGACTGGGTGACAGAGCAAGATTTCATCTCAAAAAAAAAAAAAAAAAAAAAAAAAGACTTAAAAGCAAGGAACCTTTTATATCTTTATGTTTTCTTATTTGTTTGCTTTTTGAGACAGAGTCTCCCTCTGTCTCCCAGGCTGGAGTGCAATGGTACGATCTCAGCTCACTGCAACCTCTGCCTCCCAGATTCAAGCGATTCTCCTGCCTCAGCCTCTGGAGTAGCTGGGATTACAGGCACCCGCCACCACGCCCAGCTAATTTTTATATTTTTAGTAGAGACAGGGTTTCACCGTGTTGGTCAACCTGGTCTCGAACTCCTGACCTCAACTGATCCACCCACCTCGGCCTCCCAAAGTGCTGGGATTACAGGCGTGAGCCTCTGCACCTGGCCCATTATATATCTGTGGATATTTCATTTAAACCTTGTACATAATACATTCCCAACAAATGATTGTTGAATAATGAATAAAAGGGATCTATTTAGTGCATTATGGCATTCTTGTAGAATGTTGTATTCGGGTTCTCCAGAGAGACAGAACCAATAGGATATATACAGCATATAGATACATGAGAGGGGATTTACTAGGGAAATTGGCTCGTGTGATTATAGAGGCTGAGAAATCCCACAACAGGCTGTCTGCAATCTGGAGATCCTGGGATGTCAGTAGCATGGCTCAGTCCAACTTGGAAAGCCTCAGAACCAGGGAAATCAATAGTGTAATTCTCAGTCTAAGGCCAAAGGCTGGAGAACACAGGAGGTCACTGGTGTAGGTTCTAGAGTGGAAAGGCTGGGGCAGCTGGAGTTCTGATGTCCAAGGACAGGAGAGGAAGAGTGTCTCCCAGCTCCAGGAGAGAGACACATTCGCCTTTCCTCTGCTTTGGTTCTTTCTGGGCCCCCTGGCAGATAGGATGGCACCCATTCACACTGAGCGCAGATCTTCCCCACCAAGTCCACTCAGACTCATGTGCTAATCTCTGCAGGAAACACCCTCACAGACATACCCAGAAATAATGCTTTGCCAGGTTTCTAGGCATTCCTTAATCCATTCAAGGAGACCCCTGACGGCAACCATCACAGGCCAGGCACAATGGCTCACACCTGTAATCCCAGCACTTTAGGAGGCCAAGGCGGGAGGATCACTTGAACCCAGGAGTTTGAGACCAGCCTGGGCAACATAGGGAGATCCCCCCCCATCTCCACAAAATATACAGAAATTAGCCAGGCATGGTGGTGCATGCCTGTAGACCTAGCTACTAGGGAGGCTGAAGTGGGAGGATCGCTTGAACCTGGCAGGCAGAGATTGCAGTGAGCCGAGATCACACCACTGCACTTCAACCTGGGCAACAGAGTGAGACTCAAAAAATGAAAATAAAGTTAGCCATCACAGATGTACATCTCCTACTTGTTAAATGATTCCATCCCAGTTGAAGGAAAGGATTAGATTACATTCGTTTCACATGTCACCTATGAAGCTATTTGCAAAGTCTTATATTCATCGTCTTAGTCATCACTATCATCATGGTCGTTGTTGTAGTAAGGAAGACCAGCTGCTCTGAGTATGAAAACTGAGAGTTGGTACCCAACATTCCAGATCAGCGGGTCTCTGCCACACCCAATTCCACGCAACTGTGCTGGAGGCTGTAGCATAGGGCAGCTGCCTTGCTCTGCCTTCTCATTTTTATTTTCTGGTTCTCTTCTATTGACCTAGCTGGCTTTCCTGAGAAAAAAATGCAAATAGCAGAAGGCTGTCTGGGTGCGTAGATGCCCTCAGAAAAAAGACTTAACAAAACCACAGAGATAGAAAGAGGTAGCAAGCTAGGCAGAAAACTGACCCCAGCCAGGAAGGAGCTGTGAGCTGGTTCACTGGGTGGGCAAAGTGCTGAGCAGAAGCATCTGAAGATAAGGGGTAATGGCCCAGACTGCAGCCAGCACTAGGATAAAACTCTCTGCAGGAAACACCCTCACAGACATACCCAGGCTTGGGATTCTGTCCCTTCTCCATGAATCTGGATCAGTGCTCATGGCTCAGTCAATAACTGATTATTCACATAATGAACAGCTTGTGGGTTTCTAGACCCTTAGATTCCAGCTCTCCCTGAAACTCTTCACTGCTTAGTTGCCTCACTAGACCTTCCCAGTCTCAGGGAGGGAAAGGAAATAGAATTAAAAATCCATCAGAGGCTTTCCCTATTGTCACAGTCCTGCCAGAAGGCGGAGTGGGAGAGGAGGTTAGAAAAGATGGTTTAATGAGGTGTTGTGATTGTTGGAGGTGGCCTGGTCCCCGCTGGGAAGTTACTGTAATCAGAGTGAGGTCTGCCAGAGGCGATGGGGAACAGAGAGCCCAGGACCGGGTGGGAAGGAGACGTCTGTACGCTCAGCACTGAACATGCCTCTTTGCAGGCAGCACTGCTTTGTGGGGGGCTATGGCCTCACTTTTAAGAATCAAAGTAGCAGAAACCTCTTGTGAGTATAGGAAAGGAACAGCACCCTCCCCCATTCTTCATGACCAACAAGTCATTGAGCCTCAATGTCATCCCCTGCCCCCGATAAAACAGGAGAAAGCCTTGAAAAACAATGTAAGCAATGGTGACGATGTTAGTAAGCCCTTCTTCCCCATCTTTCTCATTCCCATCAGCAGGGCTATCCAGGCAGTTCCCCAATACCTCATATAATTCAATCATGAGAGTCAGCTATGTCTTTATTTGATTTTGTTTTATTTTGCTTTTTGTTAAGAGTGTTTCTGTATGCAAATGCTAAATTTTAGAAACAAATCAGAGAGGAACAGTGGTCCTCACAGCAGCTCACCGTGGCAGAGTTAAACCACAGCACTCTAACCTCAAAATGCATGTTTTGGCCATAGTCACAGCTGGCCAAAGTTGCTTCTAGTTACTCATCTTCCTCTAGGCTCCCAAAATGTTTTCCTGGAATATGCTCATGGGGAGTGGAGGAACGGGGATGTTATTTATAATCTCACAGAATCCTCATTCTCATACCGAATGCTTGCAGTGGTTACTTTCCACAGGAAGAATAACAGCTCATGTGAGCTGGGAGGAATTCGAGGGAGTTACTTGGCACCCCAGACACCCCCAACCTGCATTCAATTTAGAGGAGTCCTGGCCTTCTGAGGATGGGCTAGGGAGCAATGGCCCCATCGCACAAACCTGTCTGAGCCTGTGCTTCAGGGGATGCCAACCCCTTCAGTCTCTACCCGACCTTCAGCAGTGACATCATGGGAAACCTATAACAAAGGCAATGACAGGGATGAATTGTTCTGATACGAGGCGGTGCTGCTTCCAGCATCCTGGATCCATAAATTTACTGTTCACACAACTAAGCTCACCCTGAATCAGTGATGAATTCTGGAATGCGCATTGGCTGCAACCACAGCTACAGAATGTCTTCAACAAGGACAGAAGAGACAGATTAAGGATTCTTTTTAGAGAAATGGGAATAAATGACCTAGGAAGAACTCAGGTTCTGGCGTTGCCCGCATGGGTTCATATCCATGTTGTGCCACTTACTAGCTTGGGCCATAGATAAATTAACCCATCTAGTCCTCAATTTCCTCATCTTTAAAATGGGAATGACAATAATTCCCACAACATAATGTTACTGCAAGTTAGATAATACATGAAAGTCCTATAGGACAGAGCACTGAGCATATAAAAATGTGCTCAGCAAACACACTGTATACACGTTTCCATGAGTGTGCACTTAGTGACAACAGAAATTATAAACAAGCATCCTAATTTTATCCAACCCTTTAGGATCATAGAAAGTCACTTGGTTATTTTTGTTTCAGATTTTTCTCTTAGAAAATGATGTGCCTAGTTTAAGGATGGGGCAATTAATTCAATAACGTTTAGATGATAACAACAATTCTAATGAGGGACATATTATCAATTTAAAATGTTGCCAGGTGCAGTGGTACATGCCTGTAATCTCAGCACTTTGGGAGGCCGAGGCAGTTGGATCTCCTGAGGTCAGGAGTTCAAGACCAGCCTGGCCAACATGGTGAAAACCTGTCTGTATTAAAAATACAAAAATTAACCAGGCATGGTCGCGGGGCGCCTGTAATCCCAGCTACTCAGAAGGCTGAGGCAGGAGAATCGTTTGAACTCTGGGTGGCAGAGGTTGCAGTGAGCCAAGATCGTGCCACTGCACTCCAGCCTGGGCAACATAGTGAGACTCCATCTCAAACAAAACAAAACAACAGTCCTGAGTGAAGAAAAAAAATCTTTAAATTTTTTTTCAAATATCTTAAGCTTAATCCTAACCTTTTTAAGTGTCTTCTTTGATGAACTTGTTCTAAGAGTGTTTTATGAATCTATCTCACCAGCGAGCTTATTTTACATGCTACACATTTTTTTTGATACTGCCAGGTATTCCATAAGCACAGTTGATTGAATAAAGCATGTACAATCAGCAATAGACAATGTCTGTGTGTAACTGATTTATTATGTGACAGTCAATAAATGAGTTTTGGGGTATGCATAACTGCTTTCGGAAAGCTGCTGTGGACAATAACTACTTATCAAGGAGAGCAATATGAGGAAGCCCATGATTGACGCTCTCTTCGGTGATTCAGAACATTGCTGGTTGGCCTGCAGCTGAAATAGACTGGGGCAGACTTTTCTAATCAAGCAATATTCTGGGAAAGATCTTCTCCTTTGGCTTATTTGCAACTGAGATGGACTTAATTAGCCAAATCTCAGATTGCATGAGGAGTTAGAAAAATGTGTCCCTTCTGGCCATATATCTCCCTATATCACACAATGCTGTTATCCTGCATCATATCACTAATGTTGAAACTCAGAGAAAGTTGGAAAATACCCAGAAAACAGTAATTAACTCAGGAGGTTACCTTACGAATGTTGTGAGCATCCTATGTAGAGATGCCATGCTCTCAGAATGCTAGCAGAACCTCTCAGAACGATATTCTTTAAGTTTGAAATTAAAACAGAGTAAGTGTTGGTAAGTGACCAAAGGGGAACTTTCCATTGTTCTATTAATTAAAGCCATTCCACAACTGCAGAAACATGTTTTTATTATTTATTCAGTTTCCAGCTAAGCAATAAGAACACATACTATTATGGGGTATTTCATTTACTCAGAACTTTAACTTTCCATTTCCTGGTGCTGTGGGTTGAACTATGTCCTTCAAAAGGATACACTGAAGTCCTAACCCTCAGTTCTTCAGAATGTGACCTTGTTTGGAAATAGGGTCACTGCAGACGGGATTAAGATAAAGTCATACTGGAATAGGATGAACCCTTAACCTAATATTATGACTGGTGTCCCTATAGAAAGGAGAAAAGACACACAAGGAGAGATGGCTATATGATGACAGATTGTAGTGATGCGTCCACAAGCCAAGGAATGCCCATGATTGCAGGGAAACACCAGCAGCTGGACGAGCCAAGGAAGGATTCTCCACTACAGGCTTCAAAGGGAACATGGCCCTGCTGACACTTTGATTTTGAACTTTTGGTCTCTGAGAATGGGAGACGATATATTTCTGGTGTTGTGTTTTTTTTATTTTTTATTTTTTATTTTTTTGAGACAGAGTCTCACTCTGTCATCCAGGCTGGAGTGAGTGGCACGATCTCAGTTCACTGTAACCTCCACCTCACAGGTTCATATGATTCTCGTGTCTCAGCCTCCCGAGTAGCTGGAATTACAGGTGCACACCACCACGCCCAGCTAATTTTTTGCATTTTTAGTAGAGATGAGATTTCGACATGTTGACCAGGTTGGTCTCAAACTCCTGACCTCAAGTGATCTGCCTGCCTTGGCCTCCCAAAGTACTGGGATTACAGGCATGAGCCACCATGTATGGCGCATTTCTGTTGTTTTAAGCCACCCATTCTGTGGGACTTTGTTAGGGCTGCCTCGGGAAACCAACATACCTGGTTTGTACATTTCTTTGAACTCAATTCAATATCAGCTTGTAGGATACGAAGGGCAATTTGGGTTAAACATTTAGAACTTAATCCTTAAGCCATTTGTATCTGCTAACACTTGAAGCCTCATCAATACATAAGTATTGTTATACACCTAAGGTGGTCAGCCAGGGACATGTGGCGCCTTAGAACTCTACATGCAGCCCTGAAAGCACTTAGAATGGAAAGCAGCTGATATTGTAAACTGTCAGATTTCTGTGATTTAAGGCCTTAATATATCTCTTAGCTACATAATCACTAAATGAAATATTTATCATACTGCCTTTAGAAGAAAATCAATAGAAAGTATCACTGGAAAGTAAATATTACTATAAGTTCCAGAATAATAAATAAGCCAGGTAGAAACCTTCAAAGAACTATTGAGGCTTGCATTGGCCCTGATGAATTCTGGTTCCTATTTTGGTTAACATTACCAGAAATAGTTTTTTTAAATGACTATGTGAAAGTTGAATAAAACCAGAATTTGATCAATATCTGGGATATACTCCCACTGTCTTTAATGGTTTTTCAAAGATGTGCATTACTGGCCAGATGCGGTGGCTCATGCCTATAATTCTAGCACTTTGAGAGGCCAAGGCAGGTGCATCCCTTGAGGCCAGGTGTTCAAGACCAGCCTGGACAACATGATGAAATTCCGTTTCTACTAAAAAAAAAAAAAAAGAAAAAATACAAAAATTAGTTGGGCATGGTGTTGCACACCTGTAATTCCAGCCACTCAGGAGGCTGAGGCATGAGAATCACTTGAACCTGGGAGGCAGAGATTGCAGTGAGCCAAGATCATGCCACTGCACTCCAGCCTATGTGACAGAGTGAGACTCCATCTTAAGAAAAAAAAAAAAGTGCTTTATAAATAGCAAAGAAAGCACAATTTTAAAAGGATTAACCTATGAAGATAAAAAAGATTTTTAAATAATTTTATCAAAGGCAAATGTTGGAATATTTGACTGCTATTAACATTTTGTTTGTAAAACATTTAATGACATGGGAAATGTTTAGTATGTAGTTTGGCAAGAAAAATAAAAATTAAGAAATCATGGGGGGCGGAGCAAGATGGCCGAATAGGAACAGCTCCAGTCTCCAACTCCCAGCGCCAGCAACACAGAAGACAGGCGATTTCTGCATTTTCAACTGAGGTACTGGGTTTATCTCACTGGGGAGTGCCTGACAATCGGTGCTGGTTAGCTGCTGCAGCCCGACCAGCCAGAGCCGAAGCAGGGCGAGGCATTGCCTCGCCTGGGAAGCGCAAGGGGGAAGGGAATCCCTTTTCCTAGCCAGGGGAACTGAGACACACAACACCTCGAAAATCGGGTAACTCCCACCCCAATACTGCGCTCTACCAAGGATCTTAGCAAACGGGCACACCAGGAGACTATATCCCACAACTGGCTGGGAGGGTTCCACGCCCAGGGAGCCTCCCTCACTGCTAGCACAGCAGTCTAGCACGGCAAGGCAGCAGCGAGGCTGGGGGAGGGGCACCCGCCATTGCTGAGGCTTAAGTAGATAAACAAAGCCGCTGGGAAGCTGGAACTGGATGGAGCTCACAGCAGCTCAAGGAGTCCTGCCTGTCTCTGTAGACTCCCCCTCTGGGGACAGGGCACAGCTAAACAACAAAAAGCAGCTGAAACCTCTGCAGACGCTGACAGCTTTGAAGTAAGCAGTGGATCTCCCAACACGGAGGTTGAGATCTGAGAACAGACAGACTACCTGCTCAAGTGGGTCCCTGACCCCTGAGTAGCCTAACTGGGAGATATCCCCCACTAGGGGCAGACCGACACCCCACACCTCACACGGTGGAGTACACCCCTGAGAGGAAGCTTCCATAGCAAGAATCAGACAGGTACACTCGCTGTTCAGCAATATTCTATCTTCTGCAGCCTCTGCTGCTGATATCCAGGCAAACAGGGTCTGGAGTGGACCTCAAGCAATCTCCAACAGACCTACAGCTGAGGGTCCTGACTATTAGAAGGAAAACTAACAAACAGAAAGGACACCCACACCAAAACCCCATCAGTACGTCACCATCATAAAAGACCAGAGGCAGATAAAACCACAAAGATGGGGAAAAAGCAGGGCAGAAAAGCTGGAAATTCAAAAAATAAGAGCGCATCGCCCCCTGCAAAGGAACAGCTCATCACCAGCAACGGATCAAAGCTGGACGGAGAATGACTTTGACGAGATGAGAGAAGAAGGCTCCCGTCCATCAAACTTCTCAGAGCTAAAGGAGGAATTACGTACCCAGCGCAAATAAACTAAAAATCTTGAAAAAAAAGTGGAAGAATTGATAACTAGAATAATTAATCCAGAGAAGGCCATAAACAAATGGACAGAGATGAAAACCATGACATGAGAAATACGTGACAAATGCACAAGCTTCAGTAACCGACTCGATCAACTGGAAGAAAGAGTATCAGCGATTGAGGATCAAATGAATGAAATGAAGCGACAAGAGAAACCTAAAGAAAAAAGAAGAAAAAGAAATGAACAAAGCCTGCAAGAAGTATGGGATTATGTAAAAAGACCAAATCTACGTCTGATTGGGGTGCCTGAAAGTGAGGGGGAAAATGGAACCAAGTTGGAAAACACTCTTCAGGATATCATCGAGGAGAACTTCCCCAACCTAGTAGGGCAGGCCAACATTCAAACTCAGGAAATACAGAGAACGCCACAAAGATACTCCTCGAGAAGAGCAACTCCAAGACACATAATTGCCAGATTCACCAAAGTTGAAATGAAGGAAAAAATCTTAAGGGCAGCCAGAGAGAAAGGTCGGGTTACCCACAAAAAGAAGCCCATCAGACTAACAGCAGATCTCTCGGCAGAAACTCTACAAGCCAGAAGAGAGTGGGGGCCAATATTCAACATTCTTAAAGAATTTTCAACCCAGAATTTCATATCCAGCCAAACTAAGTTTCATAAGTGAAGGAGAAATAAAATCCTTTACAGATAAGCAAATGCTTAGAGATTTTGTCACCTTACAAGAGACCCTGAAGGAAGCACTAAACATGGAAAGGAACAACCGGTACCAGCCATTGCAAAAACATGCCAAAATGTAAAGACCATCAAGGCTAGGAAGAAACTGCATCAACTAACGAGCAAAAAAGTAACCAGTTAATATCATAACGGCAGGATCAAGTTCACACATAACAATATTAACCTTAAATGTAAATGGACTAAATGGTCCAATTAAAAGACACAGACTGGCAAACTGGATAAAGAGTCAAGACCCACCAGTTTGCTGTATTCAGGAGACCCATCTCACATGCAGAGACATACATAGACTCAAAATAAAGGGATGGAGGAAAGTCTACCAAGCAAATGGAGAACAAAAGAAAGCAGGGGTTGCAATACTAGTCTCTGATAAAACAGACTTTAAACCATCAAAGATCAAAAGAGTCAAAGAAGGCCATTACGTAATGGTAAAGGGGGTCAATTCAACAGGAAGAGACAACTATCCTAAATATATATGCACCCAATACAGGAGCACCCAGATTCATAAAGCAAGTCCTTAAAGACTTACAAAGAGACTTAGACTCCCATACAATAATAATGGGAGACTTCAACACCCCACTGTCAACATTAGACAGATCAACGAGACAGAAAGTTAACAAGGATATCCAGGAATTGAACTCATCTCTGCAGCAAGCAGACCTAATAGACATTTACAGAACTCTCCACCCCAAATCAACAGAATATACATTCTACTCAGCACCACATCACACTTATTCCAAAACTGACCACATAATTGGAAGTAAAGCACTCCTCAGCAAATGTACAAGAACAGAAATTATAACAAATTGTCTCTCAGACCATAGTACAATCAAACTAGAACTCAAGACTAAGAAACTCAATCAAAACCGCTCAACTACATGGAAACTGAATAACCTGCTCCTGAATGACTACTGGGTACATAACGAAATGAAGGCAGAAATAAAGATGTTCTTTGAAACCAATGAGAACAAAGATACAACATACCAGAATCTCTGGGACACATTTAAAGCAGTGTGTAGAGGGAAATTTATAGCACTAAACGCACACAAGAGAAAGCTGGAAAGATCTAAAACTGACACTCTAACATCACAATTAAATGAACTAGAGAAGCAAGAACAAACACATTCAAAAGCTAGCAGAAGGCAAGAAAACTAAGATCAGAGCAGAACTGAAAGAGATAGAGACACAAAAAACCCTCCAAAAAATCAATGAATCCAGGAGTTGGTTTTTTGAAAAGATCAACAAAATTGATAGACCACTAGCAAGACTAATAAAGAAGAAAAGAGAGAAGAATCAAATAGATGCAATAAAAAATGATAAAGGGGATATCACCACCGACCCCACAGAAATACAAACTACCATCAGAGAATACTATAAACACCTCTACACAAATAAACTAGAAAATCTAGAAGAAATGGATAATTTCCTGGACACTTACACTCTCCCAAGACTAAACCAGGAAGAAGCGGAATTCCTGAATAGACCAATAGCAGGCTCTGAAATTGAGGCAATAATTAATAGCCTACCAACCAAAAAAAGTCCAGGACCAGATGGATTCACAGCTGAATTCTACCAGAGGTACAAGGAGGAGCTGGTACCATTCCTTCTGAAACTATTCCAATCAATAGAAAAAGAGGGAATCCTCCCTAACTCATTTTATGAGGCCAACATCATCCTGATACCAAAGCCTGGCAGAGAGACAACAAAAAAAGAGAATTTTAGACCAATATCCCTGATGAACATCGATGCAAAAATCCTCAATAAAATACTGGCAAACTGGATCCAGCAGCACATCAAAAAGCTTATCCACCATGATCAAGTGGGCTTCATCCCTGGGATGCAAGGCTGGTTCAACATATGCAAGTCAATAAACGTAATCCAGCATATAAACAGAACCAAAGACAAAAACCACATGATTTTCTCAATAAATGCAGAAAAGGCCTTTGACAAAATTCAACAGCCTTTCATGCTAAAAATGCTCAATAAATTCGGTATTGATGGAACGTATCTCAAAATAATAAGAGCTATTTATGACAAACCCACAGGCAACATCATACTGAATGTGCAAAAACTGGAAAAATTCCCTTTGAAAACTGGCACAAGACAGGGATGCCCTCTCTCACCACTCCTATTCAACATAGTGTTGGAAGTTCTGGCTAGGGCAATCAGGCAAGAGAAAGAAATAAAGGGTATTCAGATAGGAAAAGAAGAAGTCAAATTGTCCCTGTTTGCAGATGACATGATTGTATATTTAGAAAACCCCATTGTCTCAGCCCAAAATCTCCTTAAGCTGATAAGAAACTTCAGCAAAGTCTCAGGATACAAAATTAATGTGCAAAAATCACAAGCATTCTTATACACCAGTAACAGACAAACAGAGAGCCAAATCATGAATGAACTTCCATTCACAATTGCTTCAAAGAGAATGAAATACCTAGGAATCCAACTTACTAGGGATGTAAAGGACCTCTTCAAGGAGAACTACAAACCACTACTCAGTGAAATAAAAGAGGACATAAACAAATGGAAGAACATACCATGCTCATGGATAGGAAGAATCAATATCGTGAAAATGGCCATACTGCCCAAGGTAATTTATAGATTCAATGCCATCCCCATCAAGCTACCAACGAGTTTCTTCACAGAATTGGAAAAAACTGCTTTAAAGTTCATATGGAACCAAAGAAGAGCCCGCATTGCCAAGACAATCCTAAGTCAAAAGAACAAAGCTGGAGGCATCACGCTCCCTGACTTCAAACTATAGTGCAAGGCTACAGTAACCAAAACAGCATGGTACTGGTACCAAAACAGAGATATAGACCAATGGAACAGAACAGAGTCCTCAGAAATAATACCACACATCTACAGCCATCTGATCTTTGACAAACCTCAGAAAAACAAGAAATGGGGAAAGGATTCCCTATTTAATAAATGGTTCTGGGATAATTGGCTAGCCATAAGTAGAAAGCTGAAACTGGATCCTTTCCTTACTCCTTATACGAAAATTAATTCAAGATGGATTAGAGACTTAAATGTTAGACCTAATACCATAAAAACCCTAAAAGAAAACCTAGGCAATACCATTCAGGACATAGGCATGGGCAAGGACTTCATGTCTAAAACACCAAGCACAATGGCAACAAAAGCCAAAATTGACAAATGGGATCTAATTAAACTAAAGAGCTTCTGCACAGCAAAAGAAACTACCATCAGAGTGAACAGGCAACCTACAGAATGGGAGAAAATTTTTGCAATCTACTCATCTGACAAAGGGCTAATATCCAGAACCTACAAAGAACTCAAACAAATTTACAAGAAAAAAACAAACAACCCCATCGAAAAGTGGGCAAAGGATATGAACAGACAGTTCTCAAAAGAAGACATTCATACAGCCAACAGACACATGAAAAAATGCTCATCATCACTGGCCATCAGAGAAATGCAAATCAAAACCACAATGAGATACCATCTCACACCAGTTAGAATGGCAATCATTAAAAAGTCAGGAAACAACAGGTGCTGGAGAGGATGTGGAGAAACAGAAACACTTTTACACTGTTGGTGGGACTGTAAACTAGTTCAACCATTATGGAAAACAATATGGCGATTCCTCAAGGATCTAGAACTAGAAGTACCATATGACCCAGCCATCCCATTACTGGGTATATACCCAAAGGATTATAAATCATGCTGCTATAAAGACACATGCACACGTATGTTTATTGCGGCACTATTCACAATAGCAAAGACTTGGAATCAACCCAAATGTCCATCAGTGACAGACTGGATTAAGAAAATGTGGCACATATACACCATGGAATACTATGCATCCATAAAAAAGGATGAGTTTGTGTCCTTTGTAGGGACATGGATGCAGCTGGAAACCATTATTCTCAGCAAACTATCACAAGGACAGAAAACCAAACACCGCATGTTCTCAATCATAGGTGGGAACTGAACAATGAGATCACTTGGACTCGGGAAGGGGAACATCACACACTGGGGCCTATCACGGGGAGGGGGGAGGGGGGAGGGATTGCATTCATTGGGAGTTATACCTGATGTAAATGACGAGTTGATGGGTGCTGACGAGTTGATGGGTGCAGCACGCCAACATGGCACAGGTATACATATGTAACAAACCTGCACGTTATCCACATGTACCCTAGAACTTAAAGTATAATTAAAAAAAAAAAAAAAAAAGAAAGAAATCATGTAGTGTATGTATAATCCCAACCAGGTAAAACACATCTGTGCCTAGGAAAAAAAGGTAACAGAGATTATGATTGTGTAGTAGGATTTCAAGGAAGTTTTATGCTTTTTACTATCTTCCAAATTCTCAACACAGGCAAAAATTTCTTCTATAATCCCAAAACAATTCAATGCAAAAAGTAAATGTACCCAAACAGCAATAATTTTCTGCAGACTGTAATATTATGGATTTTTTTCTTTAGTCTTTTGTACTTTCCATTTATTGTAATATAAGATTTTAAAATTTCACACTGAAAGAAAAAGAAAATAAACTTATAAAAAATTAGATAAGTTTATAAATGATGTAGCAAAAACGGGTATTTGCAAGGTTTTAAAGTTGCATTACATGGACCCATTAAACTTTTGAGATGATGTCACAAGGAATAGCCGTAATATCTGTTGTAGATAACGTAATTGTTCCCAATTCTTCTCCTCCCATTTCTACACTCTTTGTCCTGTGCAGAGAATATAGATGTCAGGCATGGCTGTGTGACTCACTTTGGCCAATGATGGTCAGAAGTGACAGTGTGCCAGTTTGAAGCCTGGGCTTAAAGGTACGTTGCATGTTTCTGCTCCCTGATTTGCACATTTGCCATCAGAAGAATCTCCCATGAGCAGATGCGGCTTCTTTAGCCTGGGCGAAAAAACACACATGTAGCAAATCCTAGTCCAACCACAATGAAGAGCTTAGCCTAGCAAGACCCAATAGCCTGAAGCAGAACCACTTGCTGAGTATGACATAGACTATCCATTCAATGAGCCCAAGAACACCAAAGTACATGTCTCTTCACGAAAGCTTTTGAATTTGGGGATGGTCTGTTATGCAGCAAAAACTAGCTGGTAAAATACCATTGACAGGCTGGGGAAGGTGGCTCACACCTGTAATCCCAGCACTTTGGGAGGCCAAGGTGGGCAGATCACAAGGTCAGGAGTTCGAGACCAGCCTGGCCAACATGGTGAAACCCCGGGCGTGGTGGCAGGTACCTGTAATCCCAGCTACTCGGGAAGCTGAGGCAGAAGAATCACTTGAACCTGGGAGGCAGAGGTTGCAGTGAGCTGAGACAGTGCCACTGCACTCCAGTCTGGGCAACAGAGTGAGACTCCATCTCAAAAAAAAGAAAAAAAGAAAAAGAAAAAATGTTGACACAGAAAATATTAGTCTGGATAACAAACAATAGCTCATATGAGGATTCCTATATTGAAGCTTAAAAATATAAATACCTGGGGTCCCAGAGCCCTAGTGGTTGAAATATAAAAAGAGAGAGAGACAGCTTGATTACCCCTAAATCTTGATGAAGTTTTAGTGGGTATATATGTCTGTTTCTAAAGTATGTATGAAAAAATATATATGGCAAAATTCTTGAATGCTATCCCCATATACCACTGTGTTTATATTTAGTTGTCTTACTTGGCCTTCAGTTAAACCCATTAAATATACATTTTCCATTTTGGCATATTCTGGTTTCCTCTGGAGAATGGTATTTTGGGCTGTAATCTTGAATGTTTATTTGGCAACTTACTCTAAAAATTTTAAAAATATTAATCATACTGCATTCTTCTTTGGTGTGCAGACTGGCACTCTTTTCAGAGCAGAGTTTCTCAGCCTTGACATTATTGGCATTTTGAGCCAGTTCTTTGTTGTGGTTGTCCTTTGAGTTATAAGATGTTTAGCTGAATCCTATCTTCGACCCACTGATAGTATTGCACCTCCCTCTACCTCCAGCTGTGATAATCAAAAATGTCTCCAGACATTTCTAAATGTTCTTGGAGGGCAGACTCATCCTCAGTGGAGAGCTACTATTTCAGAGAAAGTTGTGATTCGGTTTGGGTAAGTCAGATTTACAATGTCAGCCATCATCTGGCCATATTTGAAAGTCTAGGCTTACAATAATGCAAGCTGTAGTAAAAATACTAATATCTTAAACATAAGATATTGCTATTTAAACATAATCCAAATCTCTAGGACTTTGGTTGCTTATGGTAATCATAATTATATTGTTATTGATAAGTGTAGGGAGAAACAAAAAAAGTAGCAATGGCCTGGCAGGTATGTTTTTCTTGTTTTTCTTTTCTTTTCTTTTCTTTTTTTTTTTTTTTTTTTTTTTTTTTTTGAGACAGAGTCTCGCTCTGTCTCCCAGGCTGGAGTACAGTGGCGCCATCTTGGCTCACTGCAACCTCTGCCTCCAGGGTTCAAGTGATTCTCCTGCCTCAGCCTCCTGAGTAGCTGGGATTACAGGTGTGCACCACCACACCCAGCTAATTTTGTAATTTTAGTAGAGATGGGGTTTCAATATATTGGTCAGGCTGGTCTTGAACTCCTGACCTTGTGATCTACCCACCTTGGTCTCCGAAAGTGCTGAGATTACAGGCATGAGCCACCGTGCCCGGAGGCAGGCAGATTTTTCTAACCTACCTGTGCCTACACTAAAGTTAGGCAAGACTTTTCCTGGTATACACACTAACAGGCAGCTTAATGGAACAGCAATACCCTGGGCATTGTATTTTAGGGCACAGCATCACGGTTAGCTTAGCACTTCATAAAAATGAACAGAAATAGCCATGTTGAACTGTAAGTAAGGAACTTCAAATACCACCTTACTCAAAGATTCCATTTCTATCAAACAAAAGATGAACCAAAAATTTAATTTCCTGACAATTTATGTGCTTCAGCAGGAATGTGGGCAAGCATCAGTTAAGTGCTAAACCTGACTATGGGACATGTGTTTAAAATAAATGTCAGAAAAGAGATTGTATCCCTGATTATATCCTTTTCATTGGAACTCAGATGAGGTTGAATTACCTTAACATCAGAAACTCTAGTATAAAATTTTTAAACCGTTGGTGAGGGTTTGAGTTTGGGCTCATTCATTAAAATTGCCTGGACTTCATGGTCCTCATCTGTAGAATGAGAAGGTTGGACTAACTAGAGTCTATGACTCCTTCAGCTAAAACATACTTTGAGTTATGTAATAGTTCATTTGTTAGTGCAACAGCACATGGAATAGAGGAGTCAGGCAATATTGGCAAGTTTGTTTGTTCATTTATTTATTTAGTAAGACTCTTACTCTGTCACCCAGGCTGGAGTGCAGTGGTATGATCTCGGGTTACTGCAATCTTTGCCTCCCATGTTCAAACAATTCTCCTGCCTCAGCCTCCCGAGTAGCTGGGATTACAGGTGCGTGCCACCACACCCAGCTAATTTTTGTATTTTTAATAGAGATGAGGTTTCACCATGTTGGTCAGGCTGATCTCAAACTCCTGACCTTAGGCGATCCACCCACCTCGGCCTCCCAAAGTGCTGGGATTACAGGTGTGAATCACTGTGCCTGGCTGCAAGTTTTTTTAAAAAAATAAGATTTGACTTCTACTTCAAGCAATTTGTCCAGGACAATCTTCACACAAAGGAACAAAACTTCCTCAAACTCAATAGAATGAGTCCTTCTCTTCTCAGTTAAGACTTATCAGCAGATCAGTCAAGGAGCAACGAGGCAGTAGAGAGGAGAAGAATCATTGGTTTGTCACTGGAAAGTCAACAAATTGAAGAAAAGCATGTTAAAAAGATTGGTCCCTTTAAAATAGAGAAAAATTGTGTATATATTCACATCATTAAGTTGCTAAGTAAGAAAGAAACCCTGTAGAATTATGGGCAATCAGAACTGATTTCTAAAACCATCAACTCACCAACTGAATTTATTGGATATGAAACTTTGTGATCATGTTTTTTTAAAAAAACATCCTATAACATTTATGGAAAAAAGTGGAAAGGTAGAAATATATTTCTACCTAGAGGTATTCTTTATTGGTTCTAATATAAGCTGGGAGGAAAGGAACACCTTGAAGGGCAAAAGAGAAAAAAAAATCCCCTTCCTCTGTGGTTGTACAGAGTAAAGGAACCTCAAAAGGAGACTTGAGGCCAGGCACAGTGGCTCATGCCTGTAATCCCAGCACTTTGGGAGGCTGAGGCAGGTGGATTACTTAAGAAGTTTGACACCAGCCTAGCCAACATGATGAAACCTCATCTCCACTAAAAATACAAAAGTTAGCCGGGTGTGGTGGTGGGCACCTATAATCCCAGCTACTCGGGAGGCTGAGTCAGGAGAATTGCTTAAACCCAGGAGGCGGAGGTCACAGTGAGCCAAGATCGCATAACTGCACTCCAGCCTGGGTTACAGAACAAGACTCTGTCTTAAAAAAAAAAAAAAAAGAGAGAGAGAGAATGAGACTTGAAAACACTACTCTCCTGAGAGAAGGGAATGAAAAGAGCCCTTTGATCAGATGAGGAAAAAGCCTAAATGTACAGTCTTGGCTATGCCCTCAGTCCCACCCTGAGTCTCAAGAACTGATTCTTCACCATCCACTACTGACAGACCCCACCATAAAAGTGCCCACTGCCACTGCTCCTCTCTACCACCCCACGCCACACCTGACCTCTCCAGTGGTGGAGTATCCAGGCTCACTATGTCTAAGCCCTTTGCTCATACTCCATGGTGCTCGGTTTGTTTGCTTTAAAATAAAGACATTGCCATGGAATTTCAACTCCTACTTTATTCATTATTTCACTATCTTCCAGTTCTACCACAGGGGAATTAGAATTTGTATCCATTTTGTGTTTGCAAATATTTAAAAAGTAAACAAAAAAACAAATAGGTTGACTGTGGGGAAGTGACCCCCAGGAAGCACCGCAAATCCTTCCAGAGGCATGCTCAGCTGCTCCACACGCTTGTCTCTTATGGGCATACCAGAAATACTTTATTTAGTTTAAGTGAATGGAAAGATCCAGCACTTGGAAAGAATTGTTACTAGCCTTGTTTGTTCCAATAAACAACTAAGCTTCTTATTGCTCAATAAAAATCAAAACTGACGGTTTGTAAAAACCAGAAAACAGAAAATCTTGGACTATGTTTAAGGGATGATTGATATTTCCAGACTTTTATGAGGATCCTAGGGGAGAAGTCTATTTAGGGTTCAACAATGTCAGTGAAAAATACTTCTCTGGAAAGCTTGCTACACATTGGCCAAAAGTTTTTCCAATTCCAATTCCAATTTGTATCTATTGAAAGATTTTGGGCTCATGGAACAGCATTAGCTGGGGAAGTAAGCTTACATCACTGTAGTTCAAACACTCATTACATATAATTCCATAATCAATAATGAGATCAGGTAAAGTAGGAGGAATCTGTAATTTAATAGTGATTTCAATTCTGTTAATCCTGGGTCTGGGGCATATTTTAAAGATACACTTGACTGAGATACGCTAGCTACGTCTGTCCAAGCCAAATAAAAAGAGATTTGAACTAAGCAACTAAGCAATTGCTTCTTGAACAATGGAAGCGAGAAGTTACTCTTAGAAGAGGAGATCTTTGTAAAGATACTGGACTATGGATGAATAAGATACATGGATAACAAATGAGGGCTTGGATCAGACAAAATGCCAAAACAGTCCCCCAGGATTTCCTGCCCTAATCCCTGGAACTGGGAATATGAGTTATTATACCCATGCTCAAGTTATGCTGTTGGTAAAGATCACAGGCTCTTTGGTTCCCCGTGTAATAAAAACTAACACTGAGCTACACAGATGTCCCAGACAAGCCTTTTATTTCGGGGCTTCTGCTTGAGTGCAAGGGAAACAGCAGAGGCCCAAGGACTGTCCGGCTGACTCCCCGAAAAAGCTGGTAGGGGTATTTTTATTAGGCAAAGCATGGGAATTGGTGTCAAGGGTAATGTGTGCAGGCTGGAGTAGGCAAAGCACCTGAGGGGTGGGGTATGCAGTCAGCGTATCTGATGACATTGATCATCTTGAGTCACGGGCCACCTGGCGGTCTGGCCAGCAGGAACAAGCCTGCAAATGTTTGTTGAGCATTCCTTCCCAAGGTGGGACACTCCACAACCTTGGTTTGATATTTGGATTTCCAAAGGCCAATTCCTGGAATTCTTTAAGTAAAAGGCATGGTTAAACATCATGAGAGCACAGAAGAATGACTATTTGCTTGGCATGACTAAAACCTTGGGGTTAGCAGGTAGATTGCCAGCAATGTAACAGTGTGAATTTTGTGATCAGCGGGACGAGAGAAGAAGAAAAAAAGAAAACATATGTGAAGCGGGAGGTGCGTCCCATTCCTATTCTATCTCAATTTCCCCCCTGAGAGATTTCACCTTTCCCCTCCTTATTCTTAAAGAGAAAGAACTGAAGATCTCATCTTCTGAAGCTACTTGCTGCTGAACAGGGTTGTCCTCCATGCCTAATCTTGGAGGGTGTGGAAGTCTCTCATTGATTGTTCTAAAGACCTGCAGGGACAGAGATCCTTCTGGAATGGTATAGGTTGAAATCTTTGGGCCATCATTAGCTTGACTTAAAACTATTGAAGCCTGAAAGATACAAATTTTACCAAAAGGTTAAAAATATAAGGCCCGAAAAGTAATAGCAATAAAATGACCACCTAGGTTCAAGGAAAGGTAAAAATCCTGTCATTCTTAGTAAGTATCCTTTGATGAAGTCCCAGATGGTCTGAGAAGTGGGGTTTTTGAAATTATGCATCCTGTTGAAATTATGTGGCCTGTTGGTACTTTTGAACTTGCAGTTCAACTAACCCTGAATTGTTAGCATAAGAACAACAGGTGTGGTTTATTTCTGTGCATTCTCCCCATTGTTCAGCTAGAAGATAGTCCAGGGCCGATCTCTTGTCTAAGACAACATTGGCTAGGGAGTCTAGGGAAGCTTGAAGTCCTTTTAAATTTTCCCTTGTACTGGTTGACGGTGTTTGAAGGGTTTGTGTTAAGTTTCTCAAAGTTGCCGCACAGCATGCAAAGCCACCCCCAAGGGCCTGCCAAACAGGTAGCTATTCCAACTCCTGCCAAAATTAGCCCTAAACCTATCAGCCTTTTGGATTTTGGATGTGTGCTGTTATGAACTGTTATTCCATTGGGGCTCAAAGTAGCTAAGGGTGCAGTGTGTTGTACATTATTGACACAAGGGCATGCTGGTGTGAGTAATGGAGATGTGAAATTGGTTGGGGGATAGCTGTTGGCTAAATGGTGGTCTTGGTGTCCACAAAAGGACACATATCCTAGGGGTGTGCAGTTTACATGGGGCAAGAGGAATGCGGGTGACTGACTAAGCTTTGGAGAGAGGTATGACTGTTTGGGGCATTGGGAGAGAAAGACAAACTCCCTGAGCTCACGTTTGATTTGGGTTTTTTTTTTAAACTGATGAGGGAAAAGCCTGTGTGATGTCAAAGTAGGCATTTCAACTTCCCCTTTTCCCACCCTTTTTGATGACTGAAGCATTTAGCAGGCCAGTGAGGTTTATACATTCACAGGAAATGAGGCACTCAGGCGTACCATGAGAGGTGCAGGGGTTACTTTAGGTTCCCATACCTCGTTTGTGAAATTGGTAGTCAAGCTTTTAGGAAATGAAAGAGGCAGCCCCTGAGCCTGCTGATGATGGTGGCATATCCAGCAATTGGGCACATTATTACCCAAAGCGACAATGCCAGAAAGGTGGATGAGACAGTTTGTTCCCTTCCAAGAGGGCCCAGCCCACTGCGTCCCCCTACATGGAGGAGTAGGGACAAAGTAAAGAGGAGTATAACTATATGCAGCAGGAATAAAAGAGGTGTTTACTAGGGGAGGAGGCTGAGCAAAGCAACAGAATAATTGTAAAACAATTAGTATTGTAAGGAGAATTACTGGACTCAAGATCTCTAACCACATTACTCCAGGGATGAACTGGCTCTCTTGAACAGGTATTTGAGATCGTCCATAGGTTTGCAGGAGTAAGATGGGCTTTCTGGGCATATCTAGAAACATTTAGGAGAAAAGATGTTTAATTGGGAGAGGTGTACCCAGCTAGGGATACAAGGGATCCTCAGTTAGGGTACACCTCTGAGTGGCATTTGGATCACCCAGTAAAGTCCCTTCCATTTAGCCAATGGTTGTTCCTCCAGGAAGTCCTCCTTCCCAGTCTTAAGGAGGACTTGGTTTCCTGGATTAATCCACAAAGGGGTTTCCCCGTCTTTAGTGGGGACCGGCAGGATTTGGTTCCCATACTCTGAAATTGCCTTTTGAACCTGTCCTAAATTAATTATATACTATAATTTTTAATTTAATTGTCCATCTAGCAGGAGGTCAGTGGTGAGGAAAGTCCTCTCATAGATCATCTCAAAAGAGTTAAGTCTTAGGCTGCCCCAAGGGGCCATGCAGACTCTCAGAAGTGCAACTGGGAGCATCGTAACCCAGGGCTGTGGGTCTCTTGACAAAGCTTTTCTAGAATCAGCTTAAGAATATAGTCCATCTTTTCAACTTTACCTGATGATTGGGGGTGCCAGGATGGCACTGTCTTTAATCTGCTCCTAGGGTGTGGAGAGGCTCTGAGTAATCTTAGCCACACGGGAGGCCCATTATTGCCATGAAGGGATTTGGGGAGTCCAAATCAAGAAATTATTAATATTTATTTTGGTAAAGATTTATAGACTTCTACTGCTCCCTCTGTATGGATAGGAAGAGCCTTGAGTGACCCAATAAAGGTATTCACAAACACCAGGAGATATTTGTACCCTAGATTTGGGGGCATTTGAGTAAATCTACCTGCCAGTCTTCTCCTGGATAAGTTCCCCTGCATTGCACCAGCTTAAGAAAAGAGGGAGGAACTAGATAGGTTTGGGGATTATTCTGGGAACACAGTTCATAGGCAAAGGTTACTTATTTTAGTTTTTCTCAATCCCTTTTCAATGAATATTTTATATACAATGTTCCATAAAACATCTGTCCCATAATGTGTGGCATCATGGAGATGCTTGATAAGTTTTCAATGGCCAGTTCCCAGAATAAAAATCTTATCACCATCTGGGAACCATCCATCATTGTTTTCCTCCTCTAGCTCTTCTTGTGAGTATCGTGGGTGATTCAGAAGGTTGGTGGGGTCTATCATTAAGGCCAACACATTGCTGGGTTCCTGTAACCAGGCTGTTTTGTGGCCCTATCATTCCTATTATTTCCTTGGCTAATGAGGGACCTGTCAGTCTCGTGGCCCTTGCAGTGAATGACTGCTCTGTGGCAGGGAAGTTGTACCACTTCCAGGAGAAGTAGGACTAGGTCCTTACATTTGCTTCGGGAATTTTTAGCTGTTAATATTCCCCTTTCCTTCCATATGTCTGCATGGGTACACAGTGCAGGAAACCCATACTTTGAGTCAGCGTATACATGTATTCACTCCCCTTCTCCCAGTTGTGAGGCTCTGATGAAGGCCATCAGTTCTGCTTTGTGTGCCAAGGTTTGGGGAGGAAGGATTTTAGCTTCTGTAGTCTCATTCAGGCTTACTACTGTCTATGCTACCATTCAAGTCCCTTCCTCTATAAAGCTACTGCCATCAGTATGCCATTCTGCCTCCAGGTTCTCAAAAGGCTGGTCTCATAAGTCAGGCCTGCTGGAGAATGTCTATTTTATGGTCTCTCTGCACTGTTGTAAGCCCTCATCATCGGTGGCTGGGACTAAGGTTGCTGGGTTCAGGGTCAGACACATGCTCAGAGTAATGTCTGGGGTGTCTAATAAGAGAGCTTTGTATTTGGTCAGCCTCCGCCCCCACCAAGTGAGACAATCGTGTCTCTTGACTTCTAACACAGTCTGAACCTGGTAGGAAGACATACTATATGTTACCCCAGCATCAGCTTAGAGGCTTCACTAACCAGGAGGGCAGTGACTGTTACTGCCATCAAGCAGCAAGGTCACCCCTGTGCAACTGGGTCCTACTGTTTTGAAAAATGAGCCACCAGCCACTGAACAGGTCTTAACCTTTGGATTAAGACTCCCAAAGCTTCCTAGTCTCCCACAAATATACAAGACAAATGGTTTTCTAAGTTGGAGAGTCCAAGGGTGAGGGCTTGACCCAACTCAGTTTTTTTTTTTTTTTTTTTTTGAGACGGAGTCTCGCTCTGTCGCCCAGGCTGGAGTGCAGTGGCCGGATCTCAGCTCACTGCAAGCTCCGCCTTCCAGGTTCACACCATTCTCCTGCCTCAGCCTCCCGAGTAGCTGGGACTACAGGCGCCCGCCACCTCGCCCGGCTAGATTTTTGTATTTTTTAGTAGAGACGGGGTTTCACCTTGTTAGCCAGGATGGTCTTGATCTCCTGACCTCGTGATCCGCCCGTCTCGGCCTCCCAAAGTGCTGGGATTACAGGCTTGAGCCACCGCGCCCGGCCGACCCAACTCAGTTTTTAAGGCTTCAAAAACTTGTTGGTATTTCTTATCCCAGTACAAGGGCTCTGTTTTTTCCCCTTTCAGGGTCTCACATAAGGGTTTAGCTGTTAGGTCGTAATTTGGAATGCAAACATGACAGAAGCTCACCATTCTCAAGAAACCTTTGCGCTGCCTTTTCATTTATGGGACCAGCAATGAAGTGATTGCCTTTTTCCAATTCCCAGCTAGAATGTGGGCTTCTCGGATCAGAAGGAACCCCAGATACTGAACATTTTGTAAATAAATCTGGGCCTTGAATAGACCTTGTATCCACTCTCAGTGAGGAAATTCAGGTTTTTAATGGTATTAAAATCTAAATCCTGCCCTGTCTGGCTGGCAATTAACAAGTCATCTACATACTGTAATAAAGTTCCATTCCATAGGCTTAGCTCCCTGAGCTCTTTAGCCAATGCCTTCCCAAAAAGGTGGACGCTTTCCCAGACCCCAGGGGAAGCACAGTCCACTTGTATTGTGTGGCTTCCTGCCTATCGGGATTTCTCCATTCAAAAGCAAGAAGATATTGGGATTCTGGATAGGGCAGTACACACAAAAAAAGCCTCCTTTAAGTCCAGCAAAGTAAAAAACTGAGCATCTTAAGGAATCTGGGTGAGCAAGGTGTACAGGTTTGGGACCACTGGGTGGATGGGAATGACTACCTCATTAACCACTTGGAAGTCTTACATAAACTAATATTCTCCACTAGGCTTTTTGACAGGGAGGATCAGGGTGTTGCAAGGGAACTGGCAGGGTTTAATTAACCCATGCTGTAGGAATCTGTGGAGTAATGGCTGAATCCTGTTCAGTGCCTCCGGTTTTAAGGGGAACTGTTCCTTCCAAGAGTAGCCCACCCCCAGGCTTTAGGTCTGTTTTTACTGGGGGAACATTATGCCCATCCCAGGACCATAGCATCCCATATGGAAGTGTTTACTTGATCCTTGATTTCCTCAGAAATGTTTGAGTTCTCCAGTTCCTGTCCATTTAAGAGTGCCAGCAAGTGGATTCCGTGTTCTGGCTCTAACTCCAGCTGTACTCTGTCTTCTTCCAGGGCGATGGTGGCTCCCATTTTGCTTAATAAGCCCCTACCCCAAAATGGAGTAGGAGATGTAGCGACAAACAGAAATGAGTGAGAAATAAGTTTAGACCCAGCCTCCCAAGCAAGAGGGAAAGTAAATTTTCCTGCCTTAGGCCATCAGTCTATTCCCATTACCATGCAGTCACGGTTGGAGAGGGGGTCAATCGGCTGGGTCAGGACAGAGTAGGTGGCTCCACTGTCCACAGGGAACTCAATTTTCCTACCTGCCAGATCAAGGGTGAGCTGAGGCTCTGCTGGCATGATAACGATGGAGTGTGCTGCAGCTGGAGCTGGACAGGAGTTCAGGCTCCGTCAGTTAGTGTGTATTGATCTCTCATTTGAGAGATTGACGAGGAGGGGAGGCTGGCCAGGGTTGCCTGCCAGCCGTCTTATTTTAGTGCAGTCAGGGCAGTCCCTCTTCCAGGGGCCCTCCCTCCTGTAATGTGCACATTGGGTCTGTCCAAGGCCACTTATCTTCAATCAGTTGTCTGTTCTCCTGGGTCTGCTAGGGTCACCCTGAGGTGGCTGATGGATAAAGGCAGCTGAAAGCCATGCTATCTTGACCAATCTTCTCATCAGCCTCCTCTGTCCTGTCTCTGTTATTGAAAACCTTTTTTTTTTTTTTTTTTTTTTTTTTTTTTAAGACGGAGTCTCGCTCTGTTGCCCAGGCTAGAGTGCAGTGGTATGATCTTGGCTCAGTGCACGCTCCACCTCCTGGGTTCACGCCATTCTCACACCTCAGCCTCCCGAGTAGCTGGGACTACAGGCGCCGCCACCACGCCCGGCTAAACTTTTTGTGTTTTTAGTAGAGACGAGGTTTCACTGTGTTAGCCAGGATGGTCTTGATCTTCTGACCTCATGATCCTCAGGCTCCCAAAGTGCTGGGATTACAGGCGTGAGCCACCACACCCGGCCTGTTACTGAAAATCTTAAAAGCCTTCTCCACCAAGGTCGACGGCAGGGTCTGGGGTCCTGCCTCCAGCTTCTGTATTTCCTTCTAATGTCTGGAGCTGACTGAGTGATAAAATGCATGGCAATCAAAGCCCTCCCTTCCCCTGACTCTGGCCTGCACTTGTGTATTTCTTAAGGACCTCAGTGACTCATCTGAGGAAGACTGCTGGGCTCTCCTCATTTCCCCAGATGATTCCCCGATCCTGTCATAGTTTATAGGTTTTATTACACGTTACCTCATTCCTTCAGTCAAGCAAGTGACCAAGTGTCTCAAGCTAGCATTATCTACATTATAGTCCCACTTGGGGTCTTGTGCTGGGACTGCATCTCCCCGTACATAAATGATGGCATGTTGAGAGGTTGGTGGCCACCTGGCCATCTGCATATTTCTTAATCTTCTTAAACATGTGTTCTCTCTCATCAATAGTGCAACAGTGTGCCAGAATGACCATAACATCCTGCCATGTCAGGAAAATGTTAAATTTGGTTTAACAAAATTTATCTCTAAACTTAGAGGTTGCCCATGGTAGCTCATGCTTATAATCCCAGCACTTTCAGAGACCAAGACAGAGGAATCGCTTGAGCCCAGGAGTCTGAGACCAGCCTGGGAAACATAGAGACACTCTGTGTCTACAAAAAAATATTGAAAATAAGCTGGGTATGGCAGCACACACCTGTAGTCTCAGCTACTTGGGAGGCTGAGGCAGAAGGATGGCTCGAGGCCAGAGTTCAAGGCTGCAGTGAGCTATGATCAGGCCTCTGTATTGCTACAAGACCCTGTTGTAGAAAAAAATAAAAATAAAAAAAAATAAACTTATCAGGATTCTCTGAAAATCTACCGAATTTTCCTTTACACAGTCCTAGATCCATTGCTGAAAAAGGAACATGCACCCTTGTAACTTCCCTGTTTCCATCTGCCACTTCTCTGAGGAGAAAATAGCCCTGGGTTAGTGGAAGAGCAAAAGAAGGTGCTGTTGGAGCCTGGTTGGAGTGGTTTTTCCCATTACTCTTAAGGGCAAAAAATGCAATTTGCAATTAATTTTGTACCAACCTAATACTTAGAAGACATAAAGAAGATTACAGAAGCCAAAGTCAGAGTGCCAGACAGAGGTTTCTACCGGTCGAGCCAATCAGCCATTTCAATCCATCCTCTATAGGTGTCTATTCAGGCTGAGCCACTGAAGTTAATGAAAAGTGTAAGCAGGCCGGGCGCAGAGGCTCATGCCTATAATCCTAGCACTTTGGGAGGCCAAGACAGGTGGATCACCTGAGGTCAGGAGTTCGAGACAAGCCTGGCCAACATGGTGAGACCCCATCTCTACCAAAAATGCAAAAATTAGCCGGGCACGATGGCGGGCACCTATAAGCCCAGCTACTCCGGAGGCTGAGTCAGGAGAATAGCTGGAACCCTGTTGTGGGGGAGGGGAGGGGGCGGAGGTTTCAGTGAGCCAAGATGGCACCACTGTGCTCCAGCCTGGGTGAAAGAGCGAAACTCCATCTCAAAAGAAAAGAAAAAGAAAGAGGGAGGGAGGGAGGGAGGGAGGGAAGGAAGGAAGGAAGGAAGGAAGGAAGGAAGGAAGGAAGGAAGGAAGGAGGGAGGGAGGGAGGGAGGGAGGGAGGGAGGGAGGCAGGCCAGGGGAGGGGAGGGGAGGGGAGAGGAGAGGAGAGGATTGAACTTTTACAAATTAATAATCAGATTTATTTTAACATGATAACGTTACCATACATCATTACTTTGGATAATCTTCTTTTTAATTGTAATGCCATCAGTGAGATATCCGGTTCTTGGGGTTTTATTTGCTTGCTTTTCCCATGACCCAAGAAGGAAATACTCCCAAGGAAACTCTATCTAAATAAATGTGGCAACTGGATTAAAGAAACTTGGTCCTCTTGGTAATGAGATTATTATGAGTATGCTCACTTGTGTTTCTTTGCTCTTTCATGTCTTCTGTTCATTCATTCATTTTAAAATGTACATTGACATACTATGTGCTGTGTTAAGAAACAATGACAGACAAGACAGACACAGGTCCTACCCTCATGGAAATTTAAAAAATACAAGAGCTGTATTTGTTGCAAGTTTACAAGTCCAGGCACTGTGCTAGGCACTTAAAATAGATTTTTTTTTTTTTTTTTTTTTTTTTTTTGAGATGGAGTCTCACTCTGTCACTGAGGCTGGAGTGCAGTGGTGAAATCTTGGCTCACTGCAACCTCCGCCTCCTGGATTCAAGTGATTCTCCTGCCTCAGCCTCCTGAGTAACTGGGATTACAGGCATGCATCACCACGCCCGTTGTATTTTTAGTAGAGAGGGGGTTTTGCCATGTTGGCCAGGCTGGTCTTGAACTCCTGACCTCAGGTGATCTGCCTGCCTCAGCCTCCCAAAGTGCTAGGATTAAGGCATAAGCCGCCGTGCCTGACCAGATTGTCTTTTATTTCTCACAGCCTGATAAGGCATGTAGCTCTATCTTATAGATGAGGCCATTGAGACTCTGAAGCTAAATAACTTGCTCAATATCGCACAGCTACAAGGAAATAGCATTAGGATCCAAACCTGACTTTAAACCCACCTTCCTAACTACACTCCTGCCATCTCTTTTTCCAATTACTCCTCAATATCAAAACATCTGTTCTTTTAGGTCGATTGCTCTATGCACCACACACAAAAATTCCTTGCCTTTGACCTTGCCAGGCAGGCAGATCCCAAATATGACCCAATCTTGTGTGTCTAACCCAAGCTCCTCTTCTTGGCGTGTCTTATTCCCTAACCATCTCACTTCTTCAGCCTCGAACACTACCTCATACACTCCCGCTTGCCCTGCAACTATCAAGTTCTTTTGTATGTTCATTTAATGTTTCAAACTAGATCATAAGTTCCAAATTAGACTATAAAGTTTCCTCAAATATCTACATTTTTTCTCTCAGTCACTGAAGTTGGGCAGACAGTTAGGTGCTCAATAAGTTACCATTGTCTTCTTCATTGCTAACTTAGTTCTATGACCCTAACAACCACAATAGGTTCACAGAAAAGGCAGGTGGTCCTTATGAATTAATAAAGGCTAAGCTTAGTGGGTCACACCTATAATCCCACCACTTGGGGAGACTGAGGCAGGAGGACTGCTTAAGGCTAGGAGTTTGAGACCAGTTTGGGCAACATAGTGAGATCTCCATCCCCACAGAATAAATAAATAAATTAGCCGGGTGTGGTTGTGCACACCTGTGGTCCCAGCTACTCTGGAGGTTGAGGAGAGAGGATCGCTTAAGCCCAGGAATTTCAGGCTGCAGTGAACTATGATCATGCCACTGCACTCCAGCCTGGGCAACAGAGTGACACCCTGTCTCTAAATAAATAAATAAATATTTTTAAAACGAAGAATCAGTACAGAAAGCATGCTCTCTTGGCTGCCTCCCCTCTCCTCCAATTAATCACTGCCATGTTCAGAAAACTGCCTACATCTACCACTATAGACTCTGCATGACTGGTTTTGCAGTGAGCACATGATCCTGGTTTACATAATGTAGACCGGGTTTGTATCTCTATCTTAAGCCTTTGGGACAAGGCCAAAGAGATTACTGGAGCACCCACTTAGCCTGAAATTGAAGGATAGGAACTCAAGAGTCTCTCATTGGTTGTCTCCTGCTCTGAAAATCCACAGACCTCTGTATTAGCCCTTTGCCACTTAACACTTATAGCCTTGAGATGTCATTTTTCATAGCTGTGTATTCTACAGGCTTCTGAGCAGTGACATGGCCTAGCCCAGTGACTTGGAACAAGTGCTCTCTGAGTGTTGACTGGCCCTGGATTTACTGAGGGGATTGTTGCTGGGGCCTCTTGTGTGGAAGCTGCTAGAACTTCCCAAGGTGTTGATAGCCACTGACTCCTCAAAGCGGTTCAGGGCAGCTGGGAAGTATTTCTCACTTTTGAATGTCTTGGCTGAACTCTTGACTTCCATTCTCCATCTTCTCCACTGCTTCCCTTCTGGAGTATCAAATGCCATGTGGTTGTAGTCATGACACTGTAAAATTGCCCTGCTAGCTTATGGGAGGAGAAAAGTCTTGAGACAGAGAAAAATTCGATGGGATTTTATTCACTCTGAATCCATCTCTGCATGACTATCTATGTCCTAATCTCAGCTAGGACATCTTGCATTTCTTTTCCTTCTGGAAATGGGGAATAGGAGCGATCTGAAGGATTCTCTGTGGCCTTAGTTGGGGAGAGCTGGAGTGGATGAGGCCTGTCCTCTCAAAGACAACCTCCTTAGGAGATCTCTGGGAGCCACTTTCCACTGAGACACTAAATGGGAGCTAAAAGCTTGCCATTTCTCCTCCCTCTCACCTCTGTCAAGGCCGTCCCAGGTCCTGTGCAGACAGCATTAGGGATGATGTAAAATCAATACCCCCACACTTCACTTTACCCTCCACTCTCACATAGAAGATGATAAAGCACGTCTTTGTGCCATTGGGAAGGACCTCACCATAAGTTTTCCTTTCTCATCTGCTTCTCAATTTCTCAGACACTCTGTTTATGTGCTATTTATGTCCACTCTTATGGAAGAGGATTGCAAGTAATCACACAGGAGGGAGACTAGAATTCCTGGACTGTTGGCTTAATGTTCCAGAATACTGTTATTCTGTTATCATGAGCATTTACTAGATTTTCATTCCTCATCATAGTTTACTCTATCTGAAAGGAATATTCTGTATTTCTTCACTCTGGGTTCTCGTAGATTCAGATTCCTTGAACAGCTTGAACTACTTCTTAATCACATATTTCCTCCTTTGGAAAATATGAATGAAGGCTGCTTTAACCCTTTGTATTGTATATTAACTCTTTTTACACATCTCCAGGGCAATCCTGGGGATTTTCCTTGGATTTCTGAAGTTGGTGGTGATTATTCCCTGAGGAGAACAGAGCTGGGTCTCTGAGGTTCCTTTCCTTCCTGATCGCTCTGTATTTAAAGTTTTACCTCTGAGGAGCTCCCGGGAATCATATTTGACAGTTTGACCTCCCATTCAAATGGTCAGACAGGACATTAGGTCATACTCTTAATCATCCTCAGAATAAAAACTTGTTGAAAATGTAATGGAGACCACTATCCACTCTGTTTGATGTACTTTTCTAGGTAAGCCAAGCAAGCAAAATTATCCAACAGGGCATCAAGAAACAATAGTCTGAAATTTTAAGTAAGAAAAAAACCTTGGACACAATATAAATGAAATGTCATTTTTTTTTTTAAGAATGCCCCCAGTTGAGTAATTCCAAGTGTACTCATCATTCTGTGGTAAATGTGAACTCTGATTGCAGGACAAGGCTGGTGACACATAGGTTACTTAATGGTGAGTAAATCTGTTGAAATAAAAAATGCTTCCAGCACTAAAGTGTGTGTTCATATTTTGACCATATGTGTAAAATGCATATTTACTTGAAACCAACATGGACAGGCTGAATAACTCAAGAGTTATGATAATCTAAGAACCATCACTAGCCAAGCCTTTTTTTTTTTTTTTCCTTGAGACAGGGTTTCACTCCTGTCACCAGGGTGGAGTGCAGTGGCAGAATCTCAGCTCATTGCAACCTCTGCCTCCTGGGATGAAGTAATTATTGTGCCTCAGTCACCCAAGTAGCTGGGATTACAGGCACACACCACCATGCTCAACTAATATTTGTACTTTTAGTAGAGATGGGGTTTCACCATGTTGGCCAGGCTGGTCTTGAACCCCTGACCTCAAGTGATCTGTCCGCATTGGCCTTCCAAAGTGTTGGGATTACAGGCATGAGCCACTGTGCCTGGTCAATCACTAGCCCAGCTTTCTATAGAATGCCTTCTTGGTCTCATTTCATTGGTACTGAGCAGGGAATTCTAAGTGAAGGTTGCTCAGCCCTAGGTGCTCTGGAGCTTTCTTCCCCATCAGATACAGAGAATATTCACAGTCACCTTCTAGGCACATTTCTGAGTCCCATAACTGCTCACCGTGGGACTACAGGAAAAAGATAAGAACCATTACTCCTTTTTTGTATAGGGAAATTGAGTCTAGTCTTTTTGCTACATTGCTCTTCCCTTTCTCTCATCTTATCTTTCCATCTTTTTTCCTCTAACAAAATTCTAAAATACAGATGGGCACAGGGTCAGAAAGAAGTAAGGCAATCTCCTTCTGGTAGTTAAAAGCTTTTTCTTTTAATTTCTTTTAATTTTCTTTTTGCACAGAATTCTTTTCTAGCAAAAGCAACAGTGATAGTTGCTGTTTATTATTTTTAGACTTTATTTTTAGAGTAGTTTTTAGTTAAAGCAAAAATGAGTAGAAAAACACAAGAGTTCTCATATACTTTTGCCTTCACATATGCACAGCCTCCCCAACCATCAACATCTCTCACCAGAGTGGTACATTTGTTGTAACTGATGAACCTAATTGACACATCATTATTACCCAAAGTCTGTAATCTACATTGGGGTTCCCTTTTGGCGTTGTATATCCTGTGGATTTGGACAAATGTATCATGTCATGTATCTCCCATTATAGTATTATAAAGAATAGCTTGACTACCCTAAAAATATCCTGTGCTTTGCCTATGTATCCTCCCCTTTCCCTAACCACCAGAAACCACAGATCTTTTTATTGTCTTCATAGTTTTGGTTTTTCTAGAATATCATATACTAGAAATCATACAGTATGTAATCTTTTCAGACTGACTTCTCCTACTTAGTGGTGTGTATTTAAGTTGCTTCCAAGTCTTTGATGGCTTGATAGCTCATTTCATTTTAGCACTGAATAATATTCCATTGTTTGGATGGACCACAGTTTATCCACCCACCTATATCTTAGGTGTTTCCAAGTTTTGATAATTATGAATAAAGCTGCTATAAACATCCACGTGCAGGTTTTTGTGTGGAGCTATGTTTTCAACTTATTTGGATAAATACTAAGGAAATAAATTGCTGGATGGTATGGTAAGACTATGTTTAGTTTTGTAAGAAACTGCCACACCGTATTCCAAAGTGGCTGTACCATTTTGCATTCTCATCTGCAATGAATCAGAATTCTTATTGCCCTATATCCTTTCCATAATAAGCATTTTGGATTTGGGCCATCCTAATAGGTGTGTAGTGGTACCTCACTGTTGTTTTAATTTGCGTGTCTCTGATTAAATATGATATGGAACATCTTTTCATATGCTTGTTTACCATATATACCTTCTTTGGTGAGGTGTCTAAGATCTTTGGTGCATTTTTTAACTGGGTTGTCTTCTTATTAGGTTTTAAGAGTTCTTTGTATATTTTGGAAAACAATCCTTTATCAGATGTGTCTTCTGCAAATATTTTCTCCCAGTCTGTGGCTTGTCTTTTAATTCTCTTGACAATATCTTTTGCAGAGCAGAAATTTTTAATTTTAATAAAGTCATTTTATTATTTCTTTCATGGAGTTATTCTTTCTTTGGTGTTGTACCTAAAACATCATCACCATACCCAAGGTTATCTAGATTTTCTCTTATGTTATCTTTTAAGAGTTTTATAGTTTTGCATTTCACATTTATGATCCATTTTGGGTTCAATTTTGTGAAAAAGGTAAGATTTGTATGTAATTTTTTTGGCATATAGAAGTCTAATTGTTCTAGCACCATTTGCTGAAAAGACTATCTTTTCTCCATTGTATTATCTTTACTCTTTTGCTGCAGATCAGTTGACTACATTTGTGTGGGTCTACTTCTGGGCTCTCTATTCTGTTCCATTAATCTACTTAATTGCTCCTTTACTAATACCACACTGTCTTCATTTCTGTGGCTTTATAGTAAGTCTTATGAGTTGGGTAATGTCGTCCTCCAACTTTCTCCTTCTACTTCAATATTGAGTTGGCTATTAGGGATCTCTTGCCTCTGTATAAACTTTAAAGTCAGTTTGTCAATATCCAGAAAATAACTCACTGAGGTCTTGATTGGGATTGCATTGAATCTATAGATGAAGTTAGGAAGAACCAACATCTTGGCAATATTGAGTCTTTCTATCCATAAACATGGATTGTCTCTTCATTTAAGTAGGTCTTTGATTTTTTTCCCAGAAATGTTGTAATTTTCTTCATATAAATCTTACATGTATTTTGTTAAATTTATATCTAAGTATTTCATTTTTAAGGGGTGATAATTCTAAATTCCTGAGGTGCTAATGTAAATTGTAAAATGTATTTTTTTTTTTTAGATGCAGTCTCGCTCTGTCACATAGGCTGGAGTGCAGTGGCGTGATCTCGGCTCACTGCAACCTCTGACACCTGGGTTCAAGCAATTCTCCTGTCTCAGCTTCCTGAGTAGCTGGGACTATAGGCATGTGCCACCATGCCCAGCTAATTTTTGTATTTGTAGTAGAGATGGGGTTTCACCATATTGGTCAGGCTGGTCTCGAACTCCTGACATCAGGTGATCCACCTTCCTTGGCCTCCCAAAGTGCTGGGATTGCAGGTGTGAGCCACCACGCCCGGCCAGTAAGATGTATTGTGCTTTTACAGATTGTGTTTTTACTCATTCAACTTTTACTGCAAGGCACCACTATATATGAAAAGGAGTTTGGAAAGCTCTCTTGCTGCTCATGTTGTCATCATTGACATCATCTGACATTCAACTTTTCAAGTTTTTTCTAACACATTAATTCATATTTTAATAAAATAATTTGTATTTTAATAATTAGGGCAGTTACAGAAAATTAGAATTTCTAGTTTGAAGAAAGACTTCATCTCTTCCAATCACATCTCTGATTTGTAGCCTGAATACACTTGTAAGTGGTCATTCAGCATTTATTTAGGTATCTCCACATACAGGATATTCACCTTCCATGATCTGAGCACATCATTTAAAAAACAAAAACAAAACAAAACAAAAACACCTCTTATTGTTGAAAAAGTCTTTCTTGAAATAAATCAAAGCCTTGCTTCTTGTCGCATCCACTCCTTGACCCAAGTTGTATAACTTAATCTCTTTTTCTTGTAATAGCCCTTAGAATAAAGACAATTATCATGTATTCTAAAGTGGTTTTGTTCAAGGTGGCCATGTTCAGTTTCTTCAAACACATATGGATTCTTTCATACGAACATCACATATGGTGTTCTTCAAATACATCCCCTCACCATTCTGGACACTTTCCTCAGAAAAGTTTGTCTAGGTGTCTCTTAAGTTGTCATGCAAAAAACAAAAAATAAGAAAAAACACCTGATTATGCTTCTGTTATGCTAAGACCATTATCTCTGTGTCATCTTCATTTCACACGAGAACACTAAGACTACCTAGTAAGTGACCTATCCAAGGTGTTAAACTAGACTTTGAACTGGGATCTCTGTTTCACTAGTAGAGAAAAAGAACCCGCTGCAATTTAACTCTGGTCTGTATTTCTTGGTATGACATAGAAATCTGGCCAGACACCCCATTTCGCATTGAGGCAGTATAACCTGAGCTTCTACTGGTTTCCATGTAAGTGGAATAGTGGTAAAGGGCTGAGCCCAAAAGGCTTTCTGGGAATGTCAGTTGGTTAAGAACTTGGGACAAGAGAGTCTCACAGTTATCTGCTTGAGGGTTTGAGTCCCCTCACTATCCCCCCCCTCCTTCTTTCCTTCTTCCTTCTTTCCTCCCTCCTTTCTTTCTTTTCTTTCATCTCTCTCTCTCTCTCTCTCTTTCCTGGGCACTGGTACCTATTGTAATGTTAGTCATTTCTTCCATGAGACAGTTTATTTGTGACTCACCTCCCTTCTACGATGACCACATCAAGTAAGTGCTATTGCCATCGGCCACCAATAAGGAGACTGGAATTTGAAAAACCGCTCATATATAATTGAATATTCAGCATGGCCTGTTCAAACTTATTTTCAGCTACAAGTGACATAACAAGGAAGTCATTCTTTCTGGAGTATATGAACACAAAAAGGTTTAGAAAGAAATGATAAACTTTAGAATTTCTTGAATCACAAATTGCTTAAAGCAAAATAAATAATTCATTTTAAGAAATAACTAAATGCCACCTGGCATTTTCAAGATACTCAAAAAAGAAAACAATCTTTGTGTCATAACTCCTGAAAGAACTGAGTCACAATAATAGAGCCATCCTATAACGGCTGCAGTTCTGATAGACTTGTGACTCAGAATCTAGGAGACCTAGCTCAAGAGAAGGTTTTGCTTGACCTGGAAAGAGCCTGCTTTCTCAGGCGGCCAAGAAGGATAAGAGACACTCAGGCTGTAATTATACTGATTGTTCACATTGCCCAGCTAGACTGGAAGAAAATATCTGGGCCAATAAAAGCCTGGTTTTCTCTTTTACCTGTTCATTCATTCACTCATTTATTCAACCAATAATTTTTCGAACATCCACTTATCTATCTTTATCATTTATGAGTTGTATAGACAAGATACTTAAGGCCAGTCATGGTGGCTCACGCCTGTAATCCAGCACTTTGACACTTATTCAAGTTACTGTGCCTCAGTTTCCTTGTCTGGCAAACATGGATAAGATTTCTTCCTAGGGTAGTTGTAAGCTTTGTATAAGTAAATTGTATAAAGTCCTTCACACAGTGCCTAGCTCCTAGGAAGCATTCAACTATTAGCTCTTATGATTATTACTGTGTGCCAGGCAATAATCATATATTAGGTTGGTGCAAAAGAAATCACAGTTTTCATCATTACTTCCTATGGCAAAAACCATAATTACTTTTGCACCAACAACAGTAATAAGATATATTGGACTGTTTCCAATAGTCCAATATATCTTATTATTGTATCTCCCAGTACATATAAACATGGGAATGTAACCATTCTCTGCTCTTGTAATCACCTCTCAGTATATCAGAGTTTCATGGCTAGATCAGAGAAGTCATCTTGTACAAATCCTCTATTCTATAGATGAGAAAAACGAAGCCCAGTGATAGACGGTGACTTGCTCATGGTTACAGTGAGTAGGAGACCCAGGACTGGAAGTCATGTCTCCCAACTCCCAGCTCAGTGGTTCTCCAGTTCCCTTTACTTCCTCAATTACTGCATCTGTTGTGGCATTTGTTTACATCATACTTCATCCCTATATTACTAGGCATGAGGATAGGTCATTGAGGACAACCTGTTCTACTTCTGAGTGCCCTTGTCCCTTTCTCTATATTCTTGCTTTAGAGAATGAAACTAGGAACTGCACTTGTTAAAGACAATAAATAATAATAATGTTTCTCACACACACATTCCCCACACTTGTTTCAAATACATACTAATTTTATTAATAAAGTAGATTACAATCCTCATTATTAATTTTTAGTGAGCATTCAATATGGGTCAGGCACCGAGCCAAATACTTTCCATGCATTGTCTCTTTACGGAAGGGCAAGGAGCTTACTTTCTAGATCAGGGTCCATTGCCACAGGTGGAGAAATGTGGCTCTAAGAAGGTTGATTTAGTGGGAGAAGTTCTTTTATCTCGAACAGTTCAAATGTATTCAGTTGGTCCTGTCCCAAAGATGCAACCATCTGAGCCAGTATATTAAACAAAAGTAACACAGATTCCTTTTAATGGCTGAACAAAAGACTTGTAAATTGCTGAGATGATGATCAATTCCTTATAGTTATCTGGACCCACCTTGAAAATCACTGACAAAATATTACTCTCCAATAATGTCTTTCAATGCTAATTATCACTACAAAAGAGAAACTTCATAGCTAGCACACCCCAGTTTCAGAAATTCTTCTAAGCTTTAAACTATCCCAGAAGGCCGCCCATTTCTCCACAAGCCTTTAGCAACCAGGTTTAGGGGAAATGCTCTGTCTTTTAAGAAACTGGAAGGTTCTTCTCAGGGGTCCATTGTGCGGTGACCCATGAGAGGGAACTTCACTCATTGCAATCGCTTTCTTGAGATGACTGTCAGCAAGATTCCAGCAAATTCCAGCACACCACTTTAAAATTGTAACTTCTCAAATACTTTCTAAGTGAATTGAATGTTTTCAAATATTCTTGAATATATTGGAATATGATTCAGATCCGATGTGATGATTATATTTGTTTTCAGGTTGTTAACAGAGGAGGGGGAGACTCCTTCCTACTTAACCCAAAGGAAAAGCATAGAGTCTATAACATTAAAAGAGTATTTGGAAGCTTATTCTACAGAAGGTAGATATCATCCCTTGCTGTTGCAAATAACCTATTAAAGCTACTGTCATCCTACACAAATGTCTTCTTCAGGCTATAATAGGACGCCAATTCAATCTAGTAGCATAGTAAAAATTTATTCTATCAGTTACTTTATTTGAATCATGAATCAGCAAACTTTTTCTGTAAAGGGCCAAATGGTAAATATTTTAGGCCTTGGGGACCATATGGTCTTTGTTGCAACTATTTAACCCCGCCAATATAGTCCCAAACAACCACAAACAACTCATAAACAAATGAGTGTAGCTGTCCATGTTCCAATAAAACTTTTGATGGACACTGGAATTTGAATTTCATATAATTTCCATGGGTCATGAAATATTATTCTACTGTTGACTTCTCCCATTTAAAATATGCAAAAACCATTCTTAGCTCATGGGCCATATGAAAACACAGCCGGAGTTGGCCCATAGTCATATTTTGTCAACCCTTGGTCTAAATGATTGCAATAGAATAGTTGGCTGAATCACAGAATATTTTCACTAATTGATTTATTCTTAATTTTTAAGATATTTTAGAGTCCCAATAGGATGTTGATGCAGATAATTTTAAGCTTACATAATTTTGGCTGTTTATACTGTAAGTCACTGTAACAGTTAATTTTATGTGCCAACTTGGCTAGGCCACAGTACCCAGATATTTGGTCAAACACTAGTCTAGATATTCCTGAGAAGCTGTTTTTTAGATGAAGTTAACATTTGTATCAGTAGACTTTGAGTAAAGCAGATTACCTTCCAGTATATGGGTGGGTCTCATCCTATCACTTGAAGACCTTAACAGGAAAAAGACTGACTCCCCCCCAGAAAGAGAAAATTCCATCAGTAGACTGTCGTTGGACCCAAGCTACAACATCAAGTCTTCCCTGGATCTCCAGCCTACCAGCTTACCCTACAGATTGTGGATTTGTCAGCCTGTACAGTTGTATGAGAGAGTTCTTTATTTTTTATTTATTTTTTATTTTTTATTTTTTGAGACGGAGTCTTGCTCTGTCACCCAGGCTGGAGTGCAGTGGCCGGATCTCTGCTCACCGCAAGCTCCTCCTCCCGGGTTTACGCCATTCTCCTGCCTCAGCCTCCGGAGTAGCTGGGACTACAGGCGCCCGCCACCTCACCCGGCTAGTTTTTTGTACTTTTTAGTAGAGACGGGGTTTCACCGTGTTAGCCAGGATGGTCTCGATCTCCTGACCTCGTGATCCGCCCGTCTCGGCCTCCCAAAGTGCTGGGATTACAGGCTTGAGCCACCGCGCCCGGCCCGAGAGAGTTCTTTAAAATCAGTACTTTTCTGTCTCTCTCTGTCTCCATCTCTCTCTCTCTCTCTGCATTTCCCACCTCATCCCCTCACCACATACGCTATTGTTTGTTTCTCTGGAGAACCACAACTAACACATTCTACCTGTTGTGATCTTTAAGGACTACTTTTATTTGAAACAGGGTCCCACTCTGTCACCCAGGCTGGAGGGCAGTGGTGCAATCACCATGCCCATCTAAATTTTTTCATTTTTGTAGAGATAGGGTGTCACTATGTTGCCCAAGCTGGTCTTGAACCCCTGGCCTCAAGTGATTCTCCCACCTCAGCCTCCCAAAGTGCCAGAATTATGGGCCTGAGCTGCTGCATCCAGCCTTTAAGGACATTTTTTTTGGATGGCAGCATGATTATTCTCTTAATACAGAAATTTTTACTTCAATTATTGATTATATTGCTGCTCAAATCCCTTTATTGAAATTTGAAATCCAGGCCAAGAAATCTATTGAATTTCATATCTTCAATATTTTTGTAAGTTTAAAGCAATAGTGCAGCTTCGTTATACTCACAGGAAAACTCAAAACGGTTTTGAATCAGTATGACCAATGCAATTCTTTTAGCTCATTAGTAAGCAACTGACACTTCTTTGTTGGCAGTACATCCTAGTCTTCTACTGCATTTTGAAATCAACACATTCTTCAACATACCAGATTTAAATATGTTACAGCTGAAATCTGTCAACTTACTCAAGCTCACTAACGTTCAGCAAACTAAAGTAATAGGCTTTGTTGCTTCTTTTAGTCTAATTTTGCTTTTCTTAAAGTATGTTCTGTTGGCACTTAGCCTCCCTGTCCCATAAGCTGGTCCTTTAAAAATGAGTTTTACAGAAAAGGTTTGCAAGCACTGCATGCTATAGGCCACTCCTGAAGATTTGTAATTCACGTGGCATATTATAGATTAGGTAACAAAAGAACCTGTTTAAATTTATTGAATCTAATGTTTCCCAAATGTATTTGACCACATAATTTTTCTTTTCCCCCTGCCACCCCACAACATCTACTGGAACACATTTTGGAAAATGCTAGTCTCATAACTTTCTGTTATGGGTCATAAAAGGCTAGAAACAACATGGCCTTAAGGACATGTAATGAATAAGGAAAAGCACAAATTACATTATGAAAGCAAATAAACAGTCAAGATTCTCACAATCTCTGATAAAGAAGCAGAATCAGCTAAATAAACTATCCTTTGTTGTTATTCTCATTGTTTATATTTAGGTATAATGTCTCCTCTATAAATCATTACCGTGGCGGCTAAGAGAACAGCATCTTCCTTTGTAAAGCTAAGCAGTTTTATATTTAATTCCAAGTCTATAAAATGGGAATGTGACATTTCTCCCTCTGGCCTGTTTTAGAAATAATGATAAATGAATTGGGCTACCCGCGTGAGAAGGGAGTAAATCCACATCTTCCAAGAGGGAAATAAAGTCAGTTGCTGAGTTTAGGCCTTTGACTGCTCCTTCTGATCCACCTATCTTGGGTTGCTCTCAGCTGCAGAGATCAGGCTTGTGAGACAGGCCTGACGATGCTCCACACACCTTCACTGGGGTTTCTCTGAGCCCAGCCCTGGGCGGTGAAGGGGAGCCCTGGGCGATTAGTGAGGGAAGGCTCTCCCCTATGGTACCCCACCCTCTGCTCCTGCAGACTCCTTGATATGGTTTAGCTGTGTCCAAATCTCATCTTGAATTCCCACGTGTTGTGGGAGGGACCTGGTGGGAGGTAATTGAATCATGGGGGGCAGATCTTTCTTGTGCTGTTCTCATGAGAGTGAATAAGTCTCATAACATCTGGTGGTTTTATAAAGGGGAGTTTCACTGCACAAGCTCTCTTCTCTTGCCTGCTGCCACATGAGATGTGCCTTTCACCTTCTGCCATGATCGTGAGGCCTCCCCAGCCACGTGGAACTGTAAGTCCATTGAACCTCTTTCTTATGTAAATTGTCCAGTCTGGGGTATATCTTTATTAGCAGCATGAAAACGGACTAATACACCCCCTATTTATGGGAGTGGGAATGGGAGCACATGAGTGTTCCCAGGAGTAGGACAGTGGCCCCGGCAGCCCCAGCTGCTTAACTCCACATTTCCCAGTGAAAGCACAGGGCCAAGACCTGACCAATGGCTAAGGAAGCCCCAGCTGAGTGGTTTGCAGTCTTGCTGCTTAATCGAATCACTGGGGGACCTTTTAAGATACCGGATGCCTGAAGCCTCGCTCCCTGCAGTTCTCATTTAATTGTCCCGTGGTTGGTCCTGGGCCTCTGGAGTTGCTAACCGTTCCCAGGGGATGCCAATGTGCCGCCAGGGTTAGGAACTTCAGTTTCATAAAAAAGCACTTTGATGTGCTGAATGCATATTATTTCCTGTTGATGTCTTGATATCTTAATGATCTGAAAGAAGAAAGGCTACTAGGCTAGGCATGGTGACTCACGCCTGTAATCCCAGCACTTTGGGAGGCTGAAGTGGGAGGATCACTTGAGCCCAGGAGTTTGAGACTAGCCTGGGAAACATGGCAAAACCCCGTTTCTACAAAAAATACAAAAATTAGCCAGGCGTTGTGGCACGTGCTTGTAGTCCCAGCTACTCGGAAGGCTGCGGCGGGAGGACCCCTTGAGCCTGGAAGGTCGCGGCTGCAGTGAGCACCAGTGGCACTGCGGCACTCCAGCCTGGGCAACAGAGTAAGGTCTTGTCTCAAAGAACGAAGGCTACAGATTAAACAAGAAATGCTGTGTGGTGCATTTTATGTGGCTGAAATCACATCAGTGGAGCAGGAAGAGGGAAGAACTGCTAGTTTGCTCTGGGTTTTGTTTGTTAGGGAAAAGTCAGCTGAAAGCAGTCCTACAAGTACAGCCCATTTCTTCCTAAAATGTCTCCACTCTTGGGCCAGAGTGATCCAGAGTCTGCGGCTCTCAGACTGTAATTACTGATGAGGATTTTACGGATGCTGCCTCTTCCTGAATTCCTGCCTATCAGGAAATCCAACCTGTGGCCACCAGCTCACATGCCTGCTTAAAACTTTCAGGCTGGGCGCAGTGGCTCATGCCTGTAATCTCAGCACTTTGGGAGGTCAAGAAAGGTGGATCACTTGAGCCCAGGAGTTCAAGACCAGCCTGGGCAACATGGTGAAATCTCGCCTCTACAAAAAATTATCCGGGTGTGGTGTGTGCCTGTAGCCCCACTCCGAGGAGTCTGAGGTGGGAGGATCACTGAGCCCAGTGGTTGAGGCTGCAGTGAGCTGAGATCACCACTGCACCCCAGCCTGTGTGTCAGAGTAAGACCCTGGAAGAAGAAGAAGAAGGAGGAGAAGGAGGAGGAGGAGGAGGAGAAGGAAGAAGAAGGAAGAAGGAAGAAGAAGAAGAAGAAGAGGAAGAAGAGAAAGAAGAAGGAGGCTGGGCATGCTGGCTCATGCCTGTAATCCTAGAACTTTGGGAGGACAAGGTGGGTGGATCACCTGAGATCACGAGTTCGAGACCAACCTGGCCAACACAGTGAAAACCCGTTTCCACTAAAACTACCAAACTTTGTTCGGCATGGTGGTGCACACCTGTGATCCCAGCTACACAGGAGGCTGAGACAGGAGAATTGCTTGAACTTGGGAGGTGGAGGCTGCAGTGAGCCGAGATCACACCATTGCACTCCAGCCTAGGTGACAAGAGTGAAACTGTCTCAGAAAAAAAAACATTAGGAGCCTTGCTTAGCCATACTATTATTTTCTACTTCATTGGAATTTTAAATTGTTTTTCATTTGCTTTATTTTTTGTTTGTTTGGTTTTTTTTTTTTGAAACAGTCTCAAAAACCAGGCTGGAGTACAGTGGTGTGGTCTCGGCTCACTGCAACATCCACCTCTGAAGTTCAAGTGATTCTCGTGCCTCAGCCTCAAGAGTAGCTGGAACTATAGGCACACACCACCATGCGCCACTAATTTTCATTTTTCATCTACTTTATACTCTACTTCATTTTACTGAAATGGCTTTGAAAATCTAGATTCTAGTCCTAGCTTTGCCTTTTATTAGTTGTATCCTTACCTTTTCTAATTTATATCATGAGGATGTTAACATCTAGACTGCAAGTCACAGGACTGTTGTGGGGAAAAGTGATGTGAAAATAAATAAGTTCTAATATGCAATGTAAATGTAAGCACCTTCATTTCTTTAAGGGGGGAAAATCAGTTAAAATATGCTTTTGTCAATAGCATATGCCCTGAAGAAATCCAATGATTCTCTGGAGTTAATCCTCAGAGACTATTAACACGCACACAGTGTTCCCCCATTTGAGATCCAGATGGTATCCCTGACTCCAGAGCCTGTTGCTTAGTGATAGCTCATGGGACCACACCTAAAATTATAGCCTCCAAGACATTCAGACAGGGCAAGGCCAGTCTTTTTCTCAAGAGAATGAAGAGTTCAGTCCCAATGATACTTGGAATCTACTGTACAAGGAAACACAAACTCAAGGCCACAGACTGCAACATACTTGTTGAAAACAAACTAGGCTTCCAACCAATTCACACCACATGCTGAGAAGGAAAGGGAAGGCAGTTATATGAAGAGAGGGACCCTTGGTGTGATCCTGCCCCAGTTTTCATTCTAGAAAAACAAGGGCTGGGCACTGTGGCTCACACCTGTAATCCCAGCACTTTGGGAGGCTGAGGTGGGCAGATCACCTGAGGTCAGGGGTTTGAGACCAGCCTGGCCAACATGGCGAAACCCCGTCTCTACTGAAAATACAAAAATTAGCTGGGTGTGGTGGCACATGCCTGTAATCCCAGCTACTGGGGAGGCTGAGTCAGGAGAACCACTAGAACCCAGGAGGCAGAGGTTGCAGTGAACCAAGATTGTACCACTGCACTCCAGCCTGGGCAACAGAGTGAGACTCCAAAAAAGAAAAAGGAAAAGAGACTCAAAAAAGAAAAGGAAAAGAAAAACGATTGGGTGACTATCTTAGGTGACTGCTCTCAGGGACCACAATGTGATGGCACCTGAAAGCCACCAGCTGACAGACAGCCTGTCCTACTTCTCTAAGTTGCTCACTGTCCCTCTATTGACTTACTTATTTTTTGTCATTTTATTTGTTTGTAATTTGTATATATTTAGGGGTACAGGTGCAGGTTTCAAACATGCATGTGTTGCATAGTGGTAAGGTCTGGGCATTTAGTGGCCCCATCACCCAGAGTGAGTGCTGTATCGAGTAGGCAGTTTTTCCCTTCTCACCTTCCTACCTGTTGTAGTCTCCAATGTCTTATTCCACTCTATAGGTCCATATGTACCCTTTGTTTAGCTCCTACTTATGAGTGAGAACATGTGGTATTTAATTTTCTGTTTCTGAGTTATTTCACTTAGGATAATGGCTTCCACTTCCATCCATGTTGCTGCAAAAGACATGATTTCATTCTTTTTTCTGGATAAATGCTTTTCCATTTGGTTTATATACCACGTGTTCTTTATCCAGTCCTCCCCAATAGACATTTAGGTTGATGCCATGTCTTTGCTAATGTGAATAGTGCTGTGATAAACATACGCGTGCAGGTATCTGTTGGATATAATGATTTCTTTCCCTTTGGGCATATACCCAGTAGTGAGATTGCTGGGTCAAATGGTAGTTTTATTTTTAGTTACTTGAGAAAGCTCCATACTGTTTTTCCTAAAGGTTGCACTAATTTACATTCTTGTTTATTTCTGTTTACACCTCGCTGGCCTTCCATGGCTGCCTTGGCCTTTCTTGAACATGTGTCCTGCTTGGCATGCAGCCCGTGTACTGACGATGCTCCCCACCAGGTTTTCAGCATCCTCCTGAGTCCTGGGTCACAGGCACTCCCTCCACCAGCTCTGACCTGGGCCAGCCTCCAACCTCCTCCCCACCCAGGGAAGGGAAATTCAGATAATCTTGAGCTTTTAAAGAAGAGTTCATAGAAGGAAATACAACTGCAAATCCTCAACATTTTGGAAAAACCTCTACCACTATCTTCCTCTTACATCAGTCTGATTATATTGATTCACCTCCAAGAAAGATGGGAATTCAAGTAGTGCATCCTTTCATTGGAGGAGAGTCAGGAGCTGGATGTTTGTCTTGGCTCAAGGTTGGAAAAAGTTCCTTGTCCTCTCTGGGGGACAGAGTCCTTGTCAGTAAATAAGGAGATAAGATGGAGAGATCGTGGAGGTCCCTCCAAGCCCTGACCTTCTAATGCTTTTAAGGTTTCTATGATTCTATGTGCAGTTCTGCCCAACTTCTCTCATCATAAACGCCAAGGGTGAGTTAACTAAAGCATGGGTCATCCCCAGTAAATCTTTAAGAGAATACTTTAAAAAGTTTTTAGGCCAAATGATATTGTCGTGGTGTTTCTTTTAAAATTTCAAACAACAGCCAATTCCAGTGTAATATATATTGTTCCAGAAAATAGAAAAGGATGGAAAACTATCAAGTTCAATTTGTGAAACTATATATTCTTTGAAAATATCTGGTAAAGAGTCAAAATGATCAAATTGTACAAATAGAAACATTCATGCAAAGCTGTAAATTAAAATCAAGAGTACATTAAGAGACTTAGAATAAACAAATTCATAGAGACATAGAATAGTGGCTTCCAGGGCCTGAGTTGAGGAAAAACTGGGGAGAGGAAGCTTATTGTTTAATGTGTACAGAGCTTCTGTTTGGAATAATGAAAAGTTCTGGAAATGGATACTGGTGATGGTTATACAATATTTTGAAAATATTTAGTGCCACCGAATTGTGCAATAAAAATGGTTAAAATGATACATTTTATATTTTACCACAAAAATTACCAATAACTAGAGACAGGCAGAAAAAGCTAGACACACACATACACACACACACACACACACACACATAGTCGTGCCAGTGCCAATTTCCTGATTTGGATGTGCTGTAGTTACATCAGATGTGACCACTGGGGGAAACTGGGTGAAGAGAACTTGGGACCTCTTTATACTATCTTTGCAGCTTCCTGTGCATCCAAAATTCTTTCAAAATAAATTTAAAAGAGTGCATTAAAAGAATAAGCCAAGACAACCAAGAAATATTTACCTGGAAATACAAGAAGGACTGATAGTTGAAAATCTACCAATATTTCACACCTATAGCGGAAATAAGATAAAGCATATGATTTTCCTTCAGAGGTTTAAAATTCTTTCATTAATTCCATTAGACTTTCCTGTAACAGATTGTTTTCCTTAACATCATCAAAAAGATCCTTCTCAACAACAAAGAGCCTTAACATTCAAATACTGTAGGCATTTTTAATAAAATCAGGAGTAATACAGGATGTTCAATATTGTTACTTATTCTGGAAGTTTGGGCGCTCATCGCCAGTGATGACAACTGTGAAAATAGAGATGGAGGAAAAATGCATGAAAATGTGGGGACAGAGTGAGAGGCTACTTTTGAATGGACCATTATCTACTAAGGCTTCAGATTTATCTTTTAACTTTTCAGTCTTGTTTATCTCTTATAAAAGATGTAACACTACATAACTAATAGGACCAAATCACTTTATTACTTTTAATACTGCTTTTCTGTTTCTTAGCATTGAACAGTTTCCTTCCTATTCCTTCCTTATTTGGTCCTTCAAAAAAATTTATTTTTTTTGCTCCCGGTCACTATAATTGACACTTGTAATCCCGGCTACTTAGGTGAGTGAGTCAGGAGGATCACTCAGGCCCAGGAGTTCGAGGCTGCAGTGAGCTGTGTTTGCACCACTTCACTGCAGTCTAGATGACAGAGCAAGAGCCCATCTCTAAAAAATAAATAGGCTGGGTGTGGTGGCTCACACCCGTAATCCCAGCTCTTCGGGAGGCCAAGGTGGGAGGACTGCTTGAGCCCAGGACTTTGAGACCAGCCTGGGCAACATGGGAAAACCTTGTCTCTACAAAACATACACTAGGTGTGGTGGCATATGACTGTAGACCCAGCTACTCAGGAGGCTGAGGTGGGAGGATCCACTGAGCCCAAGAGGTGGAGGCTGCAGTGAGCCCTGGTTGTGCCACTGCACTCCGGCCTGGGCAACAGAGTGAGGCCTTGTCTCAAAAATAAATAAATAAATAAATGAAAATTGTTTGTATGGAAGACCAAAACATAAAACAGATAAAACTAGAGTTGCTCTGACTGAAACAGGGGTAGAGCACCCAAATCCTGGTCTATCGTGATCCTTCCCTCCCCCAGCCAGCTCTGCATGAAACAGGCCCCTAAGACAAACTCAGGGAACCACTGGATGGGGAGGCCCTGCTCTCGCATTCTGGGTAGTGCTAATATGTTATGGCTCTTGGAAGCATACCAGATGAGGCAATTCATGGAATTTGGTACAGAAGCCTATTTAAAGACAAAGACAAAGAACTAAGTCTGGTCTGTAGTGGACTACTTGCTTCAGGACCTGGTACCACTCTCATTTCTGCCTCTCATCTAAATGACCCTGAGTGAGGTCCCTCTCCTCTTTCAGCCTCTGTTTCTTATCTGTAATGTGAGAAGGTTCACTTACTTAACATTCATTCAGCAAAAATCATGTTATTGTATCCTTGTTACTTGGTCACTTCCGTCAGTGGATGCTGACGTCGGAATAGACCACCAAACTCCATTCAGCAGGTCACCACATTCAGTTATTGGGAGCACAGGTCGAGCCAACTCACATGGCAAATCTCAGCCTTGGCTACATGTAGAATCACTGGAAGGAAGTTTTAAGATAGCCAGATGCCCAGGCCCCACTCAGTCCAATTAAATCAGAACTTTATGCATGACATCCGGGGAAGTATTGTTTTTAGAAGTGTCCCTCATGATTCTAATGAGCAGCCAAGATGAAAAACCATTGTCTCAGCAGAATCATAGAGTATGTTTTGAGTGATTTCACTCAAAATGAGACAGTCTACAGGGCCCTACGATCTTCTCATCATCTTTATGACTAACTGGTAACATTTGCCCCTAATTGTTTTCAGATTAAACTTGTCTCTATTTTGATTTATGACACAGACGCCTAAGTTTTTCACAAAATGCCCACATGCCAATGCAGATTCAACGCTTGTTCTGGAGAAAAATTTAGACCCTGTCAAGAAATTCATCATCATTAGTGAGTTATATTTTTCTGATTCCTTTAATAGAGGCCGCACCATATGGGCAACGATTCCCAATTCTGACAAAGGCAACGCCTCCCATTTTTAAGTAATTAACTTTTTTCTCTCTAGAGGTTACATACACCATCCTTGAATGTAGTACATACATCATATGTGTGCCTTTGCCTAGTAACTCTATGGCACTGTTTTGCTACATTCAGCTGTCAGGATTTATTGGATCATGAGCTGGGACGATCCATTTCTATGGTGGGGAGGCTGGTTCTAGCCTGTTTGCAGTCTGTGGGTGTTAAAGAGGAAGGCAGTCCTCTCTCCGGTCCGTGCTTCTAAAATGACAAAGAAAAGAGGGAATAATGGTAGTGCTAAAAAGGGCCGCAGCCACGTGCAGCCTATTCGCTGCAGGAACTGTGCCCGATGCATGTCCAAGGACAAGGCCATTAAGAAATTCGTCATTCAAAACATAGTGGAGGCCACAGCAGTCAGGGACATTTCTGAAGCAAGTGTCTTCGACGCCTGTGTCCTTCCCAAGCTGTATGTAAAGCTACATTACTGTGTGAGTTGTGCAATTCACAGCAAAGTAGTCAGGAATCGATCTCGTGAAGCCCGCAAGGACCAAACACCCCCACCCCGATTTAGACCTGCGGGTGCTGCTCCACGATCCCCACCAAAGCCCATGTAAGGAGCTGAGTCCTTAAAGACTGAAGACAGACTATTCTCTGGAGAAAAATACAATGGAAATTGTACTTACAAAAAAAACAAAAAGAGGAAGGCAGTTTTTAGCGAAGTGCTGTAAATCTCTTAGACCTTTGAGGGCAATTTATAGTTTTTGGAGCAACCCCACCTCTAGCTTAGCTTTCTGCTCACCATCATCTCATTGTTCCAGTTTCACGTAGGCTGAGATTCAGAAAGCAATGTTGGAGATTAGAATAAGTTGCATACATCTCTAAAAAGTGGAGGATTGCGCACGGAGGATTTTTAGGGCAGCGAAGCTATTCTGGATGATGCTGTAACGGTGGATAAGTGTCATACCCATAGATTATCCAAACTGATACATTATCCAGCACCAAGAGTGAACCCTAATGGAAACAGTGGATTCTGGGTGATAATGATGTGTTAATGTGGGTTTGTCAATTGTAATAAATGTACCACTCTGATGGGGAATGTTGACAACGTGGGAAACTGTGCATGTGTGGGGGCAGGGGGAATATGGGAACTCTCTGTACTTTCTGCTCAACCTTGCTGTGAATTTAAAATTGATTCAAAAAAGGAGGTCTATTTAAAAACTAAAAAGAGAAGAATTTGGAGTTTTTCTTAATTTTTTTTAATCCCAGAAATTGAGGAGTAGCAAAAAACAAAACAAAATCCGGGGAAATAGTCGAATCTCCTCTACAAATCACTCTCTCAGTGATCCTGGGTCCACCATCCTTTGCTCTTCCTACATGCTCTCCTCACCGTTTCCTCCTAATATAGTTTGCCTGTGTGTCCCTGCCCAAATCTCATGCTGAATTGTAATAACCAGTATTGAAGGTGGGGCCTGTTGGGAGTGATTACATCATGGCGGTGGATTTCTCATGGTGGGTGAGCTCTATCCCCATGCAGAACCATGAGCCAATTAAACCTCTCTTCCTATAAATTACCCACCCTCATGTATTTCTTTATAGCCTGACCTAATACACCTTCTTACTGATGACTTGCATATATCCTTATCTAACCCAGAATTATCACTTAAATTTTAAGCTCTTCTATCCAAAAAATCCAAAAAGTCTCTATGTGAATGTCCCTAAGGAACTTCACCATCAATTTGCGCCAAATGGAAATCGTTATCTCCCGATCCCAGCTCCTTCTTTTGTATTCCAGCCTTTACGTAGAAGAGTTATGACCTGTATGGATGAGAACTCTGGTAATCCTTCTAAATTTTCATGCTAAAATAACAATAGTCCACACTTCTCATTAAAAATAGTGGACTAAATGCTTGTGGGTGCCTGTGTTCCTTCTAAAAGCACAACAAAATGTTATTACAATAAAAGGGTTTAAAAAGAGGCATAGACTCACAGGGAAAAGATTGTGGGGAGAGGACAGCTACACAATTTTAGAAGGTAGGAAGCACAGGATAAATAGAAACTGACTCGGCAAACCAAAGACAACCACGCTGGCAATGGCGGGGGGAGGGGGGACCCAGAAACAAACTGATTAACACTGATGAACCTCAGAAGAGCTCAGGAAGAGGAGGCACCAGGCACCTCTTAAAGAAGCAGTCAAATAAATACGATTTCAGGCATACGAGGTTTCATAAACATAGCCTTCTGGATCCTGTTTACTTTGTTGGAACGCATCTAGAGGATGTGCTCCACCAAAATAAAAGAATAAGCCAAAGCCGAGATGGCACGGGATTTAACACAAGAGGGAGGCACAGGGCGTCCTGAGCTGTTGGTGAGGGAATATCCCAGGACCACAGCTGTGCTCATGACTTGTTAGTTCTTTTAATTCTTGCACATATATGTTTAGAAAGGTTAAATTTGTTTACGGTTATACAGCTAGTCCAGCGAGCTTCAGAGCTAGGAATCCAACCCAGCTGTGTCTGATCCAAGGCCGTAATAAAGCATTTCTATAATTATGGAATTCTGGGCCAAAGAATGCCTGATGTAAACTTTTAAAAATTAGCTGCGCATGGTGATGGGTGCCTGTGGCCCCAGCTACTCAGGAGGGTAGGCCTGAGGATCTCTTGAGCTCAGGAAGTCAAGTTTGCAGTGAGCCATGATTGTACCACTGTACTCCAGTCTGAGCAACAGTGCAAGACTCTGTTTCAAAACAAACAAAAACAAAAAATGCCTAATGCAGATAATAATCGTTCCAAGTCATAAGCTTACAATGAGAATTAGATGAGATAATCACACAAATCATTTACCCAGCATCTGGCACATAGAAATCTAATTACTCTCTTACTTCTAGTTAAAAATATTATCTATTATTATCATTACTGCCTCTATCCAATGTTCCATGAAGGATTAGCATTTTAACTGGACCTGGAAAGACAAGAAGGATTTTGGTGGTTAGAGTCCTAGTCAGCTTGAGTGGCTATAACAAAACACCACAGACTTGGTGACTCAAACAACATTTATTTCTCATAGTTCATGAGGCTGGGATCAAGGGTGCCAGCAGATTTGGTTCCTGGGGAGGGCTCTCTTCCTGGCTTGCAGAAGGCTGCCTACTCGTTTGTCCTCGCATGGCAGAGAGAAAAAGAGTTCTGGTATCTCTTCCTCTTTTTATAAAAGCACTAATCCCATCATGGGGCTCCATTCTCATGACCTCATGACCTAATTACCCCTCAGAGGCCCCACTCTCCAATACCATCACCTTGGGCGTTAGTGCTTCAAAATATGAATTGGGGTGGGAGACACAAAGGAACAATATTAAAGAGAGGACAGTGAAGATGCACACTTCAGGCATTGGTCAGATAATCTGGTCATAAACTGACTGAAGTTCAGCACTTGCCAAAAGTTTGCAGAAACATTTTGGGATTTAAAGCAAATATATTAGTCTCTATTTCCTAGGTCCTGTAAGCCCCATCCATGGAGCAAATTAGATTGTCAGAAAGCAACAAACCTAAACTCCATTAATAACTCCCCACAGAGTAACTTTCACATAATTAAGATTAATGCTATGTCCTTAAATTTTGGAAGAGAAGAATAAAACATCAATTGGAAGAATATTTTTATATCTTTTGCCAAAATCGTAGTTATAAACATTGTACACCATATTGTCCATCCTTAGTCTGAAAAAGACTTTTTTCTACAGATAAACTTGTATGCTTGCTTTTATCATGAAATGACAACTTCATAACCCAATGCCAGGAGTGGATTTAGTGCTCAATGGCAGTAATTTAATTCATACCAAATGCTTCAAAACAGCTTTCTTCTTGTAAACATATTAAGATGTATGTTTATTTAATTATCTTGTTTCATATGTACAAATATATCCTGTGCTATCTTAGAACAGGTGTTTCAAACGAATAAAATTGAATATATTGCTGAATCTTGGCATAATGTAAGTATCAGGAAGTAAAGCAAAGTCTGTTACCTGACAGCCGAAACAGGTCCTGGGACATCAACATATAATTGGATCTATGGCATTTCTAGAATGAGGTGCTTTAAAACATTAGATCATTTGTTTACTGTTTTTAACAAAAATGTGAGAAACTGAAGCAGAAGTGGTCAGAAAAGAAGCAAATTTACCTGTCAAGGGACACTGCGTTCGATCCATGAGAAAACCCTTTTAAGAATTTAATAACCAGTTTCAACATGTTACCAACATTAGTCACATTAGCTAGGTTATACTGCAGTAACAAACAACCCCAACCTCTTAAAAGCTTAAAACATCAAAAGTTTATTTCTCACATATGATACATATCCAACGTGGGTGTGCAGAGCTTTCTACGCTACACTGTCCTTACTTGGAGACCTGGGCTGTCAGAACCTCCACCTTCTGGGATGTTGATGGTTGAGAAGAACATAGCAAATCAAGAACTGCCTCTAAAGTTTCCTGCCTAGGCCAGGTGGAGTGGCTCATGCCTGTAATCCCAGTACTTTGGGAGGCCGAGGCAGGTGGATCACTTGAGGTCAGGAGTTCAAGACCAGCCTGGCCAACATGGTGAAACCCCATCTCTACTAAAAATATAAAAATTAGCCAGGCATGGTGGTGCACGCCTATAATTCAAGCTACTCAGGAGGCTGAGGAAGGAGGATCGCTTGAACCTGGGAGGCGAATGATACAATGGGCCAAGATAGCAACTCTGCACTCCAGCCTGGACAACAGTTCAAGACTCCATCTAAAAATAATAATAATAATAATACAATAAAAATTTCCTGCTAGAAGTGGTACATGTCATTTTCATTTGTGTTTCTTTGGTCAAAGCAAATCACATGGTCTGTTGAACATCAAGGGGGCCAGATAGTACATTCTTTTTATGCTTGGAAGCAGGAGAGCTGGGAATATTGGTGAACAGCACTAATGATTACTAGAGTCTGTGCTTTTTACTACTGAATATTCAGTTCATTTTCCTTTCTGCTTGCAAAATACATTCACCCTTTCCTCCAAAAATAAAACCAGAAAATTTCATTCCGATGTGACTTTTAGTTGTAAGCCCAAGATTTTGGGAGATGCACAGCCATTTTTAAATCCAGAGAGGATATAGCACCTATTGATTCAAAGACCTACAAATGAGAAGTTGAAAGTTCTTCCCCACTCCACAATGGTGTCCACAGCCACTCTTCTAATGGTGTAACAGGAACAGAATAACTACAATAGGTAGCCCTATTCAGAAATGAGGAGAGTAAGAGACATACAGCAGGTGCTGGTCCACAGCAGTTCTAAGTCCCACTGGGCAGACATTGTAAGGGCTCCTATCAAGGGTAGGGAAAGTTCCTTGATTAGGGTCAGTTCCTGCTCCCTGGGAAAAGCTCTGTTATCCAGTCATCCTCCTGAAGCCTGGATCCATCTTCTGAACCATTCGTTTTTCATGACGATTCTCTGTAGCTACATTTCTGTAGCGCCTACATTCTCTGTAGGTGCTATGGTCTGAATGCTTATGTTCCCCCAAAATTCATATGTTGAAACCCTAAACCCTAAGGTGATGGTAAAACCTAGATTTGTGTCCCCACCCAAATCTCATGTCAAATTGTAATCCCCAGTGTTGGCGGTGGAGCCTGGTGGGAGGTGATCGGATTATCGGGACAAATTTCCCCCTTTGGTGCTGTTCCCTTGATAAGAATTCTCATGAGATTGGGTTGTTTTAAAGTACTTGGCACCTCCCTGCTCTCTCTCTTCCTCCTGCTCTGACCTAGTGAAGTGCTGACTTCTCCTTCACCTGCTGCCATAATTGAAAGTTTCCTGAGGTCTCCCCCGAAGCCGAGGAGATGCCAGCATCATGCTTCCTGTACAGCCTGTGGAACCATAAGCCAACTGAACCTCTTTTCTTTATAAATTTCCCAGTCTCTGGTATTTCTTTAGAGCAGTACAAGAACGGACTAATATTGGAGGTGACTACATCATGAGGGATTAATGCTCTTATAAAAGAAACCCCAGCGAGCTAGCCAGCCCCTTCCACTATGTGAGGACAAAGCCAAAAGTCATCATCCATGAGAAATTGGGCCCTCACCAGACACCAAATCTGCCAGTGCCTTGATCCTGGAATTCCCAGCCTCCAGACTGTGAGAAATAAATTTCTGTTGTTTATAAGCGACTCATCTGTGGTATTTTATTACAGCAGCCCAAAAGAACTAAGACACTGGGCGATGAGAATGTCTCTTCCTTGGAGAGGTACAGCTTTCTCAGCCCACTTCCTATTCTTAGATGATTGGAGTCCCAAAGCCATTTTAAGTTTTAAACAATCACCATATTTTTTAGTCCAGACTGATTGATACTACTTTTGTCAATGCCACTTTTGTCAAAAACATAGCTTATTTTATTCTAGCCAGCTCTATATGCCAATAACCATAGTTCAATTTGAGATACAATTCTCATATTGACTTTTTTTTTTTGGCTTTTATGTTCCCACCCCTCTTTATCATTTTAATTTCAATTTCCTGACGCTTTCAGGCTTCAATGAGAGAACCACATACACAATCTCTTTTCCCTGAGTCATTTTCTACAAGTGAAGGTAGGTTTTTGGACACGATATCACTAAATGAACTGTTACTCAGAAACATCTGTATTCACAGGTTTCAACAGTAAGCGTGATGATGGCATCCTTACTGTGTTTTTTGATGCATGGTGGACTTTCGATTGGTCCCTGCTCCTGAAGTTTTTCTCAATTTTATAATTTGCTATTTAGAACGGAGTCTTCCTTCAGGCTTATAAGTCCCTGAACTCTATTTGCTGACATTCCTGCTTGAATATGAGCCAATTTCTTTTTGAGCTTACCTCTTTCTTGTAACATCTTGCCAAAAACAGCCATCACCGAAGCACATACTGTTACACTAACAATAATCTTCTCTCTCAATCTCTTCTCCTAGAGGCAAAAGCTTATCAGGAGAATAATCTACATCCTAAATTACTGCATACACAGTTTCCTGCCACTCAATACCTGGACCTTAAGCCAATATAATTTATTTTAGATCTTTAGTTAAAACCATAGCCCACTTCTATGTACCAATTTCTGTGTTACTCAGCATATGCAGGGTTACACTGCAGGAAAAAAAATTCAACATCTTAGTGGCCTAGAATGAATTATTATTTGTTGCCTGTATCCATTTCAGGTCAGCAGAGGACACTTTTTTATATTATCCTCACTTAAAGATCCATGTGAATGGAGTTTCTGTGAACTGGAACATCACCAGTTGCCATGGAAATGGGAAGGAACATGGAAAGTTGTGCATCTGCCCAAAAACAATCATCTCTGCTCACATGGTATTGGCTAAAACAAGTCACATGGCCAACCCTAACTGCAAACTGGCAAAGCAGTGAAATCTTTCCACGTCCCGAGCTATAGGAGAATTGGAAATATTGTTAAATAGCACTAATGACTCCCACAACACCCACTTACTAAAAATATAAGTATGCGTACAGCTTTCCTCAATACACATTGTTTATGTTGAACTTAAGTCTCTCGGACTTACAGAGCCTGCAGTCTCATACAGCCTTCCTGTTTCTACAGGAAATTGAAGAGACTGAAATTTAATTCTCATGGCTCCCAGTTTCAAGTGGGTGTTATGGGCATTGTTGACATATTAACGAGAACAGCTAAAATGGAGAGAAATGATCATAAGTAGATACTGAAATGAGGCAAATGAGTGTGCGAATTCTTTATTTGCCAAATGTCATAGGTATGTATTTGCTTGTACATGGGCATGTGTCTCCTTTTTTAACCCAGTAGATTCTTTTTCTAAGCTCCAAAGCAAACGTGACCATTAGTGATTTTAATTGTCTTAAGTATTTAAGGCAAATCTACCAAGAATATGGAATACAATATGACTCAAGTCTAATTTTTTCATTGGTTGTCTGGTTACTCAATAAATATTCATTGACTGAGTAATCCCATGTTCCAGAGAAACACTGTGGCCATGGAAGAAACAACAATATGCCAGATTAAAAAGAAAAAGTTTCCATTCCAAAACCCATTTGGCCACAGTCACAGAAACATGGTCAGAAACCTGGAAGTGCTTCTCTAAGGTTGATGCTGGAACTGATAGCTATGCACTATTTATAAACTTTGGGAATGTTTTCTAAATAAAGTGTTTAAACATGCTTTTGGAAAGTAAGTGTCTTCATTCATTTTGTTGTCCAAGCTCTCTTTGATCCATTAATTTCACTTTTCCTTTGATTTTTCCAAACACTCGAAAGGGGAAGTTCATTTTTTCTTATGGTGAGCAGCAAATAATTTGCTCATGATCAAGAGACTTTGTGAAGACATCAACGTGATGCTTTTCTTGGTGCTAAGCTGTTCTGTGGAACAAAGCAGTTGCCAAAAATGCCCACTTCACATAGGTGCATAGGACAAAAGTTTCCTAATCATAGCAGAGCCAGTCCGATTCAGGATGGGTAGGAAGGAAAGATGCTCCCAGGAACCTCAGCATCCTCTTTAGAGTTTTTCCTGTATCCCCCATGGTAAGTCCTTCTGCTAAGTCAGGGCTCCAGTGAACAGGGACATGCCAGGGTACAGCAGGGGCTTCTGCCTGCCAGCTTTAGGAGATTTTAGTTGTGTCAATCTTTTTGTAAACTAGTATTCAGGACATAAGTAGGCAGGCTCTTTGGGGGTCCCCAGGTTCATGCAGGCTCAGTAGGGTGGAGAATCAACAAGTGCTCAGCTGGTAGGTGAGGGGTTCAAACCAGAAAATAATCAGTGGAAGGTGAGAGTGGCTGAGGCTGGTCCAGGAGTACCCACTGAGACTCCTCACTGGGGCAGACAAGGAGAAGCAGGCTTCACAAGCCTTACTCCAAACAAATGAAGCTGAGTGGGAACCAAACAAGACCAGTCCATGGTGGGAGACCCCAACCAAGGTTTCTTCCTGCGAGGCCAATTACAGCAACAAGGACTGATGGTCAAAGGCTACACTCTACCAAAGCACCTTGGACTCCCTGGTAAGCCTGGCTGGAGGACATCTTTCCCCAGTCCTAACAGGGTGCAAATATTTAGGGGCCCTCATATGAGAACAAAGTCATTCTTGCTCAGCTGGGGAAATAGCATCATGCCATTTACTCCAAGGTTCCTCTGAGTATGACATGGGTAAACAGCAGCTCCTGTAGTCCTTGAAGGGAGAAGGATGGACAGCCCCAAAGAGCTGTTTCCCAAGAGGCAGTGCATGTGTGCCTAGAATCCTAGGTGGCTTTCAGTAGTCCAGAGAGAGCCTGTCAGTGATCACTGGAGGGAACTGGGTGGTGAGGGAAAAGCAGGAGGCAGGAAGGAAGGGACAGCAGATGGGGCAGAGCCAGCTCAGAGGCATTAAGATTCATTCTTTGTTCCCATGACCCTGAGGAGCCCCTCCCCAGGCCAATCCACACACATCCCTGTGACCCAAAATTATAGGTCAGTCAGTGACCAAGCCAAGAAATCTCTGAGACCAGGTACTCTAGCATGGGTAGTGATCTCTGGGGAAGAGTGGAACCTCTGAGCTTGTGTGTGAGGAGAACTTGGGCTTCCTTCCCTCCCTCACCCCCTACTCCACTACCGAGGACCACACAGGGAGCCTGGGACCTGGTTCTCTGGATTAAGGAGGGGATGTGGCCACCAATTTCTGTTCAGCCCCCACTGAGGCAGTGAAGCTCTACAATTAAGAGTGAGGCTGTGATTCAAAGAAAATAAGGAATATTCTGGATAGAAAAGTGGAGGGAGGCCAGGCACGGTGGCTCATGCCTGTAATCCCAGCACTTCCAGAGGCCAAGGCAGGAGGATCACTTGAGGTCAGGAGTTCAAGACCAGCCTGGCCAACATGGTGAAACCTGCCTCTTAAAAAATACAAAAATTAGCCAGGTGTGGTGGTGCATATCTGTAATACCAGCTACTTAGGGGGCTGAGGCACGAGAATTGCTTGAACCTGGGAGGCAGAGGTTGCAGTGAGCCGAGACCATGCCACTGCACTCCATCTTGGGCAACAGAGTGAGACTCTGTCTCCAAAACAAAAAAAAAAAAAAAGAAAGAAAGAAAAGATCCGTTCCAAGATGGCTGAATAGGAACAGCTCCAGTCTGCAGGTCCCAGCATGATCGACGCAAAAAACGGGTGATTTCTGCATTTCCAACTGAGGTACCTGGTTCATCTCATTGAGACTGGTTGGACAGTGGGTGCTGCCCATGGAGGGTGAGCTGAAGCAGAGCGGGGCATCGTTTCACCCAGGAAGCACAAGGGATTGGGGGATTTCCCTTTCCTAGCCAAGGGAAGCCATGACAGACTCTACCTGGAAAATCAGGACACTCCCTCCCAACTACTGGCTTTTCCCATAGTCTTAGCAATGGGCAGACCAGGAGATTCCCTCCTGTGCCTGACTCAGCAGCTCCCATGCCCAGGGAGCCTTGCTCACTGCTAGCGCAGTAGTCTGAGATCGACCTGTGAGGCAGCAGCCTGGTGGAGGAAGAGGTGTTTGCCATTGCAGAGGCTTCAGTAGGTAAAGCAGCTGGAGAGCTCAAACTGGGCGGAGCCCACTGCAGCTCAGCAAGGCCTACTGCCTCTACAGACGCCACCTCTGTGGGCAGGGCATAACTGAACAAAAGACAGCAGAAACTTCTGCAGACTTAAATGACCCTGACAGCTCTGAAGAGAGCAGTAGTTCTCCCTGCATGGCGTTTGAGCTCTGAGAACAGACAGACTGACTCCTCAAGTGGGTCCCTGACCCCTGTGTAGCCTAACTGGGAGACACCTCCCAGTAGGGACCAACAGACACCTCATACAGGTGGGTGTCCCTCTGGGATGAAGCTTCCAGAGGAAGGATCAGGCAGCAATATTTGCTGTTCTGCAGCCTCTACTGGTGATACCCAGGCAAAGAGGGTCTGGAGTGGACCTCCAGCAAACTCCAACAGATATGCAGCTGAGGGACGTGACTACTAGAAAGAAAACTAACAAACAGCAAGGAATAGCATCAGCATCAACAAAAAGGACATCCACACCAAAACTCCATCTGTAGGTCACCAACATTGTGGTAGATAAAACCACAAAGATGGGGGGAAACTAGAGCAGAAAAGCTGAAAATTCTAAAAACCAGAGTGCCTCCTCTCCTCCAAAGGATCACAGCTCCTCGCCAGCAACAGAACAAAGCTGGAGGGAGAATGACTTTGATGAGCTGACAGAAGTAGGCTTCAGAAGGTCAGTAATAAACTTCTCTGAGCTAAAGGAGAATGTTCTAACCCATTTCGAGGAAGCTAAAAGCCTTGAAAAAAGGTTGGATGAATGGCTAACTAAAATAAACAGTGTAGAGAAGACCTTAAATGGCCTAATACAGCTGAAAACCATGGCACAAGAACGTCGTGACACATGCACAAGCTTCAATAGCTGATTCGATCAAGTGGAAGAAAGGATATCAGTGATTGAAGATCAAATTAATGAAATAAAGTGAGAAAACAAGGTTAGAGGAAAAAAGAGTAAAAACAAATGAACAACACCTTCAAGAAATATGGGACTATGTGAAAAGACCAAATCTATGTTTGATTGGTGTATCTGAGAGTGACAGGAAGAATGGAACCAAGTTGGAAAACACTCTTCAGCATATTATCTAGGAGAAGTTCCCCAGTCTAGCAAGCCAGGCCAACATTCAAGTTCAGGTAATACAGAGAACACCACAAAGATACTCCTTGAGAAGAGCAACCCCAAGACACATAATTGTCAGATTCACCAAGGTTGAAATGAAGGAAAAAAATGTTAAGGGCAGCCAGAGAGAAAGGTAGGGTTATCCACAAAGGGAATCCCATCAAACTAACAGCAGATCTCTCTCAGCAGAAACCTTACAAGCCAGAAGAGAATGGGGGCCAATATTCAATATTTTTAAAGAAAAGAATTTTCAGTGCAGAATTTCATATCCAGCCAAACTAAGCTTCATAAGTGAAGGAGAAATAAAATCCTTTACAGACAAGCAAATGCTGAGAGATTCTGTCACCACCAGGCCTGCCTTACAAGACCTCCTGAAGGAAGCACTAAACATAGAAAGGAACAACAGGTACCAGCCACTGCAAAAACATGCCAAATTGTAAAGACCATCGATGCTAGGAAGAAACTGCATCAACAAATGAGCAAAAAAACCAGCTAACATCATAATGACAGGATCAAATTCACACATAACAATATTAACCTTAAATGTAAATGGGCTAAACGCCCCAATTAAAAGACACAGACTGGCAAATTGGATAAAGAGTCAAGACCCATCCATGTGCTGTATTCAGGAGAGCCATCTCATGTGCAGAAACACACATAGGCTCAAAATAAAGGGATGGAAGAAGATCTACCAAGCAAATGGAGAACAAAAAAAAGCAGGGGTTGCAATCCTAGTCTTTGATAAAACAGGCTTTAAACCAGCGAAGATCAAAAGAGACAAAGAAGGCTATTACATAATGGCAAAGGGATCAATTCAACAAGAAGAGCTAACTATCCCAAACATATATGCACACAATACAGGAGCACCCAGATTCATTAGGCAAGTCCTGAGACCTACAAAGAGACTTAGACTCCCACACAATAATAATGGGAGACTTTGACACCCTACTGTCAATATTAGACAGATCTCGTTGACAGATCAATGAGACAGAAGGTTAACAAGGATATCCAGGAATTGAACTCAGCTCTGTACCAAGCGGATCTAATAGATATCTTCAGAACTGTCCACCCCAAATCAACAGAATGTACATTCTTCTCAGCACCACATCACACTTATTCTAAAATTGACCACATAATTGGAAGTAAAGCACTCCTCAGCAAATGTAAAAGAACAGAAATCACAACAAACTGTCTCTCAGACCACAGTGCCATCAAATTAGAACTCAGGATTAAGAAACTCATTCAAAACCACACAACTATGTGGAAACTGAACAACCTGCTCCTGAATGACTACTGGGTAAACAATGAAATGAAGGCAGAAATAAAGATGTTCTTTGAAACCAATGAGAACAAAGATACAACATACTAGAATCTCTGGGACACATTTAAAGCAGTGTGTAGAGGGAAATTTATAGCACTAAATGCCCAAAAGAGAAAGCAGGGAAGATCTAAAATTGACACCCTAACATCACAATTAAAAGAACTAGAGAAGCGAAAGCAAATAAATTCAAAAGCTAGGAGAAGGCAAGAAATAACTAAAATCAGAGCAGAACTGAAGGAGACAGAGACACAAAAAACCCTTCAAAAAAATCAAAGAATCCAGGAGTTGGATTTTTTTAAAAGATCAACAAAATTGATAGACTGCTAGCAAGACTAATAAAGAAGAAAAGAGGGAAGAATCAAATAGACCCAATAAAAATGATAAAGGGGACATCACCACCAATCCCACAGAAATACAAACTACCATCAGAGAATACTATAAGCACCTCTACCCAAATAAACCAGAAAATCTAGAAGAAATGGATAAATTCCTGGACACATACACCCTCCCAAGACTAAATAAGGAAGAAGTTGAATCTCTGAATAGACCAATAACAGGCTCTGAAATTGAGGCAATAATTAAGAGCCTACCAACAAAAGAAAGTCCAGGACCAGACAGATTCACAGCCGAATTCTACCAGAGGTACAAAGAGGAGCTGGTACCATCCTTTCTGAAACTATTCCAATTAATAGAAAAAGACGGAATCTTCCCTAACGCATTTTATGAGGCCAGCATCATCCTGATACCAAAGCCTGGCAGAGACACAACAAAAAAAACGAGAATTTGAGACCAATATCCCTGATGAACATCGTTGCGAAAATCCTCAATAAAATACTGGCAAACCAAATCCAGCAGCACATCAAAAAGCTTATCCACCATGATCAAGTCAGCTTCATCCCTGAGATGCAAGGCTAGTTCAACATATGCAAATCAATACATGTAATCCATCACATAAACAGAACCAATGACAAAAACCACATGATTATCTCAATAGATGCAGAAAAAACCTTTGACAAAATTCAACAGCCCTTCATGCTAAAAACTCTCAATAAGCTAGGTATTGATGAGACATATCTCAAAATAATAAGAGCTATTTATGACAAACCCACAGCCAATATCAAACTGAATGGGCAAAAACTGGAAACATCCCCTTTGAAACCGGCACAAGACAAGGATGCCCTCTCTCACCACTCCTGTTCAACACAGTGTTGGAAGTTCTGGCCAGGGCAATCAGGCAAGAGAAAGAAGTAAAGGGTATTCAATTAGGAAAAGAGGAAGTCAAATTGTCCCTGTTTGCAGATGACATGATTGTATATTTAGAAAACCCCATCATCTCAGCCCAAAATCTCCTTAAGCTCATAAGGAACTTCAGCAAAGTCTCAGGATACAAAATCAATGTGCAAAAATCACAAGCATTCCTATACACCAATAACAGACAAACAGAGAGTCAAATCATGAGTGAACTCCCATTCACAATTGCTATAAAGAGAATAAAATACCTAGAAATCCAACTTACAAGGGATGTGAAGGACTCTTCAAGGAGAACTGCAAACCACTGCTCAACGAAATAAAAGAGGACACAAACAAATGGAAGAATATTCCATGCTCATGGATAGGAAGAATCAATATCATGAAAATGGCCATACTGCCCAAGGTAATTTATAGAGTCAATGCCATCTCCATCAAGCTACCAATAACTTTCCTCAAAGAATTGGAAAAAATTACTTTAAAGTTCATATGGAACCATAAAAGACCCCGCGTTGCCAACACAATCCTAAGCAAAAAGAACAAAGCTGGAGACATCATGCTACCTGACTTCAAACAATACTACAAGGCTACAGTAACCAAAACAGCATGGTACTGGTATCAAAACAGATATATAGACCAACGGAACAGAACACAGGCCTCAAAAATAACACCACACATGTACAACCATCTGATCTCTGACAAACCTGACAAAAACAAGAAATGAGGAAAGGATTCCCTATTTAATAAATGGTGCTGGGAAAACTGGCTAGCAATATGTAGAAAGCTGAAACTGGATCCCTTCCTTACACCTTATATAAAAATTAATTCAAGATGGATTAAAGATTTAAATGTTAGACCTAAAACCGTAAAAACCCTAGAAGAAAACCTAGGCAATACCATTAAGGACACAGGCATGGGCGAGGACTTCATGACTAAAACTCCAAAAGCAACGGCAACAAAAGCCCAAATAGACAAATGGGATCTAATTAAACTAAAGAGTTTTTGCACAGCAAAAGAAACTACCATCAGAGTGAACAGGCAACCTACAGAATGGGAGAAAATTTTTGCAATCTATCCATCTGACAAAGGGCTAATATCCAGAATCTACAAAGAACTTAAACAAATTTACAAGAAAAAAACAACCCCATCAAAAAGTGGAAAAAGGATATGAACAGACACTTCTCAAAATAAGACATTTATGCAGCCAACAGACATATCAAAAAATGCTCATCATCACTGGTCATCAGAGAAATGCAAATCAAAACCACAATGAGATACCATCTCACGGCAGTTAGAATGGCAATCATTAAAAAGTCAGGAAACAACAGATGCTGGAGAGGATGTGGAGAAATAGGAATGCTTTTACACTGTTGGTGGGAAAGTAAATTAGTTCAACCACTGTGGAAGACAGTGTGGCGATTCCTCAAGGATCTAGAACTAGAAATACCATTTGACCCAGTGATTCCATTACTGGGTATATATCCAAAAGATTATAAATGATGCTACTATAAAGACACATGCACATGTATGTTTACTGCAGCACTATTCACAATAGCAAAGACTTGGAACCAACCCAAATGTCCATCAATGATAGACTGAATTAAGAAAATATGGCACATATACACCATGGATTACTATGCAGCCATAAAAAAGATGAGTTCATGTCCTTTGCAGGGACATGGATGAAGTTGGAAACCATCATTCTCAGCAAACTATCACAAGGACAGAAAACCAAACACCGCATGTTCTCACTCATAGGTGTGAATTGAACAATAAGAACACTTGGACACAGGGCAGGAAACATCACACACCAGGGCCTGTCGGGGGGTGGGGGGTCTGGGGGAGGGATAGCATTAGGAGAAATACCTAACGTAAATGACGAGTGTATGGGTGCAGCAAACCAAGATGGCACATGCGTACCTATGTAATAAATGTGCATGTTATGCACATGTACCCTAGAACTTAAAGTATAATAATAATAATAAAAAGAAAACCTAAAACAAAAAAAGTCAGGGAGGACTATTCCTCAAAAATATTCATATTGTACAGTTGATTGAATAAAGAAAATCTGGTATATAGACATCATGGAATATACTATACAACCATACAAAAGAATGAAACCATATCCTTTGCAGCAACATGGATGGAGCTGGAGGCCATTATCCTAAGTGAAATAACTCAGAAACAGAAAATCAAATACTGCATGGGAGCTAAACAATGGGTACACATGGACATTAAGATGAAAATAATAGACACTTGGGACTTCAAAATAGGGGAGATTACTAGGGGTGTAAGGGATAAAAAATTGCCTATTGGGTACAATGTTCATTATTTGGTTGATGGGTTCACTGGAAACCCAAACCTCACTATTATGCAATATATGCAGGCAACAAACCTGCACATGTATCCCCTAAAATAAAAATTAAAATGTCAATGTTGTAAAAGACAAAGAAATGTTCTAGGTTAAAGGAAACTAAGGAGACATTGCAAATAAATCCAATACCTGACCCTAGACTGGAGTCTATGATGGGGGACAAGGATGTGTGGCACACAATGATGTTCTATAGGAAATTATTAGGTCAAAATTGATGAAACTGTAATATGGATTGTAGATTAGGTAAAAGTATTACATCAATGGAAATGTATGAAATTGATAACTTTACTATGGATATGAATGAATAGCCTCTTATGTAAAAGACTATTCCTACTCCATACAGATATCTGAGATTATGTATATACACACACACATATATATGAGATATACATGTGTGTATGAGATATATACATCCCCTTTGAGAGGAAAAGTAGACACCATAACTATGCCAGGACAACAGGTGCAAACCAGGACAGTCCTAGGCAAATCACACCTTGAGTCATCGGTGTCCTTTGCTAGGACGGTTTTGGTGGTGTACTGGGTGCAAAGCCCAGTGTGTGTGGGTTCAGGAGAGAATGGAAGGAGGGAAAGTGAAAATAGTGCATATGAACAACTGTTTCAAGAGGGCTTCTTAATGAAAAAAAAATGAGAGAAGTTGGCAGAGGCAGGAGGCAAAAGTGAGGTCCAGAGAGGGACTTTTTAAGACAGGAGAACTAGGAATGTGTGTGTGACAGGGAGGAACTGAAGTCAGGAGCATTATGGTTATTCCAGATCTCTACCTGAATGCCAAAGGAGGTACAGTGTCCTACTTTGAGTGGGTGAAGAATCTAAATCATGTCAGATATGGCTGTTTGACCTTCAAATATGAAAGGGATTCTAATGACCACTTGCTCATGTCTGTTCAAGAGAATTTAGCAAGAACGTTTGGAAAGCACAGTGGAACTATTCTCATTATACCCACAGCAGAGTTCCAAGACAGGATATCAGGTGCATCAGAGAAAGACACCATGCACACCGACTTGGTGTACACAATGGAGAGTTCTGCCAGACAAATTATGTGCATAGCCATGAAGTTTAACCTGGGATTGGACATGAGAACCACCGTCTATGTCAACGCCATTAAGAAAGTCTTCAAAGTGTACAATGAAGCCAGTGTGACCTTCACGTAGATGGCTCGTGAGTGACTTCCTTGCTACCCTCTTCACCTGTAACTTCTGCAGACCTACCACTGGTTGACACATTGCCACAGAAATCCCCTTCTCTCTTGACTCATTAGATAATGGACACCATTCTTAACAAATCGATCCAAATCAGCCCCCTAAGGAGAAAGAAATTAAGGCTAGTGGTTCATGTACAAGCTGATGGGTGTGAAAGTAGAAATCACTGACACTGGAGAGAGAAACACGTAGGTGTTTTGCCTCTACATAAAAAGTCTCTTTCATCTGGCTGTGCAGCCTTGCTCTGTGGCTCTTCCCAACACAGTCAGCAACTGTTGCCAGGCAAGGCACAGTCAAGAGCAATCAGATGCTTACTTCTTTTGCTCTGGACAAGACTGGGACATGCTGTAACTTTTAACATATTTAGAAGTAGGTGTGTAGCATTTTCAGAAGGTGGCATGGTCCTCACATGAATTATTGAAGCAAAAAAACTCAATTTTATAGGATGCAAACAAAAATAAAAGCTGTTTCTGCTTATTAATTTTATTCTTTTGGAAAAAAATAAGTAATGCTACTGTAATAAAATTGCTTTTAATCTCTTAACAAGCCTAACCTTGATTCAAGCAGTGAATGCCTATAAACATAATAAATTTTAAAAGCTAGTATTTTTATATAATAAAAGAGTATCATTTAGAGCTTATTAGCCATGTATTGTTATCCAGCAAAAATAACAAGCCCTATGGGGAATTAAATTATCTTCATACCTACAAAAATGATGGAGGCTATTTCTGTGAAAATTGTTGGAGTTTGCTGACTATAATTATGACACACAGTCCAAAGAATGCAGTAACCTCCTTATAATGTTAACAAATTGTTCTCTTTTGAAGGTCTATGGTTGACTAATTGAACAATAATTCAAGTAGAATGTTCCAGAAGAAAAAAAAAAAAAAAAAAACCCTTGGGTTCCCTGTTTGGAGATTGGCTGGCCCTGAGCATTGCTAATGGCCTCTACTCAGTCTGATTTTGTGTCCTCTTCTTTTAGAGTCTTTACATTCTGCACTCAGCTTCACAAACAATGGGTTGAAAACAACCTTGGGTTGAGTGTTTTGTTTGGGAATTATTTGGCCAGGTCCTTTTGAACAGTAGTATTCCAGTCAAATGCTAGATAATAATACATGCAAAAATTAGCTTTAAAAAAACCTATAATGCCCTTTCAGAAATTTCTACTACTTTGTAACTGCATGACTTAACCTGGTAATAAAAGCAGTTATTAAAAGTCTACCTTACAAAAAAAATCTTCTCATCTCTGTAAATCAACAGGGATGGTAAACAAACCTATACTGCCACCCAAAAGACAAAATAATTTACAGTATAGTAAAAGCGGCATTTTAAATGGGGAAAAGGTACATTATTGAATGAATGATGTCAGAACAATTCAGCACATGAAAAAATAAAGTGACAACACTACAAATTCCAGACTGATCAAATATTTAAGTTGAAAAGCTTATCCAAGAAAGTACTCCAATAAACCACGCAATAGTTTTGTTTTATAACCTCAGAAAAGGAAAGTCCTTTCTTTTTTTTTTTTTTTTTTTTTTTTTTTTGAGGCAGAGTCTCGCTCTGTCGCCCAGGCTGGAGTGCAGTGGCCGGATCTCGGCTCACTGCAAGCTCCGCCTCCCGGGTTTACGCCATTCTCCTGCCTCAGCCTCCTGAGTAGCTGGGACTACAGGCGCCCGCCACCTCGCCCGGCTAGTTTTTTGTATTTTTTAGTAGAGACGGGGTTTCACTGTGTTAGCCAGGATGGTCTCGATCTCCTGACCTCGTGATCCGCCCGTCTCGGCCTCCCAAAGTGCTGGGATTACAGGCTTGAGCCACCGCACCCGGCGGAAAGTCCTTTCTAAGCATAACATGAAAACCTAAACTATAAGAACATTTTGTGGCCAGGTGCTATGGCTCACGCCTGTAATTCCAGCACTTTGGGAGGCTGAGGTGTGTGGCTCACGAAGTCAAGAGATCAAGACCATCCTGGTCAACATGGTGAAACCCTGTCTCTATGAAAAATACAAAAAAAAAAAATTATCCGGGTGTGGTGGTTAGAGCCTGTAGTCCCAGCTACTCGGGAGGCTAAGGCAAGAGAATTGCTTGAACCGGGAGGCGGAGGTTGCAGTGAGCCGAGATCTCACAAGTGCACTCCAGCCTGGCAACAGAGTGAGACTCCATCTCAAAAAAAAAAAAAAAGAATATTAAAAGAACATTTTGCATGGCAAAAACCATCATAAGCAGCAAAGTTGAAAGACAAATGATACACGGAAAAACAATATTTGTAACTCATATCTCAGACAAAATGTAAAACCATCATAAGCAGCAAAGTTGAAAGACAAATGATACACGGAAAAACAATATTTGTAACTCATATCTCAGACAAAATGTAAACTAACTTAATATATAAAGAGCTCCTGCCAACCAATTAGAAAAAATCATAGAAAATTGGGTAAAGTATAAGGAGACAATTCACAGAGAAGAAATCAGATGAAAAGTTACTCAATATTACCCATAATAGGAGAAATGCAAAATACAAGTAAAATAAGTTATGTTTTGCCTTGTTTTATCCATCAAATTATCAGTAACAAAAAGACTGGCGGGGCGCCGTGGCTTACACCTGTAGTCCCAGCACTTTGGGATGCCTAGAAGTGTGGATCTCTTGAGGTCGGTCAGGAGTTTAAGACTAGCCTGGCCAACATGGTGGAACCCCTTCTCCACTAAAAATATAAAATTAGCCAGGCATGGTAACGCACACTTGTAATCCCAGCTACTCAGGAGACTGAGGCAGGGGAATCACTTGAACCCAGGAGGCAAAGGTTGCAGTGAGCTGAGATCGCACCATTGCACTCCAGCCTGGGCGACAAGAGTGAAACTCTGCCTCAAAAAAAAAAAAAAAAAAAAAAAAGACTGATAATATAGTTTGTTGGTATATGAGAAAAGTGCACTCTTGCACATTACTCATTGAAATGCAAATTAATTGAACCTGTAATTGATATTAAAATATTTCTTTATATTGCATTTTAAAGCTTGCTTTTTTGGCTGGGTGCAGTGGCTCACGCCTGTAATCCCAACACTTTGGGAGGCCAAGGCAGGTGGATCACTTGAGGTCAGGAATTCAAAACTAGCCTGGTGAAACCCCATCTCTACTAAAAATACAAAAATTAGCCAGGTGTTGTGGTGGTTGCCTGTAATCCCAGCTACTTGGGAGGCTGAGGCAGGAGAGTTGCTTGAACTGGGGAGGCGAAGGTTGCAGTGAGCCAAGATCATGCCACTGCACTCCAGCCTAGGTGACAGGGTGAGACTCCATCTCAAAAAAAAAAAAAAAAAAATTAAAGCTCGCTTTTTAGGTAATGTCTCACTATTCAAGCATTTGGTTTACCGTTGACCCTTGAATAACAACAGGTTTGAACTGCAAGGATCCACTTACACACAGATTTTTCTCCCACCTCCACCACCCCTGACACTAATGCCTCCTCTTCTTGCTCCTCAATTTTCTTAACATTTTTTTCTCTAGCTTACTTTATCGTAATAATCTAGTATATAATACACATTAAAAATACGTGTTAATTGGCCATTATATTATCAGTAAGGCTTCCAGTCAAAAGTAGGCTATTACTAGAAAAGTTTTTGGTAAACCAATATACCTGAATTTTTGACTGCATGGGGTGTTGGCATCCCTAACACCCCACCTTGTTCAAGGGTCAACTGTATTTATATTTATATTTCTTTTTTTATGTAAAGAAAGGGTCTCACTCTGTCACCCAGGCTAGAGCGCAGTGGTGTGATCGTTGCTCACTGCAGCCTCAACTTCCTGGGCTCAAGCGATCCTCCCATCTCAGCCTCTTGAGTAGCTGGGACTATGGGCATGAGGCACTATGCCCAGCCTGTGTTTATATTGTAAAGAATAAATAAACAGGAAAATTTACTAACTTTTCCCCAGCTGAGTACACTTAATGAATGAATTTTTCAATTCTGAATCATCACTATCACTTGGAGAGAGCATACACTAATTTCATGTTCATAACCTTTTGAATGAGAAATTGATCTCTTGAAAACTGAATTTATACTAGCCTTAACAGTCTCACACACCAATGTGTCTTATTTTTCTCCTATTAGGCCTGCCCTCTATTCCCCTCACCCTCATACACACATAACAGAAACCTGAATCTTCAGATATCTTTAACCCATCAATGGCCACGTCACATCTCCACAGGAACCTCACTAGATTCTCCAGATCTCACCTCAGACTCTACCGAGAAATCAAGGTGGTGCTTTTTGTTGTTTCTTGTTTTTTTATTTTGTCTTTGGATCGTTAGAGGTATCGAGAGCCTTTAGCTCAAAGCTGGTCCCAGCTGCTCCACTAGATGTCACTGTCTTGTAAATTAATAGTGCTTTACATACAAACTCCATCCATGACATGGCACTGAAGGGACACCAGGCTAGTTCCAAAGAGCAAAGTATTAGTCTGTGTTATGCACACGTCCACTCTTAGGGGAGGGATAGGAAGAGGCAGGATGTCAGAAGTCTGGCAGGAAGGAAGGGCTCTGAACATTGAAAGAATGCTGGGGATGGGAATCGGAGCTGATCATGCCATGTGTGGTGAAAATGTACCTGAATGAGGAAGGGAGCGAGACAGGCAAAGACCCTGAAGGAAGGGCATGCCAGGAAGAGGAACAGCAGGTGCAAAGACTCAGAGGCTGAGCGAGCCAGAACCCGGTCGGGAGGAGGCTACAAAGACAGGCCTCGGGGGGACTTGCAGGGCATGGTAAAGTGTGCACATTTCATTCTGAACGAAACGCGAAAACTTTGGAAGAATGTGATTTCTGACTTTTCGCGGAAAAGCCCTCAAAATCTACCTAGATGTAATCACGAGGAAACACCAGACAAACCCAAACTTAGGAACTTTCTATAAAATAAGTGTCCTATATATTTGTAAATTATCAATGTCATAAAAGACAAAGAGAGGTTGCGAAACCATTTGAGAGTAGAGGAGATTAAATGACAACTAGATGCAAACTGTGGCTCTCAACTGGATTCTGGAGGGAAGGAAAAACAATGCTCTGGTGGGCATTATGCGGACAGTGGATAATATTTGAACATGAATTATAGATTAGATAAAAATCACGGAATTCATATGAAATTTCCTGGCTAGGCGTGGTGGCTCACACCTGTAATCCCAGCTCTTTGGGAAGCCAAGGCGGGCAGATCACCTGAGGTCAGGAGTTCAAAACCAGCCTGGTCAACATAGCGAAACTCCATCTCTACTAAAAATAGACAAATTAGCCAGGTGTGGTGGCAGGTGCCTGTAATCTCAGCTACTCGGGAGGCTGAGGCAGGAGAATTGCCTTAACCTGGGAGGTGGAGGTTGCAGTGAGCCGAGATCATGCCATTAAACTCCAGCCTGAGCAACCAAGAGTGAAACTCCTTCTCAAAAAAACACTCGGAGATGGCAGGAAACCTGCAAATTGCCATCCTCAGAAGTGGAGTCTGTAGGTAAGTATATGCATTTGACCATTCGACCACTCCTACCCACAAAGGGGATAAGGACCTCAGTAAGGTTGTTACAAATCTAAAATCGTGATCCTTATAGCCCTCATTTTTACAGCATTTCTGTTAATATTTGTGTTAATTTTTTTCATCCCCAAAGCAGTTTCTGTCATTTCTGTATCTCTAGAAAACTTTCAAAAGAATATTCAACTATCCATTTGAGAAGACTTAGGTAGCTGCTTCTCATCTCAGGGGGTGACAGTCACCCTTTGATAATGTGATTTTTAAAAACCTTTGCTCAAATATGGTCACCGTCTCAAATTTCCTCAGAACTGACCTCCCCAACAGCACTGGCTTTCATGCAAGAAAATATTCCTTAACATGTAATCCTTGTGCTTAAAATGCCAACTCAAAAATGTGGCAAGAGATTAAGCTCTGAGTAAATATTGGGAATAAATTGCACTAGTTTGGAGCACACATTTTGTCTGTTTATTAATATGAATGTTGGAAGTCATGGGAAATGTAACAAGTAACAAAGATGGTTTGGGTCGAAATTGCCATTCTTCACCACCCATTAGTCAACAAGCATTTTTATGAACACCTATTACAGGCAAGATGTTGTGCTAAGTGCTGTGAATATAAAAATAAACATGATATCTACTTCCAAGTTTGCATCTTTATACTAGAGGACCTTGGCAAGTTTCAGGGAAGCTCAAAAAAGAGACTGAAATTCAATTTTATTTTATTTAGAAGTTTAATTATGGCAGGGCACGGTGGCTCACAACTGTAATCCCAACACTTTGGGAGGCCAAGACGGGCGGATCACCTGAGGTCGGGAATTCGAGACCAGCCTGACCAACATGGAAAAACCCTGGCTCTACTAAAAATACAAAATCAGCTGGATGTGGTGGTGGGTGCCTGTAATCCCAGCTACTCAGGAGGCTCAGGCAGGAGAATCGCTTGAACCTGGGAGGCAGAGGTTGCAGTGAGCTGAGATCGAGCCATTGTACTCCAGCCTGGGCGACAAGAGCAAAACTCCGTCTCAAAAATAAATAAATAAATAAAAAGTTTAATTAGTCAGGCATGGTGGCATGTGCCTGTAGTTCCAGCTACTGGGAGACTGAGGCAGGAAGATCGCTTGAGCCCAGGAGGTTGAGGCTGCAGCGAGCCAAGATTGTACCACTGCACTCCAGCCTGGGTGATAAAACAATGCCTTGTCTCGAAAAAAAAAAGTTTAACATTTTGGGGGGCATGTCTGATAGTACCCCCAAGGAAACAGAAACCGTGTTGACCATGGGATGAGATGCCCAGGCTGTTATCTTTCCAGATGAAACAACGGCAGTAACAACAAAGTAGACACGACACTTGCATTTTAGAAATTTTATGAAAAATTAAAGCAAATCCAGAAAAATTATGGTAGTGCAAAAGGGATTCTTCTTAAGAGAAGTCTAGAGAAATTGAGGTTATAGTGCTTAGAGAGGGCAATACTTAATTATGGCCTTCAAGTGTATAAAAGAATGCTTAATGAAAAGAGTTATTGCTTAGTTTCTCTCCAGCTTCATTGAAATATAAACAGAAGAAATTAGTTCAAATTTTAAAGAAGACTTTTTAATTAAACAGTTGGATCTCTTTATCTTGGAAAATCAAACCCAGAAATGAGCCACCACAGGTTTCTGTGATTTCTGTTTCTAGGGGGTCTTCAAAAGAGTACACAACTATCTCCTCCTGAAGCCTTGGAGATCTGCTTCTCACCTGAGTAGAAGGCAGCCACCATTGCAGCTGCTGATGAAATGGCAATGGAAGCCCATTACTCAGCCCAGTATTCCCACCAGGGCTCCTGTAGTACCTGAGGTTCTCACATTAGCCAGTCCTCTCAGATTACGGCATTCAAGATATCAATTAAAATGTAAATGTATCTGATGAGGTGACACATTCCGCTATTATGAGCCATGAACACCTCATCTCGTTATCAAATGGGTAAGTCACCTATCAGTGACCCCTTAGTTAATGAGGGACAAAACAAGTGCCTTTTGATGGTAGAGAAGAAGGTGGGAAAATCCTGGGACTTGAGAAAATCTAAATTTAGATGGTAGTGAAGGAACTAAAGAAACTTTCGAGTTTTTCTGGGGAGGAAAAGTCGAGGTGGGTTGCCACTGTTAGTGGCCTCACCTAGGGATATGGGGAGACAGCACTGAACATTTGGGCTTCGCTTCTTGCATCATGTACTTTCCGTTCTTTTCTCCTTCCGTCCCCTGCCTCCCCTCCACTCCCCTTCCTTGTGCAATTATTTCTGGAATTATCACCAGGCACTTCACCAAGTGCTAAAGGCGCCGTCCTAGGTTCTGCACAGGCCTCGAACACATTTTAGCTCCACTGAGTTTCCCAAAGGAGAATGCTGTTATTCGTGTACTGCACAGAGTTGATTCCCTCACCTCTTTTTGTTCACCAGGACTGTCGGTCCTAGACCAAAAAGTACATTTTAGGAAAAGCCTTCATTCCCAAGCCTCATCTGCACCAGCAGCAGCAGCAGTAGCAACACAGACAGCCAGCAGCCCTGAGGCCCGTGGCCTTAGAAACCGAACCCACGTGATCCTTGCCAGGCCAACACTTACCCTGCAATTCATGTTCACTTTGTCTGATTCACCCTGTCATATTTTATTCCCTTTATTTTTTAGCCCAAAGAGTCTGTTGGTTCTTTCCATTAGGATGAGATTTGTGAACCTTTCTGTTGTTTCCTGAGGACGTGGTGTGCAGTTAATTTGTGGAGCTGCATATTGACTGTTGCTGCCTCCTCTGTAACCTTCTCATTTAAAACAAAAACAAAAACAAGCCTGGGCAACATGGTGAAACCCTGCTCCATAAAAAATGCAAAAACTAATAAACAAACAAAACAAAAATCAGCCAAGCATGGTGACTTGCACCTGTAGTCCTAACTACCTGGGAGGCTGAAGTGGAAGGACTGATTGAGCTTGGGAAATCAAGGCTGCAGTGAGCAGAGATCGCACCACTGCACTCCAGCCTGGGTGACAGAGAGAGACCCTGGCTCAAAAATAAATAAATAAAACAAAAGAAACACAACCCAAAAGTTCCTTGTAGGTATGTTTAACTTAGAAAGCTCAATTCATTTAGCCATTCAATTTGTATGTATTTTTTCTAAAGTTTAATGATATAGCATTGTACTTAAAATATTTAAAATCACTTTAGTATTAGAAACAACAGTTTGAATGTATATAGCAAAATATAAAGGATTAGACAGAAATATTTACAGTTGGGAAATTTTTCTCTCCAATCCCTAATGGTTATGATTTGTTCATGCCACAGATTTTTACTGAATGACTACTTTGTGCAGGCTCGGTGCTAGGTACTCAGCATATAGTGCAAACAAAATTACTGCCAAGTACGGCTCTCCTTTTCTCCACCCAGTCTTCACCGAGTGTGAATAAAACCAGGCCCTGGAGAAAAATGGGTTGTATTTTAAAGATTCTGTTTTGAAGTTTTATATGGGAAACCCACAACCCAATTTCCCCTAGGAAGAGTGCTATCAGGGGCAGTCAGATTTCAGTGCTGCCTGCAAATGTGATGTATGAGTCAACTTCAAGTATGATCCTGAGGGATCTGCCTTAATTCCCTCCAACCACAACCACGACAGTTTCAAAGAACACTTTGCAACTCAGGAGGAGAGGAACACAACTGTCCCCGGATCCCCATACAAAGCAGAGAAGCCAGAGTGCCGGGTGAGGCAGATACTCCAGGGGACAACAAATCGTTCTGCTGTCTCCACTGGCATGAGAGAAGGCGTCTCTTAAAGTAAACAGGCCTCAGATGTTCCCAATTGTAGATCAAAAGGCAGCTGAACCCATGGGTTAGGGAGAAGTGTGAGATCATCGCTCCAGGACTGGAAGTCAAAAAGCCTCTCGTGCAAATGCATGGGGCTTGAGGCAACTCCAGCAACCGTAAGTTTTGAGGTTTTGGGCTATGCTGGGCTAGGTGTGCATCCTTAGTACTTCATCCCCCAGTAAGTGTCCCCACCACTGCCACGGAGGCCTGTATCTTTCTTTACTGAGTTTTGGTCTCCCTTGTCTCAATCCTACTTGATCTTCTATGCACTGATTGAAAGATTAAGAAACCACATCATTGAGTCTCCACTGGCATTTTCCCAGATGCCCCGGGCAGTTTAGCATCATATTTACATGATGCACCATGCCCTTTGTCCCCACTGGTCAAGCTGGCAACAGGAACTAGTTCAGGTATTTTCTCTATATATATTTTCCTGAATCTTTTTCTCCATCTTTTTTCCTGCCTGTTCTCCCCCAACCTCTACCTCTTGGTTGGAATCAGCTCCTCCCTCCTGCCTATCAGCCTTGCTAATACCACTGCTGAGGACACCTGACACTCCCATGCTTGCTTGTATGTTTGAGTCTCCCTCGAGATTATACATTCATTGAGAGCTAGAACATTGGCTTACTCACCTTTGATGCTCCAGTCAAATATAGTAGGAGAATCAGGTCGTGGTGGTGTGCTTGTAGTTCCAGCTACTTGCGAGGCTGAGGCAGGAAGATCATTTAAGCCCAGGAGTTTGGGACCAGGCTGGGCAACATAGCGAGACCCTGGAAAAAAATACACACACACACACACACACACACACACGGTTGTAGGCACTCAACAAATGTTTGATAATGAGTGAACATATCTACTAGCATGATTAACCTATCACCACATCAGTTTCAACTCCGAATTTCTCCCTTCCCCTCCACGTCAGCAGTGTGTATAATTTGACAGTTATATTCAGTTCTTTGTCTACCTCTAAAAACATAATCAATCAAATAATGCTATTCGCTGATGCAGAATAGCTTCCTTACAATTAGGAATTATTGTATTAGGCTTATAATTAATCCTATTTAATGTATTATATTAATTATATTAACTATAATGTAATTAAAAATAGATTTAAAGAAAATTCTAAAGGACATAAAGAAGATAGAAATTGATTCCTCCAGTAATTTTACTTTTTTTTTTTTGGTCTTGAGACAGGGTCTCAGTCTGCTGCCCAGGCTGGAGTGCAGTGCTGAGGTCATAGTTAACTGCATCCTCAATCTCCTGTGCTCAAGTGATCCTTCTGAGAGGTGACAACGTGCTAGCAGCCCTCACTCTCAGCGCCTCCTCGTCCTCCGGCCTCGGCTTCCACTCTAGCGGCGCTTGAGGAGCCCTTCAGCCCGCCACAGCACCGTGGGAGCCCCTCTCTGAGCTGGCTGAGGCTGGAGCCTCCTCCCTCTGCTTGCGGGGAGGTGTGGAAGGAGACGCGCGGGTGGGAATCCAAGCTGCGCTCGCGGGCCGGTGTGAGTTCCGGCGGGCGCGGGCTCGGGCTTGGCAGGCCCCGCACACGGAGCGGCCGGCCGGCAGCGCCGGCCCAGGGCAGTGAGGGGCTTAGCACCCGGGCCAGCAGCTGCGGAGGTTGCGCCGGGTCCCCCAGCAGTGCCGGCCCGCCAGGCGCTGCACTCAAATTCTCGCCGGGTTTACCTGCCTCCCGGAGGGGCAGGCCTCGGGACCTGCAGCCCGCCATGTCTGAGCTCCTCCCGCTGTGGTGGGCTCCCGCCTGGCCTGAGCCTCTCTGACAGGCGCCGCCCCCTGCTCCATGGCGCCTGGTTCCATCGACAGCCCAAGGGCTGAGGAGTGCAGGCGCGGCTCAGGACTGCCGGGCAGCTCTGCCTGCAGTCCAGGTGCAGGATCCACTGGGTGAAGCCAGCTGGGCTCCTGAACTGGATGGGGCTTGGAGAACTTTTATATCCAGCCGGAGAATTGTATGTGCACCAAACCGCACTGTGTCTAGCTCAGGGTTTGTAAATACACCAATCAGCACTCTGTTTCTAGCTGAGGGTTTGTGAATACACCAATTGGTATTCTGTATCTAGCCAACCTAGTGGAGACTTGGAGGACTAGCACTCTGTGTCTAGCTCAAGGATTGTAAATAAACCAATCAGCACGGTGTCTAGCTCAGAGTTTGTGAATACAACAATTGGTACTCTGTATCTAGCTAACCCAGCGGAGATTTGGAGGACTAGCAAATGTGACTCTGTGTCTAGCTCAAGGATTACAAACGCACTAATCGGCACTCTGTCAAAAACGGACCAATCAGCTCTCTGTAAAATGGACCAATCAGCAGGATGTGGGTGGGGTCAGATAAGGGAATAAAAGCGGGCTGCCCGAGACAGCCAGGAGCAACCCAGGTCAGCTTCCCCACTGTGGAAGCTTTGTTGTTTTACTCTTTGGGCTAAATCTTGCTGCTGCTCACTCTTTGGGTCCATGCTGCCGTTATGAGCTATAACACTCACTGGGAAGGTCTGCAGCTTCCCTCCTGAAGCCGGTAAGACCATGAACCCACCAGAAGGAAGAAGCTCCAGACACATCTGAACGTCTGAAGGAACAATCCCCAGACACATTATCTTTAAGAACTGTAACACTCACCGTGAGGGTCCGTGGCTTCGTTCTTGAAGTCAGTGAGACCAAGAACCCACCAATTCCGGACACACTACTGTATTCAGTGTCAATTATATGAGTGTTAATCATATAATGCTTTATATTTTTAAATGCATTTTATGCATTTACTTTGAACATTATTTTCCCTAAAAGGATTGCTCTGTGATAAATAGGCTTGAATTCCAAAATTTGAAATGAATAATAGGAAAAGTGTATTAGATATACTTACTATGCATAACAACGCATATGACAATACCAAATTAAATTTTATAGTAAAATTTTATTAACGAAATACTTTAGGCAGTTATTGTTTTATAAATGTCTCTAAACATTTAGCCCTTTTCCATTGTGGCACAATTAAGTTCAGATAAGGCCAGGCACGGTGGCTCACGCCTATAATCCCAGCACTTTAGGAGGCTGAGGCGGGCGGGTCACTTGAGGTTAGGAGTTGGAGACCAGCCTGGTCAGCATTGTGAAACCCTGTCTGTACTAAAAATACAAAAAATTAGCCAGGCATGGTGATGGGAGCCTGTAATCTCAGCTACTTTGGAGGCTGAGGCACGAGAATCACTTGAACCCAGGAGACAGAGGTTGCAGTGAGCTGAGATCATACCATTGCACTCCAGCCTGGGCAATAGAGCAAAACTCAGTCTTAAATAAATAAATAAGTTCAGATAAGATTCCTCCATGCTTTAGTAATCATCAGTACATGTTGTTCATACTTTGGTAAAGTCAAGAAGAATTCATGGCATAGAGAAATAATCTTTGCTGTAATACCTGCACGTGAATGCGTATTGTTGACAGCTCCCACAGGTGGAAATGGTTAGGAAACTGATACAGAGAAAATGAGCAACGTAACATTTTCTTTACTGCCCTGAAACAATCTTCAAAATAAATTATAAAGCAGTTGATATAGAAACAATGAGAAGATCAGTTAGACATCTTTTGTCTCCTTGAAATACCCAGGTCAGTTCTGATTTGTGCTGAATGAAAGGTTATGCCATATGTCTATATTTTCCATTTTTACAGAATGAATGTCAGAAAAATATTTCATTAAGTAGTGTGGAGGTAGGGTCAAATGTTTGGTACAGGAGGGAATGCCTCCTCAGCCACATGGGGAGCTAGGTGACAATCCTAGACCTCTCAACCTCCTGCTCCTCCTTGCTGGCATGCGTAGGAGCTGAGCATTTATTGATTGCAATAATGAGCAAACAAATGAAAGCAAAAGGAGACTTTTGTTTATGTTCTCTTCTCTTTTGTTTATGTTCCCTTCTAGTGCTTGGCATAATCATGCACTTAGGTAATATATGCATGCACTGTACCACATAAAACTTCTAATTAGGGTCCTGCCCAATATTATAGTGGTTGTTAATGAATATAAAAGTAGAACACAAAAGCTCTAGATTCTTTTTTATCTTTCTTTCTTTTTGAGACAGAGTCTCACTCTGTCGCCCAGGCTGGAGTGCAGTGGCACAATCTTGGCTCACTGCAAGCTCCACCTCCTCCCGGGTTCACGTCATTCTCCTGCCTCAGCCTCCTGAGTAGCTGGGACTACAGGCACCTGCCACCACCCCCAGCTAATTTTTGTATTTTTAGTAGAGACAGGGTTTCACCATGTTGGCCAGGATGGTCTCAATCTGTTGACCTCGTGATCTGCCCGCCTTGGCCTCCCAACGTGCTGGGATTACAGGTGTGAGCCACCACGCCTGGCCCAAAGCTCTAGATTCTAAGAACATATACAGGTAATCAGAATGTCGATAGGGATATAGGAGATATAATGCTTTATTGTTTTATATGTAGACACACACACCTATATATCCTCATAAGGACATGCATTTAATTTCTATTTTTATATTCTCTACATTGCTCTGGTTCCTTATTTTCTTCTCTTTTTTCTATTTATTGTTTTTTAATACACTCTTCTAATCAACATAAAATGTGATAACTGAAGGATCTGATCACGCCTTCTGAGGGTCAGGGAAGATACTGAGGTGGATTCCACTCATTGCCGTCTTCACCACCCTCTTATTCTTCTCCTGTGGGACCAGCAATCCCGGGATTTCACTCTTTCTTTTTAGAAGTCATGGCATCAGAACAACTTAGAGATTAAGAGCAGGACTCCTGAAATCTAAATGCTTGGCCTTGCAGCTCCCACTCCTGACAAGCTTGAAATCCTAGGCAAGACTCGAGCTCTCTAAGCTTTAATATTCTCATTTGTAAAGTGGAGATAGTAATAATACCTAACCCTCAAGGGGCTGGTGTAAAAGACTCCAGAAAAACTGGCTATTGTGACTGCTGTTACTGTTATTCTTGCTAACCATGGGAAAGAGAGCGCCTGTGAAATTTGTGTGCGATCTCCGCGGAGATAGCAGCTGGAGTTCCAGATATCCACCCTTTTCCATCTGCTTTTCCCACAGCCCAGTTTGGATCCTTCCTTCTCTGTCTCTCCTGACATTCACTGGCACTTGCTGTTTTCCACTCAACATTGCTGGCTACCATTTCATCCACCTCGTGTGTTTCTCCTTGTTGATTCCATGCTCCTCAAAGGCAAGAATAACGACTAGCAAGTCTTTGTCTCCCTAGCCCCTTGTTTTATGTATTATTCTTAGTATTAACTTAATAACTATAAGAGATAATTGACATTTATCTATTGTACATCTTTTCATTTACATTAGTGCTCATCATATCAGTGAAAAAAAGTATCTTACTTTCTTGGTCAGTTTCAAACTGACTTTCAGAATAAAGTTGGACACAGCTCAATAAATGGTACTTAGTATACCCTTAATATACATGGATCAGCCTCATGTAAGCTCAGGACAAAATGAGATAAAAGTTTCTCCCTTCAAACACTAAACTGATTTGGTTTTCAGTGATTTTTTTTCTCTGGCATTTCTGTGAATTACACCTGTTTGGTTCTATTCTGTCCATGAGATGCTCTCTTAGTATTTACAAGGGCATGAAGACCCTTCTTACCTGAGTCTTGAGATTTCTATTTTTTCAAAGTTTCCAACACCTTAGTAAGAATTTAGTAGGTTCAGGGCACATAGTTTTTAGACAATTCTGAAACACCTAGTCAAAGCAAACAGCTTTTTGGTTGTTTCATGCTGATGTTCCTGGAAGTCCTTTTTTTTTTTTTTTTTTTTTTTTTTTTTTGAGATGAAGTCTTATTCTGTTGCCCAGGTTAGAGATCTTGGCTCACTGCAACTTCTACCTCCTGGGTTCAAGTGATTCTCCTGCCTCAGCCTCCTGAGTAGCTGGGATTACAGGCACATGCCACCACGCCCAGCTAATTTTTGTATTTTTAGATGGGATTTCACCATGTTGGCCAGGCTAGCCTTGAACTCCTGACTTTAAGTGATTTGCCAGCTTCGGCCTCCCAAAGTTCTGGGATTACAGGCATGAGCCACCGTGCCTGGTCTCCTGGAAGTTCTTACAGTGCAAAGCATGACAAGAAAGTTTCCCTCCCGACCTGTCAGTGTGGGTTTCCTAAGAATCAGTGGGAATGAGGACCCTATGTACAGGTGTATGGGAGGTCCCAAGGCCACAGTGGCTCATCAGAATCCATTTTATACCTTTCCCAACATATACCCATGTCATACAAGTAATGTTGGTTCATTGTAAATGGAATTGGCCTTATCCTAGGCCACAGTTTCCTAAAATATCATGCGACTGTGGCCGCAGGTGTGGTTAATGTGGGTGGGCGGCTATGTGATGCTTTAAGAAACCTGAAGGAGATCTTTCTGGCCTCTGATCACTTTTCTATAATGCCTGAATTTTTTGCTTTTACACAAGCTGATATCCTATCAAAGGAGATCAAACCTTTCAATTAGTCAGGAAGTGGTTTTCAAGCCCCTAAAGGGTGTTGGAAGTATACAGGGTGGTCTTGGCTGTCACAGTGACTAGAGAGCCTCTCCTGGCGTTTCCTGGGTGGGGCTGTCGAGGGAGCCCCATTCAGCTTTGCTTGGCCTCATCCAGCCAAGCAAAATGTTTAACTGCTTTAGCTTCGGGAGGTGGGGGCTGACCAGGATAAAATGTCTGAATGGATATAACTGGAAATTAAAGAAGATAATACAGGTATTAAATTCTTTATAAGTAGTGGTGCGGGCCGCCAGGAGTTGAGAGGGCACAAAAGATCAGATTTAATCCCTCCAAATGCTTTTGTCTATGAACATAATCGTCACCCCAACTTAAATTTGTCTGGACTATGTATGCTATGCATATTTATTATTTCATTTGAATCTCGCTACAAAACTTTAAGGTAGGTAGACTGTATATTGCTATTACCACAGTTGATTGCTTTGGGTTGCAGGGAGGGAGTCACTGAAGACCTCTTTTAAAAGGTAAACATCATGGGGAGAAGTGTCAATTATCTTTCCTCACTGACATCAATTTTTCCTATTAGTTCGTATTCAAATCAGTTATCAGAAAGAGCCTGGAAGGAGTGGAGCTGTCTTGAGAAGTGGAGGGAGAACAAAGAGCCCTCCCATGGTGGCCACCGGGCACTCTGTGGGCCTGGAGGGTAACTGGGTGCCCGTGAGTGGCATAAATGTTATTTGGGTGTGAGGGGGAGGCAGAGAAAAGGAAGGCAAGTGGACGGCCAGAGACCAAGGTCACAGTGAGAGGACTGCGGCACCATGGGACTAATGACATGTGGGTTGCTTACTTCATCTGTTTGCCAAAGGCTGGCCCTTCAACCAAAATAAAAGGCTTAACTGATAAACTTGGATGAGACAGATTGCGTCTCATTTATTCACCAGTGTTTGTCGGTTAGGTACTATGGCCAACGACTGTGCCAAACACTGTGGATAGAAAGATAAAGAAGTCCAGGCATGATGGCACACGCCTGTAATCCCAACATTTGGGAGGCTGAGGTAGGCGGATTGCTTGAGCTCAGGAGTTTCAGACCAGCCTAGGCAACATGGTGAAACCCCATTTCCACCAAAAATACAAAAAAATTAGCTGGGCATGCTGGTGCATGCCTGTGGTCCCAGCTGCTCGGGAAGCTGAGGCAGGAGAATTGCTTGATCTTGGAAGGTGGAGGTTGCAGTGAGCAGAGATCATGCCAGTGCACTCCAGCCTGGGTGACAGAGTGAGACCCTGTCTCAAAAAAGAAGAAGAAGGAGGAGGAGGAGGAGGAGGAGGAGGAGGAGGAGGAGGAGGAGGAGGAGGAGGAGGAAAGAAGGAAGAAGAAACATAAAGAAGACATACCTCCCCTCCCCTATCCCTACCCTGGCACTACTGTCAAAGATATCCACTGTCCTAACTTCCAAACGCCTTAAATGAGTTGTAACTGTTGTTAATAATACATATTACAGAAATTATTAAAACCATACAAAAATATTTAGCTTTAATTATGTTAGCTGGGCCAATTGTGTTTCATCTTTGCTGAGGTCAGAACAAGATGCAATGGGTGAAGGTTGAAACATGAGAGGTTTCAATCAATCACAGTTTCACTCTTGTTACCCAGGGTGGAGTGCAGTGGCCTGATCTTGGCTCACTGCAACTTCCACCTCCCAGGTTCAAGCAATTCTCCTGTCTCAGCCTCCCAAGTAGCTGGAATTACAGGTGTCCACCACCACACCCAGCTAATTTTTGTATTCTATTTAGTAGAGACAGGGTTTCACCATGTTGACAAGGCTGGTCTCAAACTCCTGACCTCTGGTAATCCACCCGCCTTGGCCTCCCAAAGTGCTGATATTACAGGCATGAGCCACCACGCCCTGCTAGAAGGTTTCAATTATTTCATTTTTTAAATAATAGGGATATGAGGCAGCAACCTAAGTATCTGAGGGGAACTGATTGATTATTGAGTATATAGTGTTATGACACTCATATAATGAAATACGGCACAGCAATACAGAATCAATAAATACTCATAGTGATGGAAAGATGCTAGTGAGATATCCCTACAGGAAAAATGTTTACATAAGAATGTGCATAAAATGTGATTGTAAAGATATCTAACTTGCATATTTCTGTATTTTTCAAGTCTTCTATTATAAGCATATAGTATTTTTATAGTCAAAAAATATTTTCTAAAGAAATGAGGGGAAGAGGGCTGAGGAGGCAGCTTTCCTCAAAGTCTGAAGCTACAATGAAGCATGAGGAATGCTCTTCATCACTGCTGAGGCCAGTGTGGGATCAAATGGGCTGAAGCTGAACCAGGAGAAGTTTCTTTTCTTTTAAGTTCAGGGGTACATGTGCAGGTTTGTTACATAGGTAAACTTGTGTTATGGGGGTTTGTTGTACAGATTATTTTTTCACCCAGATATTAAGCCTAGCCTAGCACCCACTCGTTATTTTTCCTGATCCTCTCCCCCCTCCCACCTTCCACACTCTGAAAGGCCCAGTGTGGTGTTCACCTCTATGTGTCCTTGTGTTCTCATTATTTAGCTCCCACTTACAAGTGAGAACATGCGGTATTTGATGTTCTGTTCTGAAACAGAAGTTTCCATTGGAAAGGAGATAGCATAACTGTGGGGAGAAAAAAGAGTTCCCCAGTGAAGATCTTCCTCTTCTCTAACTGAAACCTCTCTTTCATCAGCCTTCATCCATTGCCTCTTGTTCCAACCTCAGCAAAGATGAAAAACGATTGGCCTACCTCCCTGTCTACCCTTTGAAAGAGACCCACACTGTTCTCTTTGAGATGACATGACACGGTTCTTCAGGAAGTGTAAATGTTCAAACTGCCTTACAGATTCTGGGGGCCTCCTTGGTGGACAGATCAGATAATATGATGAGATCAGGGACTTGTGTTCTCACAGAAAAGAACTGGTGGTCTAACCATAACCCTCGCCCCCCCTCAGTTTACCAGGTCTCCACTCTCTGGGGAACACCTGACCCTGCCTTACAAACTGGCCACTTCTCTTACAGTTTTCTGTGCTAGAGTGAGGACGTGTCATATCCTTCAACCAACTGAAGACGTTTTGGCAGGACCTGCAGAGCACTTCCTGGCTTTCGTTCTTTCCATTTTTACCGGATTCCTAATACAATGCCTTTCAAGAATTCAACCTTTTGTGAATCAATAGAACCCAGGAAAAGGAGACACCTAGAGTGAGAAGCTAGGAGAGCCAATCGAGCACCCGAATTAGCACACAGTCCCACCACATACACTGCTTTTATACAAAAAAGGGTTTTTATTTTGCAAAAATAGTGTTCAATCTCTGATAGTTTTCATAGTGATATGAGGGAATTCCCCTAACTTCATTTCCCATGACCTCATAGTTCCAGTCTTTTCTGATATGCCCATCCTAGCCTTCTCTCTGAACTTTTCTCCACATCTCAAAAATTTCTTTCTTATTTACTTGATTTATAAGAATCACAAAATTGTGTTTTCTATTTCTTAATTATTGGTCTATGTGTTTTCTGTTCCTAATTATAGGTCTTTCTTTTATTTTTCTTTTTTTAAATAGAGATAGGGTCTTGCTATGTTGCCCAGGTTGGTCTTGAACTCCTGGTTTCAAGCGCTCCTCCCATGCTGGCCTCCCAAGCTGCTGTGATTACAGGCCTGAACCACCGTACCGACCTTAATTTTAGGTCTTTCACTGCTGGAGCATCACCACTTGGAATACTCCTTTTAAAAGAGTCTGAAGAAAAAATGTTACCCCCATCTATAGAGTTTTTATGGTTAGTAATCACCTTAGAGATCAAACAAATACAAGCCCTTCAGAGAAATATTTGCTGCTCCCTATAAAGTTGTTAATGAAGAGTTTGCGGTAGTATTATGTCTTTCCTGCAAAATCAACTTAAAATACAATGTTAATTCTGTAAAGCAACTTTTTGTTGTTTAATAAACAGAGCAGCATGGAAGTCACATGGAAGCCAAGAGTAATTTGTTCTACTCTTGAAAGGCTGGAACCCATCAAGGATGTCCCTTTTCTTTTCTTTTTGTTTTGAGATGGAGTCTTGCTGTCTCCCAGGCTGAAGTGCAGTGGTGTGATCTTGGCTCACTGCAAGCTCCGCCTCCCGGGTTCACACCATTCTCCTGTCTCAGCCTCCCGAGTAGCTGGGACTACAGGCGCCCGCCACCACGCCCGGCTAATTTTTTGTATTTTTAGTAGAGACAGTTTCACCGTGTTAGCCAGGATGGTCTCGATCTCGTGATCCTCCCGCCTCGGCCTTCCAAAGTGCTGAGATTACAGGCATGAGCCACCAAGCCCAGCAGGATGTCCCTTTTCTAAGTGATGTTCACTTGTTTGATTTTTAACTCTTCTTCTTTCCATGATTTTCAAAGGATTCAAAATAGCTACAAAGCATAGCATGATGCCTTTTGTGCATATGAAAAAGCAAATCTGGTTCTAGGGCTTAATGTTTGTTACTTGAGCCTGACAATAGACAATCTTGCCTTGGGCTATGCCAGTAACGACAGGAGATCAGGCTCCCAGTCTTCAGAGCTCAACCTTGCTGGCATTTGTTCCTCTGAGAGAAGTTGAGTGGGGAGGATAGCAAGTTCCCACAAACCTTAAAGAGAAACATCTGTTGCAGCTTGTGTGCTGAGTTCAGCAGGGGAGAAGCCAACCCAGGACCAGGTCAGATCTCAGTACTGGTCTCTATGCTAGATTGAAAATTACTAAGACAGTATCAAGGGATGCGTAAAAATCATTATGGTCAAAGTTATCATAATGATTTCTTTTCTTCTGGATTTGATGGGAAATGTATGTGTAGACACAGGTTGTGTCCAAATGACTGTTGTAAATTCAATAAAAAATGTTTAAAATAAACAAAAGGACACTATGACCACCACTGTATGATTGCATATGTTGGATGAACATTGGCCAGGCCAAAGGGCCACCACGCTAAACAGCAAGGGAGAAAGTCCCTGGCAAATGGTTTCCAGTCTGGTCTTACTCACTTTCATTTATACAGAAACAGCTGTGATATATACATGGCTCATCAATATTAATTTTCACATTGATGAAAAGCCACTCCCTGTCCTGGTGACCTTGAAGAAGTCACAGCCTCGCTGGGTCTCACTTTCTCTGTCTGCAAAATGAGCATAACAATATTCTCCCTATCTGCCTCAGCTGGTTGTTGCATATTGCATATGCATGAGGCTCCAACCTGTTTATTTTATTTGGCGAACAGCTAAGTAGTACTTAACTATGTGCCAGGCAGTGGTATTAACTCATTTATTTCTCACAACAATCCCATAAGAAAAAGTATTATTATTATTATTATCCCCATTTTACAGATAAGGAAACTAAGACATAGAATTTAATGACCAGCAAATATTGAACAACTGTAAATTATTAACGCTGAGGATTTTTGTGTCCTTCTGAACATGAAAGTGGCTAGCATTACCCATAAAATTCTGACTTCTACACCCCCGATTAATTTCCCACAAGCTCTCGGGCCTCTGAGATTCTGCTAGCCTTTTCTTTTCTGCACCTCCTGTCCTCTTATACATACTACCTTTGGTTTTTGTTTTTGTTTTTTTTTGAGACAAGGTCTCGCGCTGTTGCCCAGGCTGGATATCAGTGGTGTGATCATGGCTCCCTGCAGCCTCGACCTCCTGACTTCAAGCAATCCTTCTACCGCAGCCTCCAGAGTAGCTGGGACTACAAACACACACCACCACACAGCTAATTTTTGTGTTTTTTATAGAGACGGAGTCTCACCATGTTGCCCAGCCTGGTCTGGAACTCCTGGAGTGAAGCAATCTTCCCAACATCCTAGGATTACAGGCGTGAGCTGTTGCACCCGGCCATACTACCTTTGATTATAGTGTTCTATGGCCTTGTGTCTGCACTTTTCCGCATCATTCCTGGTTTATAAGCTTCTGGAGCAGACAGAAACTTCCCCTACCAAACCTGTCCCAGTACCACGCACCTGGTGCTCTGGGTGGCTGTTCAATGAATTAATTAGCTATTTATGAAGTAATTGTCACCACCTGTGCCTGAGGGGCATGCTCATTGGCAATGCTGTTTGGTTCAATCATAATGACTGTGACTAGCTCCCTTTTCAGGGGCACAGGACTCTGGATTAGCAAACTTGACATTTTCTGACCTCTTTTAATGCTGAATCACACAGGCATTCATATGTGTATTCACACCCTTCTCATGTGTCAACGGAAACTTTGGCCCAGATACTATTAACATTGTAACATTTTCTTTTGGTAAATATCAGTAGCCATCATTGTTTAAATGTGACCCGCAGCTATGCTCATAGAAATACAAAGTGGATTGGTTTTCTATTGCCACTGCAACAAATGGCTGCAAATTTGGAGACTTAAAACAACAGAGGTTCATTATCTTACAGATCTGGTCCAAAGTAGGTTGGCATGGCTGTGTTCCTTCTGGCAGCTTTAGGACAGAATCCATTTCCTTGCCTTATTCAGCATTTTTTTTTTTTTTTTTTTTTTTTTGAGATGGGGTCTTGCTGTCACCCAAGCTGGAGTACAGTGGTGTGATCTTGGTTCAGTGCAACCTCCAATTCCCAGATTCAAATGATTCTCCTGCCTCAGCCTCCTGAGTAACTGAGATTACAGGCACCTGCCACCGTGCCCAGCTAATTTTTGTATTTTTAGTAGAGTTGGAGTTTTGCAATGTTACCCAGGCTGGTTTCGAACTCCTGACCTCAAGTGATCTGCCTGCCTGGGCCTCCCAAAGTGCTGGGATTACAGGCGTGAGCCACCGTGCCTGACCCTTGTTCAGCTTTTAGAGGCTGCCTGCATTCCTTAGCTCATGGCCCTACTTCAGTTCAGCCTCTGCTGTGGTTATCACATCTCTGCCTCAGACTCTGACCTTCCTTTTCCCCTCTTTTAAGGACCCTTGTGCCTGGGCCACCAAAATAATCCAGGATAATCTTCCTCTCTCAAGGTCCTTAATTTGATCACATCAGCAAAGTCTCTTCTGCCAGGGATTTGTAAGGGAATATATTCATGGTTTCTGGGGATTAGGCATAAATATCTTTGGGGGCCATTATTCAGCCATCACAATAGGTGTATAGACATCTATCAGGTGGTATGTTACAACGGAAGTGAACTGAGTTTTGCCACATGTAAAAAGAATATTCACTAGCAGATTAAAAAAAAAAAAAAACTGTCATAGAACTCACTGCTGCGAGCTTGGTAACTTTCCTGTTCTTGCCCTTCGTCATGACAGAAAGTTTCACTTTGAGTCAGATCCAACGATATTTTGACAGTAGAATCTGCCAGCCTTCTGGGTGAGCCAGTGGCAGGATCCCTGGAGAAGTCTGGGCAGATACACGATGACAGAGGGTTCTGGACCCTGATCGCGGCTGGCCTTGCAGAGCGTTCATGTCTCTTTCCTACAGAAACAGTACAGCAAGAGCACAAAAGCTCTCTAGCCAAGACTTATCTGATTATCTCGAACTCCTGACCTCAAGTGATCTGTGGGCCTTGGCCTCCCAAAGGCTGGGATTACAGGCGTGAGCCACCCTGCTGGCTGAATATTTTTTTTGACCCACACTTTCATTTTCTTTATTTTTCTATGATACTGTATGAATACAAAGTTTCTAGAAAGCTACAAAATGTCTACCACTGTATCAAGAAGACATCAAAATGTGTCACTTTGCAAAGACATGAAAACATCTGCAGGAATTGACGCAAAAACAGCATTTGGCCGGGCGCGGTGGTTCACACCTGTAATCCCAGCACTTTGGGAGGCCGAGGCGGGCGGATCACAAGGTCAGGAGATCGAGACCACAGTGAAACCCTGTCTCTATTAAAAAAAAAAAAAAAATACATAAAATTAGCCGGGAGCGGTGGTGGGCGCCTGTAGTCCCAGCTACTCGGGAGGCTGAGGCAGGAGAATGGCGTGAACCCGGGAGGCGGAGCTTGCAGTGAGCGGAGATTGCGCCACTGCACTCCAGCCTGGGGCACAGAGTGAGACTCTGTCTCAAAAAAAAAAAAAAAAAAAAAGAATGACGAAATAGTTGTACTTATCTGTCATGAATACTAAAGTTATCACACATATGTACTGCAAAAGCTAGAATCCATTTTTTTCTTCACAAAACACTTTATTAAAAAATTCTGTGCACACAAACCCTATAATTTTCATATAACTCTCATACTAAAGATAAATTCACTTCAAGGCCAACACCTAGAACTTTGTTTTTTCTTTTTCTTGAGATGTACTCCCACTCTGTCACCCAGGCTGGACTGCAATGGTGCAGTCTCGGCTCACTGCAACCCTCACCTCTCAGTTTCAAGTGATTCTCCTGCTTCAGCCTCCTGAGTAGCTGGGATTACTGGCACCCGCAAGGACACCCGGCTAATTTTTTTTTTTTTTTTTTTTTTTTTTTTTTTGCATTTTTAGTAAAGACGGGGTTTCATCATGTTGGCCAGGTTGGTCTTGAACTCCTGACCTCGGGTAATCCACCCGCCTCGGCCTCCCAAAGTGCTGGGATTACAGGCATGAGCCACTACGCCTGGCCTCACTTAGAATATTTTAAAACCAAAACCTACCAGTAGCTAAACACAGATGTTAACAAATACAAGAAAATACAAGAATACTGTACTGCCAAGAGGTTTAACCAAATGCCTTTCAAAAGTTTCTGCAAGTAGGTTAAGGATATATGTGTGTGATTTTGCCCTTGCCTCATCTCTTCAATCTATCCAAGAGCAGCCCAGTTACCCAAAGGCAGGTTCCACAGCCCACTCTAACAGCACTGCGGCATCAAAGGAACTACCAACCAGATGAAATGCAAACTCTTTATGTGACAGACACAAAGACACAGACCACGAGAATCCCATTAAGTCATTTAGAAAGTGAATAAACACGTGGACAAACCAATGTAAATAAAATTTAAGCATATTACTAAAGAATTAAAGACTATTCAGCTTGCTTGCTTTCTCCTTCCTTCCTTCCTTCCTTCCTTCCTTCCTTCCTTCCTTCCTTCCTTCCTCCCTCTCTCCCTTCCTCCCTCCCTTCCTTCCTACCTTTTGAGAGCTCTGTCACCCAGGCTGGAGTGCAATGGTGTCATCATGGTTTTCTGCAGCCTTGACCTCCTGGGCTCAAGCATTCTCCAGCCTCAGCCTCTTGAGTAGCTGGGACCACAGGTGCACACTGTGACACCCGGCTAATTTTTACTTTTTTGTAGAGACAGCTGTCTCATTATGTTACCCAGGCTGGTCTTGAACTCCTAGTCTCAAGTGATCCTCCTGCACCGGCCTCCCACAGTGCTAGGATTAGAGGCATGAGCCACTGTACCTGGCCAGGTTTCTCTCTTAAATGTCACAAAAAAAAAAAAAAAAAAAAAGGTTGTCATTTTTCAGGCATGAACTGTTTTTACTTTCTTTCCCTTTGTCTGCAGCCACGAGCCTATTGAAAAAGGCCTACAGAAGGAAATCTTTTAAGGACGTAACAGAGAGATGTATTTTTTTAAAAAGTGTAGTTAATACATAATTTTCACAGTGAAACTAATCACAGAAAATGCCTGATTAAAAAAATGAAGTAAAAATAAGACACTGGTTTCCAATTAATTGACAACTAGATTCTGCTAGCCTCTCTTAGAGAAAAGGGAAAAGAGAAACAATCTTATCATGGACGGCAAACAAAAGACTCAGCCCGAGAGAGGCAAAGTCCAATGGAATCTGATCCCATTTTTTACTTTTTTATTGATTGATTTTTGTTTTGTTTTGTTTTGAGATGGAGTCTCGCTCTGTCGCCTAGGCTAGAGTGCAGTGGTGTGAACTTGGCTCACTGCAACCTCCGCCTCCTGGGTTCAAGCAATTCTCCTGCCTCAGCCTCCTGAGCAGCTGGGGCTACAAGTGCGTGCCACCATGCCTGTCTAATTTTTGTATTTTTAGTAGAGACGGGGTTTCACCATGTTGGCCAGGCTGGTCTTGAACTCCTGACCTCAGGTTATCCGCCCACCTCGGCCTCCCAAAGTGCTGGGATTACAGGCATGAGCCACCACGCTCGGCCCTGACCACATTTAATGATGAATGAGAGGGAACCTGAATGCCATCTCAAATACTAAAATGATGCAGTGTGGCATACGAGTGACTCAATGCAAATTCACAGAGTAAATTTAGAGTGTAGGAAGTAGGACGATACATAAAAATATTTCATCTTATTTCATGGTGCATGACTTCAAGTGAAACTATTCCTTGCCATGCAATACATTTTAAACACAAATCTTCTTTTTTTTTTTTTTTAGATGGAGTCTCGCTCAGTCACCCAGGCTGGAGTGCAGTGGCGCGATCTCAGCTCACTGCAAGCTCCGCCTCCCAGATTCACACCATTCTCCTGCCTCAGCCTCCCGAGTAACTGGGACCAGGCCCAGCTAATTTTTTGTATTTTTAGTAGAGATGGGGTTTCACCGTGTTAGCCAGGATGGTCTCGATCTCCTGACCTGGTGATCCGCCCACCTCGGCTCCCAAAGTGCTGGGATTACAGGCGTTAGCCACCATGCCCGGCCCAAACCGTCATTCTTAATGATACAAGCAACAAGTTTATGGGAGAAAACTATTGTCAAACAAAACATAGTAACAGTTAAAAAGGAAGCAGGAAAATAAGCCTTTGACTAATTTCTTCCAAATTGTGGTATTGTCTCGATAGGGAGAAGTTCAGAATGGAACTTTTGAATTCTAATTATCATTGTTTTGCTTGCAAGTAAGGCCTACTCTTTCTATTAGATTATTGGTGTTTTGCATTTATTCGTCTGCTTATATCTCTACTAATTAAAAAATAATTTGTGAAAAGTGCAGAGCAAATTGTGTCCCCATGCAGTTGCAGCCATCGCCTTTTCTGGTGTCTGCTCAGCCTGTGGGGACACATTTTTCTCTGCTACCAGCCCCACAGGTACCCTCACCTGTGCGTGTGTTCCAATGTCCATGGGCTGCTGGTCACAGCCATCTGGATTAAGGGTTTCAACTGGGCTGGGCACGGTGGCTCATACTTGTAATCCCAGCACTCTGGGAGACTGAGGCAGGCCGATCACTTGAGGCCAGGAATTTGACACCAGTCTGGCTAACATTGCGAAATGCCATCTCTACTGAAAATACAAAAATTAGCTGGGTGTGGTAGAGAATGCTTGTAATCCCAGCTACTGGGGAGGCTGAGGCAGGAGAATCGCTTGAATTTGGGAGGTGGATGTTGTAGTGAGCTAACACCAAAACTGGACAAATTGGGCCACTAAGAGTCTGTGTCACGTGAGGACTTTTGTTTGTGGCTGGGACTGAGGACCTATGAAGCCAGAAGCAGTTAGGTGCAGGGAGAAGGGAGAAAGGGCCTGAAAGAGGAAAGAAGGAAGCAGTGATAAGGCCAAGAAATGAGCGGGGGATACTCTGTGAAAATCCCAGGGCAGCTCCGAGAGCGGACGGCTTATTCCTTCACCTCTGGTGGCCTCGAGTGGTTTCCGTTTCTCCTGATGTCCTCCTGTCCTTGGAGTGTGACATGCCCCTGTTTTCTTCTGTTCTTTTTCTAGCTTTGTCATAAGCTAGCTTGAGTGAGTTACATGCAGCCAAAAGGAAACTTGAAGAGGATTTTGCACATTTTTTCCAACTGGTTGGCCTTTGTTGATGGTGCTTTTATCCTGAGTAAAAAAAAAAAAAAGAAAGAAAATTAACTTGAATAAAGTCCAATTTAGCTTCCATTTCCTTTATAAATAAAATCAATTTTTGGCATTTGTTTGTTTTTTGTTCAGATAGCCATTTGCACCTCAAGATTATGTAAATATTCACCTGTATTTTGGGGTTTTAAGTTTTTTTTCTTCTTTTATTATTTTTCCTTTCCTTCGGTTCTTATGTGGTTTTGGTTTTTACATTAAAATCTCAAATCAGTCAGAAATTTATTTTAGTATAAAGCATGTGGTATGAGAAACAGATTAGCCTTTACTTTTTTCCATTGGTAAAGAAAAAGAAGCACGAATTTTAAAAAGGGTTCCAGAAGCACTGTTTGGTATCTAGACTAGGTCCCAATTCCTTTATAAGTGCACTTTGGGTTCTCAAAAACCTTGAATCAATCATACTTCTGAAATTAGTCCTCTGCTGTTGGCGTGCTCTGTCTTCATGCATTACTGGACATGAAAAAAAGGAATAGTGATTGATTTCCTTCTGAGAGTTTGTTCCATGAATATTGGTACCCTGGGAGTGGAGCCTATAGTTTTACACTCCTTTGCATCTAGATAAATGTCTCCTAGTCTCTCACGCCTGAATAAACTCACTGCAATCAGCTTTTTTCCCTTTACTATATTCCTGGCATATATTTCAATAAAGACTGTTTCTCTGGAGAATAACTAAACTGAGGACATTGTGTTCCGTTTTTATGACGAGATACGTATTTCCCAAACAAAAGGCAAATCCTTCATTTCAAAGGGTTACAGGGATGGTACTTATAAAACATTCCAGCTGGTTAAATAAAGGGCACTGAGAAGTCAGCTGAAGCTATTAGCTGGCTCTGAACCCATAGCATATTCACTTGATTGCGAATTGGATAAACTTTTGCTCATTTGAAGCCCCTGCCTTTCATCACTGTGCTCTAAAAGAGGAAAATACGTTAACAGTCATGTTGGCCATGACTATCCAATCTGCCAGACTTGAGGTGCGCAAACCCATTGAAGGTAGCACCATCTTTATTAACATGTTTTCAACCACATATATGGTGGGTTGTCTGTGCTACTTTGCCTCTAATCTATAGGTCTCTCTGTGAATGTTTTGCCTTGGTTAGAATCTCATTTAGCTCTTGTTCCACTGCTTTGTATATACTTTTCTTTCTACGTCCTTCCTCCGGCTCCTTCCATTGACCACAATGTAGAAAGAAAATTCAATGCATGCTTTTCTATTGCATTTATAATTACTAAATAGTGCTCCCTGTTATGGTTTTTAATGTTAAAATGCAGATACTTGAAACATTTTCTATTTCTAGATTGAAAAGATAATCAGATTGTTCGAACTGACAGTGACTCAATGCTGATACTGCACATGCTTCGTTGTTTTGTTTTGTTGTTTTTGTTTTTGTTTTTAAATCCCAAAGCCGTGGATCATGGATGGATTCTGGACAAAGAAAATAAATAGTTCTTATATTATTCCTCCTGTTTTCCATTAAAGACCGCTGTGACCCTCCTCTTCTCTCTCCTCCCCCACAGTCCACAGCCCTCGACCTGCTGCCCAGATCCCATGTTACTTCCTACTTACCAAGAGCTGCCCACCCTTGTTTTTCTCTTGTCTTCTGTGGCACCACATTGCCAATTGCATAGTCCACTCCCATTCGTGCTGTTGATCTTTGCAGCCTCACTCCCAGTAGATGCCACACTTATCTTCTCTCTTACCTACACCGCTGAAGACTCAAATCAGGCACCGTTCACAGGGTCACACAATCTTCCAAGGCAGGGAGCTGCTGGCAGCTTGTAGATGCTGGTTGAAACCCTAGCACCTTCCCAGGCTTGTGCTCAGGCCAGCACATCACCAGGCAAGATCTCAAGGACTCATAGCCAACATGGCGGCAGATGCTGTTAATACGTTCACTTGTCCATTGATTGATAGGCTTTTGAATTTGTTGGCTGCAGAGCAGGTATGCCACTATCCTGGAATAAAAATCATACTTAATTTTCCTTTGTCAAAAGAATCTGTAAAAATTCTGTTAAATGTTTTGAAAAATGCAAAAGTGGGCCACGTATAATCCCAACACTCTGAGAGGCTGAAGCAGGAGCATCACTTGGGGCCAGGAGTTCAAGACCAGCCTGAGCAACATAGTGAGACACCATTTCATATTAATTTTTAAAAAAACAAAAGCATTAAGAAATCTGTGACTAAGAGAAAAACAAGAAGGCAAAGAATATTATGCCAAAGGAGCTACAGGAGAGAGAAGGTAGCAAGATGGGCTGCAGTCTTGGCCATCATTTGAATTCCTATTTAGTGATATGGCCCCCAGGTGCCAAATGTTTGTGGGTTTTTTTAATCTGTTTCATTTTTAATTTTCTCTAAAACATTTATCTATGGTTCAATGAATAAAAAGTTTGTGTTATTTATGGAGGCTAAATATAACCTCAAATATCCATAAATTCTAAGAGCAACGAGGAACCAAAAAAGAAAAGGAGACTATGGGGTAAAGGAAAGGACTCAATTTGATTTGGAGACACCTGCAACCTGGCTTGGAGGAAGATAGCAAAGAAAGCTGAAGAACAAGATAAAAGTGGCAGACAATGATGATGGCTTAATTTTGCCATTAGAAGATACATATTTTCTTTTGAATGTATAAAGTTTTATGAATTATTAGGACTATATAGATTAAAAGTAGAAACTCAATAATTATTTATTGAATCAATAGAAAAAAAATTTATCAATGCTCTCTTCTGAGCCAAAAAGAAAAAAAGAAAAAATTTATATCTTCAATAACATAATTGTCTGCCAAATTTATACCTCATCAACTTGGACTAGTTAGATTAGTTGAATTGAAGCTGTATATGGAAAATAAAAGACAGATAGCTGGATGGGATTGTACTATAGGTGGTCATGAAATCTCTACTCGTTTAAAATTACTAGGGTAGGCAATAGGATCTGTGGTTGTGTAAATTCACAGGACTGACCTTGGATTTGGCTGAGTTTTTTTAAGGATAGGGTCTATACACAGTCAAGCTAAACATAAATTGAGGCCTAATCTATACTGGTAGAATTTGTGTTTAAATGAATGATTAAGGGAGGTAAGTCTGACTGTAATGTACAAGGCAGATTAAAAGGAAAGGTAGGCAGACCACCAAGAAATGTGGTGCAGTGACCCCCAATGTGGGATAAGAAAGTATATTGGCAATAGCAATGGACAGGTAGGTTCACAACAGAATAGGGAATTAATAGGATTTAGTTTCATATTGGGCCAGAGAAAGAAAATGATGTATAGAAGACAATTCCTAGGTAGGGTGCTAAGGCAGTGTGGAGTAGTGGTTAGAAGTTCAGTCTTTAGGCTGAGTGCGGTGGCTCATGCCTGTAATCCCAGCACTTTGAAAGGCTGAGGCAGGTGGATTACTTGAGGTCAGGAATTCAAGACCAGCCTAGCAAACATGGTGAAACCTCATCTCTACTGAAAATACAAAAAATTAGCCGGGCATGGTAGTACAGGTCTGTAATCCCAGGTACTCAGGAGGCTGAGGCAGGAGAATTGCTTGAACTTGGGAGGTAGAGATTGCAGTGAGCTGAGACTGCACCACTGCACTCCAGCCTGGGTGACAGAGTGACACTTTGCCTCAAAAAGAAAAAAAAAAAAAGTTCAGTCTTTAAATCCAGGCAAACTCAGGTTTGAATCCCACATCTACTACTTACTATCTACATGACTTTGGGAAAGATGTTTAATCTCTCCAAGCCTAGTTTCTTCTGTAAAATAGTAGTTATGAGAAATCAATGAATGCTTAATGCATGGAAAGTGTTTATTATTGTGCCTGGAAGGACATGCATACTTACTGAAGGTTAGTGATCGTCATATTCTCTCTCCTCCACTTACCTATCAAAGAGTGTCCAAAAGGAAGATGTTGCTTTTTTCCCATAGCAAGGTGACCATTCGCTATCCAAATAGTCTAAACCAAAAAGAATGTTTAAGTGTGTTTCAGTGGTTACTTTGGTCGCAGCCGCTAGTCATGAAACCTCTCATGCAGATAACTCAGGCTGACCTAGTTGACATATAATAATCACTGTTGACAAGAATGATACTAGGTTCGTGTCATAGCATGATTTATTTGTACTTGGTGGGAAACTGTAACTGCCAAATTGCTTTCTTTTTGGAAGCCACAAATGAAAACCTTAAATTCACCTCCTCATATTCAGGAAAAAACAAAACAAATCCAATAGTAAAACAATTGTTGGGAGTTGAAGTTGATCAACATTGTTGTTGTTATCAAGGATCCTGGCATAAGTGCACTACATCACATTGCCAGCAGCGGCAAGTAACAATACTTTTTCAAGAGTCTAGATTGATACCTACATTGGCATTTCCTTAAAAATCCTTCACTACTCCCAGCACTGACCAAAGTGCATGTTTTCGCTTTGTTTCATACTGATACCACCTCTAATCTCTCACATACACACATTCATCCATGTATGCATATACACACACACACAGAGTAACTGCTCCTGGTGTAAAAAATATATAGCTCTGTCCGTTTGTGAAATTTTGCCTCCTGTTTTTGATTAACTGAAAGGGGTCAAGACAAAGTTTTGATAAATGGCAGAAGGCAGATCATGCAGAAACGTGTTATTCTGGCCAAGGAATGGCCTCAATTTGAGAATGTAAGATAAGAAACAGGAAATGAAAAAAACAGAATAAAAATCTCCCCCAATTGTAGAGTATATTAATAGTCAATAACTTTCTGGAGATCATTTCTCTTTCAACAAACAGGAATAGGCTCTTGGTGACTTCATAGCTAGCTGGGTATTGCTTTTCATGTGATACATGACCAAGATCCACACAAATTGGGAATAAAGCTAAATGAGCTATATTTTCCCAGTGACTGGCAATTCATTTTCTTTCCTTCTTTATTCCTTTCTTCTTTCTTTCCCCCTTCCTTCCTTCCTTTTCCTTTTCTTCCCTTTCCCTTCCCTTCCCTCCCTCCTTCCTTTCCTCTCTTCCTTTTTTCCTTCCTTCCTTCCTTCCTTTCTTCCTCTTTCTTCTCCTTAATTTTTTTTTTTTGAGATGGAGTCTCACTCTGTCACCCAAGCTGGAGTGCAGTGGTGCAGTCTTGGCTAACTGCGACCTTGGCCTCCCAGTCTCAAGCGATTCTCATGCCTCAGCCTCCTGAGTAGCTGGGACTACAGGCGCTCACCACCACACCCGGCTAATTTTTTTTTTTTTTTTTTTTTTCATTTTAGTAGAGACAGGTTTCACCCTGTTGCCCAGGATGGTCTCGAACTCCTGAGCTCAGGCAATCTGCCCGCCTTGGCCTCCCAAAGTGCTAGGATTACAGGCGTGAGCCACCATGCCTGACTCTTCTCTTTAAATTAATAGAATGTTTAGATCTCCACAGAGAATAATTTGTCAATTACATTCTTTTATTTATGCATTTATGTACTCAACATTTATTTTAAAATGCCTATTACATTTTAGATGACTAAAACACACTTTTCTTTTTCTCTCTTTCTGTTTTCCTTATGAGTAAGGGATATAGAAAGAAAGGACCGTAGAAGTGTAACTACTTGAAGAAATGGAAGAATGTTATAATAAAGTTAGCAGGAATCCCCTGGGAAGCCCCATATTTCACTTTAAGTGAGGCAACTTTTAATACTGGTGGCCCTGGACAGTTCTAGCAAATGCTTATAGCCCTAGGGTAATGATTAATAGGGCTCCCAGTCACTCCCCAAGAGTGTCCTAGTTTGGACAGTAAATTATATAGTTTTCATATATAATTTCAATTTGGAAAATCTAGGATCTATGTTAGGGCAAACATTTGATATGCTTCACATCTCTCACAGGTAAGAGTGTTTCCATGCCACAACCCCAGATGAAAAAAGTCTGAGAGAAATTTACTTCTGACTTCTCTCTGCCCGGCTTCTTCAAATGGGAAGAGCACTGATTGATTGGATTGCCAAAGTTGGGATGAGGAACTGAGCTTGCTCAACTGCCTTTTCTGGGTTTTTCTCACGTAGCTCTGGCTGCCGACACCTATGGCACACTCTGGTCTGCTGGTCACTATGTGGAGCCTATGGTTGTCCTTCTCTTTCAGTGCCTGGCTGGATACATCTGACCAATTTGTCTAGGGGCAGATATTGATAAACCCATTAGGCTTCAGATCTGACATTGCATTTTTCAATCAGCTTGATCAGTAATCTATTGACATTTTGATCTTCATTTGTTCGCTTCCTATGTCTCCGCATTTGGTTCCAAATTTGGGTGGAAATGTTTACTGAACTCCAAACCTCAACGTCTTGGTGGTTTGACTAGGAACCTGAAACAGAGGGGGATCAAAATAAAATGGAGATTGATGCTTCTAGTCTGATAAGGGCCAGAAGAACACATTTAAGTAGTTAATTCTGTTTTGTTTTTGTTTTTGAGACAGGGTCTCTCGCAATCACCCAGCCTGGAGTTCAGTGGCATGATCATGGCTCACTGCAGCCTTGAACTCCTGGACTCAAGAGATCTTTCCACTTCAGCCTCCCACATAGCTGAAACTACAGGCACATGCTGCCATACTCAGGTAATTATTTCATAGTTTTGTATGGACAGGCATCTCACTTTGTTGCCCAGGTTGGTCTTAAACTCCTGGCCTCAAGCAATTCTCCCTCCTCGGCCTCCCAAAGTGCTGGGATTACAGGTGTGAGCCACTATACCCGTCTTTGGCTTTAGTGTGAGGGGCTGAAGCTTGTCTTAAACTACAGAGACACAGCTTGACCTACTATTCCAGATGGGTTAAGGCAAGAATTATTTAATCAAAATGTTTTTGAACCCAGTATAGGCTTACTGGAAAACAGGCAGAGAATCAGTATAAGATATTTCAGACATTCTGCCAAGATAGTGTAGTAAAGTTTACTCTCCATCGTGTGGTGAGTTTTTTAGGCATGCTTTGCCTGTGCAGAGAAGACCTGAAATTTCTTTCGGTAGGGATGCAAATGATTGAATTAAGGGAGATATCTAAAGCCACATTATCTTATGAGCATCACCAGAAATAAAGCTCTTATTTTTATCTTCACTTGTATGCCTCTATTGATTTAAGGTCAGAATAAATAAATATCGTTTATTGACTTTCCTTTTTCATTCTTAGTAATTCAGTCATCTAATTAGATACACCAGAAGTCTATCATTTCTAGGACAAAAAGAGTTCGTTGTAGGATTTAAAAGATTCATGGAAAAGTGCCTTCCATCTCACAGTTTCTAGTCATCTTTTCAGTGTCTCACTAATCATGAAAGAACAGATGAGGGTCACTAAATATGTGTGAAAAATTAGCATAAAAAGGACAGGGTCTAACCAAGCAACTGAAGCTCAGAAGAAGGGAGAAAATAAAGGAATAGGAAACAAAAAATGGATTTAAAAAAATTCATTAAAGTACACAAAGACAAAAGACAAGATATTGCAGTCATAAAAAAGAACAGAAAGCTATAGAAAAAAGAACTGTTAAAAAAACAACAACAACAATGAAAATGCTCCTGGAAATTAAAACAATTGTAGCAAAAATGAAAAACTCTATGAAAGAATTGGAGTTGGATTAGAGACTGAGAAAATCTCCCAGAAAAAAAAAAAAAAAAATGAATGTAAAGCTGGAGGAATGGAAAATAAGAGACAGATGATGAAAAGTTTAGATCAGTCCAGGAGGTTCAACATCTTCAGAGTGGAAGTTCCAGAAAGAGAAAGTGAAAAAAATATAGAGAAGAAAATTATAAAATAAATAACTCAAGGAAGTTCCCCAGAAGGACACAAGCTTACAGATTAAAAGAACCTAAAGAGTGACTAAGCCAAATTAAACACACACACACACACATACACACACGCACACACAAAGGCTTATCACTGTAAAATTTCAGAACACTGGTCCTAAAAGCACCCAGAGAGAAGAAAAACATATGAACTCACAAATTTTATATAAAAGACAGCAAATCAAACATATCAAATTTCACGAAACAACTCTAGGAGCTAGCAAAAAATGATGCAATTCCTTAAATGATTTCTTTTTTTTTTTTTGGAGACAGAGTCTTGCTCTGTCACCCAGGCTGGAGTGCAGTGGCGCAATCCCGGTTCACTGCAACCTCTGCCTCCTGAGTTCAAGCGATTCTTGTACCTCAGTCTCCCAAGTAGCTGGGACTACAGGTGTGTGCTACCATGACTGGCTAAATTTTTGTATTTTTTGTAGAGACAGGATTTCACTATGTTGGCCAGGCTGGTCTCAAACTCCTGGCCTCAAGTGATCTACCCACCTGAGCCTCCCAAAGTGCTGGGATTAAAACAAACTTGAGCCACTATGCCTGGCCCCAAAAAAAAATGATTTGTAACTTAGAATGTGTATGCTGTCAAAATGTTAATCAAGTATGAAAATAAAGACATTTTTACACATAAAAGATCTAAATAACTGGGTGTGGTGGCGGGTGCCTATAATCCTAACTACTGGGGAGGCTGAGGCAGGAGAATCACTTGAACCTGGGAAGCAAAGAGGTTGCAGTGAGCCGAGATCATGCCATTGCACTCCAGCCTGGGCAACAAGAGCAGAACTCTGTCTCAGGAAAAAAAAAAAGTTCTAAAAAATATTTACCTCCCACCATCATTTCTCAGGAAATGAATATGAACTCCTTTAAGATGTGTGAGTAAACCAAGAAAGAAGATGACATGGGATCCAGGAAACGGGATGATGATGCACTCGGAACGGTAACTAAGGACATTCCAAGAATGATGGGAAATTCCAGGGTGATTGTACAGCAGGCCTTGGAGCTACTAGTCCAGATTGGAGTAATAGGACAAACTGCTCCAAAAGGATGTCTTAAAAAAAAATTTTCAAAAAGGAAAAAGAAAGAAAGAAAAAAGAAATTGAGAAATGTGTTTAAAATTGTTGAAAGGAGATTTATTCTACTGGCAGAGAGTTAGGGGATAGATTAATGATACAAAGAACACTAAGCAAATGAAAAGAATGAGGCACGTATTATCTCCAAGGAAAATAAAAACTGTACAAATAGCATATTCCATGGCTCATCTGTGCATACGAATATTGATTTAACCAAAACCTATGATATATTTATAGTGGTAAGAAGGAAGGTGGAGGGGGAAGAAGAAATGTTGAAGAGAGGAAATACTTTGAGCACAACAAATCTTCATTTTCCAAATAAGAAACCCTGTAGAGAATATCCAAAAACTATTAAATATAAATCAGTAGTATAGGGAAATAGATGAAATATGAAAACAAATACCAGGAAAAATAGCTAAAATAGATGAAAATGCTTTTATCTGAAGACTGAAACTCAAAATTAGGAAGGAGTGAGGTAGGGGAATGCTGGTTTTCATCGTAAGCAATGTAGAACTACTTAACTTTTAAAACTGTGCATATGCATACATTTAATAAAAATATAAACTAAATTTAAAAGTCTTCTTTTCTGGATCAAAGCCTGACTTGCTTTACAAGAGACTGGTTTTCATCCAATTTATCAAGTATTCCCTAAACACTTCTCCCTCTAAAATATATCAGCACTGCTTAATAAGAAATGAACAACAAATGGCTAATTTCATTCAATCATTTATTCAACAAATATTTATAGAAAGTTCTAGGCCTCTGGGATATATGGGTGAACAAAACAGAAAAAGCCCTAATCCTTTCAGAATTATATTCTCATAGGGTAATAGACAATAAATATTCACCTAAAAGATAGATACAGTACGTAGAATTTCATAAAGTAGGGCTGAGTAAAGGGATCACCCGTGTCACTGGGATAGAAGAGTGACAATTTTAAATAGAATAGAGTGGCCAGGGGGCCGGGAACAGTGGCTCACACCTGTAATCCCAGCACTTTGGGAGGCCGAGGCAGGCGGATCACCTGAGGTCAGGAGTTTGAGACCAGCCTGGCCAACATGGCAAAACCCCATCTCTATTAAAAATTCAAAAATTAGCCAGGCATGGTGGCACACACCTGTACTACCAGCTACTTGGGAGGCTGAGGAGGGAAGATCATTTGAACCCAGGAGGCGGAGCTTGCAGTGAACTGAGATTGCGCCACTGCTCTCCAGCCTGGGTGACACAGCAAGACTCCGTCTCAAAAAAACAAAACAAAACAAAACAAAAAAAAATAGAGTGGTCAGGGGTTGGGCACAGAGGCTCACATCTGTAATTCCAAACACTTTGGGAGGCAGAGCCAGGCAGATGAATTGAGTTCAGGAGTTGGAGACCAGCCTGGGCACACATGGCAAAACTCCATTTCTACAAAAAAAAAAAAAAAAAAATTAGCCAGGCATGCTGGCACATGCCTGTGATCCCACCTACCCATGAGGCTGAGGTGGGAGGATCACTTGGATCCGGGAGGTCGAGGCTTCAGTGAGCCATGATTGTGCCATGCATTCCAGCCTGGGCGACAGAGTGAGACCCTGTCTCAAAAATAATAATAATAATAATAATAAATAATAAATAAATAAATAGAGTGGTCAGAACAGATCTCACTGAAAAGGTGATAACTAAGCAGAGGCGAGAAGGCAGTGAGGAAATTAATCCAACAAGGGCTATTCTAGGCACATGAAAGGAACAGCACAACAGCAGGAAGGTAGGATCATGCGAGTGTTCTGGAAACACCAAGGTCAACGTGATGAAAGGTGGTCAGAGACTAATGCAGGCGGGAGGAGATGGCAGGCCTGGGGAAGGTGGTGGGCATTTGGATTCAGGGTGCAGAATCCTGAGAATAGTTAGGAGTCTGTGCAGACACAGGACGGCCTACACCAGGGGGCAGAAATGGAATTCCTGAGAAGTGGTCAGATTCTGGATCTATGTTAAAGGTAGGGCAGACAGGAGATACCTTTGGACCAGGTATGGAGTGAGAGGGGGGAAAAAAGAGTCATGGATGACTCCAAAGTTTTTGTGCTGAAGAGTGAAGTTGTATCCACTGGGATGGGAAACAACAGGTTGCACAGGCTGGGGAGACAATCAGGTCAGGGTTAGATATAGACAGTTTCCATGTCCAAGCTTAGTTAAGAGAGGGTGAGGTGCTCTGGAAGCCGATGAAGAAAGAGTTGGGGAAGAGGGAGTGATCAACTGTGTCAAATGCTGCTGAAAGATCAAGGGAAGGCAGATGAGCCAACAAGGAGGTTATGGGAGATTTTAAAAGAGCAGTTTCATGAGAGGGATGAAGGGAAATTCCACAGTGGGGTGAATTTAAATTAATATGTTCAGATGCAGTGGCTCATTCCTGTAATCCCACCACTTTGGAAGGGTGAGGCTAGAGGATTGCCTGAGGCCAGGAGTTCACGACCAGCCTGGGCAACATGGCAAGATCCTGTCTCTACAAAAAACAAAAATTTTTTTTCAGTTAACCAGGCATGGCAACATACACCTGTTGTCCCAGCTATTTGGAAGGCTGAGGTGGGAGGATCACTGGAGGCCAGGCGTTCGAGACCAGCCTGGGCCACATAGTGATACCCTGAAAACTCATCTCTACGAAAATATTTAAAAATGAGCCAGGTGGGCCGGGCGTGGTGGCTCAAGCCTGTAATCCCAGCACTTTGGGAGGCCGAGACGGGTGGATCACGAGGTCAGGAGATCGAGACCATCCTGGCTAACCCGGTGAAACCCCATCTCTACTAAAAAACACAAAAAACTAGCCGGGCGAGGTGGCGGGTGCCTGCAGTCCCAGCTACTCGGGAGGCTGAGGCAGGAGAATGGCGTAAACCCGGGAGGCGGAGCTTGCAGTGAGCTGAGATCCAGCCACTGCACTCCAGCCTGGGCGACAGAGCGAGACTCCGTCTCAAAAAAAAAAAAAAAAAAATGAGCCAGGTGCAGTGACCCAAGCTTGTAGTCCCAGCTATGTGGGAGGATGAGGTGGGAGGACTGCTTGAGCCCAGGAGTTTGAGGCTGCGGTGAGCTACAATTACGCTACTGCACTCCAGCCTGGGTGACAGAGTGAGACTCCAACTCTAAACAAAAAAGTAAAAAGAAAATGGGAAGAGAAGATGTGGAGATACACAGAGATCACTGTTTTCAGGATTTTTGCCTCAATGGGGAGCAAAGTAACAGGCTGGGTGCTGGCCAGGAAAATCATGTTAAGAAGAGAGTTTTCTTTAGTTGGGAGAAACAGTAACACTGTGGTTTGCTGATGGTGATGTGTGGCATAGAATTAATATATTTGATGATGCAGGAGAGAGAGGAGAGCTTTCCTGAAGCAGTGTTCGGAGTGGTCTAGCACACAGTGGAGGGATGTGGTTTTGGCAGGAGCATGAAGAGCTCACCTGTGCTAACGGGAGGAAAAGCAGAGAGTGGAGAGCAGGTGCTGGGCGGTGGGAGATGTAGTGCCAGGCAGGTTTGGAAATCTCCTCTAATAGCTTCCCTCTGATTCAAGAAGCAGGAAGCAGGAAGCAAACTGGGCGCGGTGGCTCACGCCTGTAATCCCAGCACTTTGGGAGGCCAAGGCAGGAGGATCACCTGAGGTCAGGAGTTCAAGACCGGCCTGGCCAACATGGTAAAAACCCCTTCTCTACTAAAAATACAAAAATTAGCCAGGCATGGTGGCAGGTGCCTGTAATCCCAGCTACTTGGGAGGCTGAGGCAGGAGAATCTCTTGAACCCGAGAGACGGAGACAGCAGTCAGCCAAGATCAGGTCATCACACTCCAGCCTGGGTGACAGAGCAAGGCTCTGTCTCAAAAAAAAAAAAAAAAAAAAAAAACAGAAGCAGGGAGAGGAACAACACACACTGGGGCCTCTCAGGCGGGCTGGGGGAGAGAGCATCAGGGCTTAATACCCCGGGGATGGGTTGATAGGTGCAGGAAACCACTATGGTACACGTTTACCTGTGTAATAAACTTGCAACTCCTGCACACGTAGCCCAGAACATAAAGCAGGAAGCAAGGTTATTAGCTAAGAGTGAAGATACCTGAGGTGGTGTTGAAGGTTTGAAGGGAGAATGGGTGTGAAATAAACACCCAGAAGAGAGAGAGGGTGAACGAACAGACTAGAGGAAGACAGCATAACGGGTGATCATTTGTAAGGCCCAGTTGAACTTCAGGGTCACCCCCTGCCTTAGTTTGTTCAGGCTGCTATCACAAAACGCCATAAACTGAGTGGCTGATAAACAGCAGAAATTTATTTCTCACAGTTCTAGAGGCTGAGAAGTCCAAGATAAAGTTGCCAGCAAATTCAGTGCCTGGTGAAGGCTTGATTCCTCAAAAATGGCACCTTCTGTGTTCTCACATGATGGAAGGAACTGGCTAGCTCTAGTCTCTTTTATAACGGCACTAATCACATTCATGAGGGCTCTGCCCTCATGACCTAATCACATCCCGAAGGCCCCATCTCCTAATATCATCACCTTGGCAGTTAGGATTTCAACATATGAATTTGCGGGGTGAGACAAACGTTCAAATCATAGTACTGCTCTTCCCATCCATCATATCCTGTTTTGTACATTTGTGACCTGTTTTAAGTGTCAACAAGGAAGCAAGGCCAGATGCTGTAGCTCATGTCTGCAATCCCAACACTTTGGGAGGCCAAGGTAGGTGGATTGCTTGAGGCCAGGAGTTCAAGACCAGCCTGGGCAGCATAGTGAGACCTCACCTCTACAAATGAAAAATCTAGCCAGGTATGGTGGTACGCACCTGTGGTCCTAGCTACTCAAGAGGCTAGGCAGAAGGATCACTTGAGCCCAGGAGTTCCAGGCTGCAGTGAGCTGTGACTGCACCACTGTCCTCCAATCTGGACAACAGCATAAGACCCTGTTTCAGAACAAACAAAACACACACACACACACACACACACACACACACACAACACACACACACACAAGCAAGAAGAGAAAAAACCTGAATTCAGTTTGAAGCGGTCTCCAAATTCCTATATTTTGATGATGAGAAACACAATAAAATGGATTTCAACACGCTCCTCATCATTTTTACATCCTCAGTCATAAAAGAAGCAGGGCCCTCCCCTCCCATCAGGGGCATAGAAAAATCCAACCAGCACTTCCGTGAAGCCTTCTGAATTCTTTTTTTTTTTTTTTTTTTTTTAATTTTGAGAGAGTCTCGCTCTGTCACCCAGGCTGGAGTGCAGTGGTGAGATCTCGGCTCACCGCAACCTCTGCCTCCACAGTTCAAGCAATTCTCCTGCCTCAGCCTCCTGAATAGCTGGGATTACGGGCGCCCACCACCACACCTGGCTAATTTTTGTATTTTAAGTAGCGATGGGGTTTTTCCGTGTTGGCCAGGCTGATCTCGAAGTCCTGACCTCAACTGATCCACTCACCTTGGCCTCCCAAAGTCCTGGGATTACAGGCATGAGCCACCACGCCCAGCCAAATTATTTTAGTCAAGAGTACTAACTAGAGAAAGAGGAGAAGGGAAGGGAGAAACTCCTTCCACAGTGTCAGTTAAATATTGGAAGGAATGATAAATTTAGAAAATTGCCATTTTGCATTCCCCTGTATTGATTCAGGCAAAGATCAACAATGTACAGTAAAACCATTGGGGGAAAGACTATGGAGAACAAGTTATTCACACAGACTCAAAGCAACACTCACATATCACTTACAATTTACAAAGGAAAAGCCTATCTTCACCTTTGGAGAGATCTGGTGGGCATCGCCTTGGGAAAGTGATCAAACTTAGCATCCACATTATAAACCCCAGATGGGATGTAGCAAGAAATATACAAGCGTACCAATGTGGCATTCTTGGCAAAATTGTCTGACTTGAATCTAATCATAAGGAAACAATCAGACAATTTCAGAATATTGGGACAGCCTACAAGACCAGTTGGCCTGGATTTTTCAAAAACAGTCAATATTTTGAAAGAAAATAAGAAGTGGGAGGATGGTTCTTGATTGGAAGAGACTTCAGAGACTCAATACCAATGCAGAGAACCTGGATTTGCATCTTGGAGCAGAAAATAGAAGAGGTATAAAAAGACATTTTGGAGGTATCTGGGGAAATGTGGATGCGGATTGTAGATTATTAGATAATAGTGTGGAATTAATATTTATTTTTATAGGAGTAATATTTATATCATGTTTCTGTAAGATGCTGCCTTCTTTTCAGGAGATGTTGGCTGAAGTACTTACAGGTAAAGTGTTACATTATCACCACCTTATTTTCAAATGTTTAAACCAAAAAAAAGAAAGTGGGGTGTGTGTGTGTGTGCGAAGTATATGCATGGGTATATATGAAGAGAGAACAATAAAGCAAATGTAACCAAATGTTAATACCTGGTGAATCTAGATGAAGGGTATATGTGTGTTCAACTTTTCTGTCAATTTGACATTTTTCCTTCCAACTCTTAGGGAAATGAGGCAAAGAAATTTAAAATTTTAAATAAAAAAATGTTTAAAGCAAAAATTTCCAATGAAAGTTAGATTTTTAAAAAGCGCCCTATCGGTGGCAAGTTGCTGAAAGCACCTTCAATGCAAGACAGTGAATAGGAGACCAGGGTCATACGAATCCCAAGTTTTCTTTTTTGGAAGCAGTGATTGCTACATTGTTTTCCATTCCCAAAACTTTCCTAAATCTCAGCATAACAAATAGTTCTGCAGGATTTCCAAAACTGCCTAACTGTTTCCATGTTTGGGGCAATGTTTTTCTGGGTACCAAAACAAAAAATAAATTTTCCCTGCCCTTCTGAGAGAGCATGAGGATATTAGCTTTCCGTGGCTTAGTGGGGATTTTCCCACTAGAAATCAGGATGCCCTGATTTCTAGTTTCCCCCAGTATAAACTCAGAACATGACTCATAACAGAGAGTATTGCCAATTGGGACTGGAGGGCTAGAAGCGCCATAGAGGAAAATGCAGCTTACCCTTCTAAAATTCTTCCCTTAGAACTCAAAACTCACTGAAATGCTGAGCCCAGTTTAAAGTCATGCAATATAAGAGGGTGTGAAAAACTTGGACAAGGCTCTAAACTCACGAAAACGACTTCAGGATTAAAGGCTTGGAGGACAAGTTTTCTGAGGAAGGTCAAAGAGAATGAATGGGCTGTTTTGCTAGGAGATGAGCAAGTATGTGGCAATTTAATGCTGGTTCTTCAGATGTACCAAGAGAATGGCAACCAGATGCTCCCTGCTGCCATGAGAACAGGAAAAGCAGAAACTGGATTGCCTTAATGAAGGAATTCATTCTGGGAAGGTTGTTAAAAAGAGGTTGGGCATTATCAGAAGGACCATTCTAGAGAACTAGACCCACTCTCAAAATGCTCTAAAACTTGATTGCAAATTAGTTGCTTTTTGTTTTGTTTAGTTTTTTTGTTTTGAGACAGTGTCTTGCTCTATCCCCCAGGCTGGAGTGCAGTGGAGCAATTACAGCTCACTGCAGCCTCAAACTCCTGGGCTCAAGTCATCCTCCCACCTCAGCCTCCCAAGCAGCTGGGACTACCACCATGAGCCACTAAGCCTGGCTTCAAATAAGCCAAAAAAAAAAATTAAAGCAATTTGTGCTATGAAAATGTTAATTAACCCAGAAAATTCCTAGTCTAAATGCCAACTTAATCAGTAGATCCTTCTTTCATCTATCCATTTTTTTTCTTCTTCTTTTTGTAACCTACCTACCAGAGAAACGGGATGCCAAGGTCTTCCTTCAGGGATACAAACATTTCCTCATCACACGAATCTCTTGATCACAATGACGTGGCAGAAAGCTTGTTCTGAAGCATTGTTGAGGGCCTTTCAACTTGTAAATTATAGGAATGTATTATTTAATGTGTTTGGCCTGATGGCTTCATCTTCCCAATTATGTTTATTTTGATAAGCATGCTAATTGGTCTGGGGTAAGAGGGTGAGGGTGGAAATTAGGATTATAGTTAAAATATGCCTGGGGGAGGAGAGCCTCTTGTGAGTAAACATCTTCTAATCGTAATTCACATGAATTGCACATGAAGCTCATCAAGATTTGGCGCCACTGCAGATCTGAAATTAGCTCCATTCTTCCTTCATCATTTTGCCTTCTACCCTATCTGAGAAAAGTTATCGCTTTCCTTTTTCCAAGGGAGCATCTCTGCTCCTAACATGGCAGAAAGAAAGAAAACGTGACTGAGAAACTAATAAAAACACTGAGGCTGAATGAGATTTTGTCTCAGAAGAGTTTTAAATTGAGAGATCCCATAGTCAAAGCAATGCGACTTTCTGTGAACAGTGGGACAAAGTACAAATGTGTTCCTCGCAGGAAAGCAGATTTAGATCCTCCCAAGAGCTCAGCAATGATGTATGGTGCCAATTACTGTTGTTTGCTTTTTATTTTGGTTCATCTTTCTCTCGCTTACCCACACCCAACTTTGTCATTTATGCCAGGCTATCGCTTATGACAGTCACAGCTTCCCAAAGAACCCCCAATTTATGCCAGGCTATCACCTATGACAGTCACAGTTTCCCAAAGAACGCCCAATCCCTGCTAGTCCCTTTTCCAGCAAAACTGGAAACTCACAGGATTTGCTCAGTCTTCCTTGCAGTTTTATGTCATGTATGTCTGGGAGCTGAGTCCCTTCTGAGAATGAGAAGAAAACAATTCTCTGTGTAGTTATGTACTCTGGTATGGGCATTTATCTGGGGTTTGGGAAAGCCTCTAAAGCAATGAGGAAGGAAATCAGAAAAATCCCAGGTGTTGCATTTTGGTGGCCTTTGATCATTTGGGAGAAGGCTCAGGGTCTGCTGTCTTCTCTTTCTATTGAGCTCAGAGCGCCATCTCTTGTCCTCCCAGGTAATTACAGGTGGCAATAGCTCTCGGAGCACTAAAGGATATTTCACTGGGCTCTAGAATCTTCACATTCAGTATCAGGAGCTAGGCTATGAGAGCGGTTGCCACCTGTGAACAGTATCTTTTTTTCCTCTCACCAGGCGTCCTCGTAGGAGTGACATCATCTTTAAATCCTATGTGGCAATCCCTGACGCACCGTCGTGATGCCCACAGAAGACAGGGCGACCTGGAAGTCCAACTACTTCCTTAAGATCATCCAGCTTTTGGATGATTATCCGAAATGTTTCATTGTGGGAGCAGGCAATGGGGGCTCCAAGCAGATGCAGCAGATCCTCAAGTCCCTCCGAGGGAAGGCCGTGGGGCTGATGGGCAAGAAACCATGATGTGCGAGGCCATCTAATGGCACCTGGAACACAGTCCAGCTCTGGAGAAACTGTTGCTTTGTATCCAGGGGAATGTGGGCTTTGTGTTCACCAAGGAGGACCTCACTGAGATCAGGGACATGCTGCTAGCCAATAAGGTGCCAGGTGCCACCTGTGCTGGTGCCATTGCCCCATGTGATGTTACTGTGCCAGCCCAGACTGGGGAAGACCTCCTTTTTTTTTTTTTTTTTTTTTTTTTTTTTTTTTTTTTTTTTTTTTTTTTTTTTTTAAGACAGAGTTTCCCTGTTGTTGCCCAGCCTGGAGTACAATGGCATGATCTGGGCTCGCCACAACCTCTGCCTCCTGGGTTCAAGCGATTCTCCTGCCTTAGCCTCCTCAGTAGCTGGGATTACAGGCATGCACCACCACGCCCGGCTATTTTGTGTGTGTTTTTAGTAGAGATGGGGTTTCTCCGTGTTGGTCAGGTTGATCTTGAACTTCCGACCTCAGGTGATCCGCCCACCTCGGCCTCCCAAAGTGCTGGGATTACAGGTGTGAGCCACTGTGCCCAGCCTCATGTGTACCCAATATTTAGCTACCACTTATAAATGAGAATATTTGGTATTTGTTTTTCTGTTTCTGTGTTAATTCAGAGGATAATGACCTCTAGCTGCATCCATGTTGCTGCAAAGGACATGATTTCATACTTTTCATGGTTTTGTAGTATTCCTTAGTGTATATGTACCATTTTCTTTATCCCGTCCGCCATTGATGGGCACCTAGATTGATTCCATGTCTTTGCTACTGTGAGTAGTACTGTGATGAACATACAAGGGCAGGGTTTTTTTGGTAGAATGATTTGTTTTCCTTTGGATATATCGCCAGTAATGGAATTACTACTGGGTTTAATGGTAGTTCTGTTTTAAGTTCTTTGAGATATCTCCAAACTGCTTTCTGTAACGACTGAATTAATTTTCATTCCCACCAACTGTGTATAAGCTTCCCCTTTTCTCTGCATCCTTGCCAACATCCGTTTTTTTTTGTTTTGTTTTGTTTTGTTTCACTTTGTAACCTATTTACGCCAGAGGTTGCTTTTTTTTTTTTTTTTTTTAAACCAGACTTTGGGCAATGACCTTGAGCAGTAGGATATAAACAACTTCCATAAGCTTAGCGTTCCAATAACGGAACACTAGGCATAAATGGCCTGATAATAGCCATTCTGATTGGCATGAGACAGTATCCCACCGTGGTTTTGATTTGCGTTTCTCTGATTAGTGATGTTGAACATTTTTTCATGTTTGTTGGCCGCTTGTATGTCTTCTTTTGAGATGTGTCTGTAAATATTAATAGTATCTTGACAGCAAATCCAGCACTCCTCTTCATTTGAAATTGATTTTTGGATCACATCAATGGGAGCCCCCAGCTGAGGTTAAGTTCTTTATACTTATACCACCAGAATCAGTCTTCTTTCAACCAGTGGCTTGCTTTCCATACATTTCAGAACATGAGACATCCCAAAATATCACTCAAAAATAATACTTTTGGTCTACATGCACACACAGGTAACACTGAGGCCACTTTTTGTCATTTTTTGATGACCCACCAATAGCAACAAACCACATGTACAAAGATCGATTTCTGGCAAGTAATTGCAAGTCTAGCCACACAAACCTATCGAAGATAATTGTTCTGAATCTTCAGAAGCCAAAGAAACAGAAATGTCAGAGGTGTTCAAACCAGAGCAACTCTATCTTGAGTAGGGGCTGGGTAAAACAAGGCTGAGATCTACTGGACTGCATTCCCAGGAGGTTAGGCATTGTTAGTCACAGGATGAGATAGGAGGTTGGCACAAGATACAGGTCATAAAGACCTTGCTGATTAAAAAAAAAAAAGTTTGCAGTAAAGAAGTCGGCCAAGGCCGGGTGCAGTGCTTACACCTGTAATCCCAGTACTTTGGGAGGCCAAGGAGGGTGGATCACGAGATCAGGAGTTCAAGACCAGAAGGCCAATATGGTGAAACCCCGTCTCTACTAAAACTACAAAAATTAGCCAGGTGTGGTGGTGCACACCTGTAATCGCAGCTACTCAAGAGGCTGAGGAAGGAGAATTGCTTGAACCCGGGAGGCAGAGGTTACCATGAGCTGAGATGGCACCACTGTACTTCAGCCTGGCAACAGAGCGAGACTCCATCTCAAAAAAAAAAAAAAAAAAAAAAAAAAAGATGAAGAAGTTGGCCAAAACCCGCCAAAACCCACCAAAACCAAGATGGTGATGAAAGTGACTTCTGGTCATCCTCCCTGCTCATTATACACTAATTATAATGCATTAGATGCTAAAAGACACTCCCACCAATGCCATGCCAGTTTACAAATACCATGGCAACATCAGGAAGTTACCCTATATAGTCTGAAAGGGGAAGAACACTTAGTTCTGGGAATTGCCCACCCCTTTCCCAGAAAACTCATGAATAATCCACCCTTTGTCTAGCATATAATCAAGAAATAACTAAGTTTTCTTAGCTGAGCAGCCCACACTGCTGCTCTGCCTATGGAGTAGCCATTCTTTATTCCTTCACTTTTCTAATAAACTTGCTTTCACTTTATGGATTTGCCTGGAATTCTTTCTTGCACGAGATTCAAGAACCCTCTCTTAGGGTCTGGTTCGGGACCCCTTTAGAATAACAGAAAGACTGAAGAAAATAAAGGGGACAGCAGATAAACAGAAAAAGGAAAATAGTGTTGCAAAAAAAAAAAAAAACTGCAATTTCCATTTTTATAAAGTAAGAGGGGGAATGAATGATAGATCCTCTGAACAAAAAATAAAAAGAAATGTAAGGGGTGATGGCCAGAAGGTGACAATTAAATTTTATAGACAGTAAAATAGGCCAGGTATGGTGGCTCATGTCTATAATCCCAGCACTTTGGGAGGCCGAGACAGGAGGATTCCTTGAGCCCAGGAGTTCTAGACCAGCCTGGGCAACATGTGGAGACCTCGTCTCTACAAAAAATTAAAAAATTAGCTGGGCCTGGTGGTGTGTGCCTGCAGTCCTGGCTACTTGGGAGGTTGAGGAGAGAGGATTGCTTTAGCCCAGGAGTTCGAGGTTGCAGTAAGCTATGATCACACCACTGTACTCCATCTAGCCTGGGCAACAGAGCGAGACCCTGTCTCAAACAAAACAAAATAAAACAAAACCCAGTAAAATAAAATGAACAATAATTTGAATTACTTGGAGATCCAATATCTTGATTTTCCAAATCAACTAAACATGTTTATTGATAGATAAATGAGCATAATTTTGTTAAAAGCAGGGAACCCTCCCCAATCAACTACTTCTGACACACACACACAGACATGTACTCACTCTTTGTAGAACCAGAGAGGGACTAATAATCAAATAAACTAAGTGTAAACCATCTAGGAAAAGTTATTTTTCTTCTCCTGAGTTTCTCCCAGGCTGGATTGCAGTGACGTGATCTCAGCTCACAGCAACCTCTGCCTCCTGGGTTCAAGCAATTCTCATGCCTCAGCTTCCCAAGTAGCTGGGATTACAGGCATGCACCACCACCCTTGGCTAATTTTTGTATTTTTAGTAGAGATGGGGTTTTACCATGTTGACTGGGCTGGTCTTGAACTCCTGACCTCAGGTGATCCACCTGTCTCAGCCTCCCAAAGTGCTGGGATTACAGGCATGAGCCACCATGCCCAGGCTCTCCTGAGTTTTTACACTGCAGCATAAAGAGCTTTGCCTCAGAGATGAGATTATCAGCCATACTGACATAACATCTCTCATCCCATGGCCTTCATTCTAAAGGATCTGGTTCAAACCCTGGGGCAGACAGACGCTTGTGTGACCTTGGGCAGGCTTCTTAAATCTTCCCTCTGGGTTCCCTCATCCATATAATAGGGACGTAACAATAGTACGCACCTCAAAGTGTTGTTCAAAGACTATACAATGTAGGTAGGATGCTTAGAACAGTGCCTGGCAAGTAGTGAGAATGATATAAAGTGCTGGCTTTTACTATTATTATACGAAAATCAGGGATTCTAGTTCTTCTTTTGGTGGCCAACTTCACGTTTTCTCCCACTGGTGTTTAGAGTGTTTGTTCTCATGCATATGAGCAACTCCTCACTGTCTCAAGTTAAGCTTTTCATGTGACAGTCACTCCTTCCTTACTCAGCACAGGGATAAGGGATGGGCGGGGGGGTGTACTAGTTCATTTTCACACTGCTGATAAAGACATACCCGAGACTGGGCAATTTACAAAGGAAAAAGGTTTAATGGAGAACTCACAGTTCCATGTGTCTGGGGAAGCCTCATAATCATGGCAGAAGGCAAAGAGGAGCAAGTCACATCTTACCTGGATGGCAGCAGGCAGAGAGCTTGTGCAGGGAAACTCCCCCTTATAAATCCATCAGATCTTGTGAGACTTATTCACTATCATAAGAACAACACAGGAAAGACTGCCCCCATGATTCAATTACCTCCCACTGGGCCCCTTCCGCAGCACATGGGAATTCAAGTTGAGATTTGGGTGGGGACACAGGCAAACCATATCATTCTGCCCCTGGCTGCTCCCATGTCCTCACATTTCAAAACTAATCATGCCTTCTCAACAGTCCCCCAAAGTCTTAACACATTTCAGCATTAACTCAAAAGTCCTCAGCTCAAAGTCTTATTCCAGAAAAGCCAAGTTCCTTCTGCCTATAAGCCTGTAAAATCAAAAACAAGTTAGTTGCTTTCTAGATACAATGTGGGTACAGGTATTGGGTAAACACAGCCATTCCAAATGGGAGAAATTGGCCAAAACAAAGGGGTTACAAGCTCCATGCAAGTCCAAAATTCAGTAGAGCAGTCAAATCTTAGCTCCAAAATGATCTCCTTTGACTCCATGTCTCACATTCATGTCACACTGATTCAAGAGGTGGGTTCCATGGTCTTGGGCAGCTCCACCCCATGGCTTTGCAGGGTACAGCCCCTCTCGTAGCTGTTTTTATGGGCTGGTATGAACTGTCTGCAGCTTTTCCAGGTGCATGGTGCAAGCTGTTGGTGGAACTACCATTCTGGGGTCTAGAAGACAGTGGCCCTCTTCTCACAGCTCCACTAGGTGATGACCCAGTAGGGACTCTGTGTGGGGGTCTCAACTCCACATTTCCCTTCTGCACTGCCCTAGCAGAGGTTCTCCATGAGAGCCTTGCCCCTGCAGCAAACTTCTGCCTGGACATCCAGGCATTTCCATAAATCCTCTGAAATCTAGGCAAAGGTTCCCAAACTCCAATTCTTGACTTTCATGCACTGGCAGTCTCAATACTATATGGAAGCTGCCAAGCCTTGAGGCTTGCACCCTCTGAAGCCATGGCTGGAGCTCTACATTGTTCCCTTTCAGCTACTGCTGAAGCGGCTGGGACACAAGGCACCAAGTCCCTAGCATATTAGCATAGAGACCCTGGGTCTGGCCCACGAAACCATTTTTTCCTCATAGGTCTCCAGGCCTGTGATGGGAGGGGCTGCTGTGAAGACTTCTGACATGCCCTGGAGATATTTTCCCCATTGTCTAGGGGAAACATTTGACTCTCCGGTACTTATGCAAATTTCTGCAGCTGGCTTGAATTTCTCCTTGGAAAGTGAGATTTTCTTTTCTATCACATTGTCAGCTTGCAAATTTTCCAAACTTTTATTTTCTTTTTCCCTTTTAAAGTTGAATGCTTTTAACAGCACCCAAGTCACCTCTTGAATGCTTTGCTGCTTAGAAATTTCTTTCACCAGATACCCTAAATCATCTCTCATTAGTTCAAAGTTCTGCAAATCTCTAGGGCAGGGGCAAAATGCCGCCAGTATCTTTGCTGAAACATAGTAAGAGTCACCTTTACTCCAGTTCCCAACAAGTTCCTCATCTCCATCTGAGACCACCTCAACCTTGATTTCATTGTCCATATTGCTATCAGCATTTGGGGCAAAGCCATTCAACAAGTCTCTAAGAAGTTCCAAATTTTCCCATATTTTCCTGTCTTCTTCTGAAGCCCTCCACACTGCTCCAACCTCTGCCTATTACCCAGTTCCAAAGTCACTTCCACATTTTCAGGTGTCTTTCCAGCAGTGCCCCACTCCACAGGTACCAATTTGCTGTATTACTTTTTCATTCTGCTGATAAAGACATAACCAAGACTGGGCAATTTATAAAGGAAAGAGGTTTAATGGAGAACTCACAGTTCTATGTGCCTGGGGAAGCCTCACAATCATGGCAGAAGGCAAGAAGGAGCAAGTCACATCTTACATGGATGGCAGCAGGCAAAGAGAGCTTGTGCAGGGAAACTTCCCCTTATAAAACTGTCAGATCTCATGAGACTTATTCACTATCACGAGTACAGCACAGGAAAGACCTGCTCCCATGATTCAGTTACCTCCCACCAAGTCCCACCAACACATGGAAATGCAAGACAATATTTGAATGGGAGACAGTCAAACCATATTGGGGGAAAGTGGAATTGGGGCTCCTGGGGGAGTCTTCCCTCAAGAGTGGGTGGCTAACATGAAACCTGAGTTTTCAGCAGGCCCCATAAATCCCAAGTGAATGGAAACCCTATATATCATGAAAAGGATAGAAATGTGGGGACCTGTTAATATTTATTATGTTAACATATATAATATTTTATGTTTTAATAAAAGAAAGCCATGTTTTACTGATTACCAAAAAAATCCCAGTCTTTACTGGCTGTTTTATTTATTTTTATTTTTATTTTTTTGAGACAGGGTATCATTTTGTTGCCCAGGCTGGAGGACTGTGGTGTGATCTTGGCTCACTACAACCTCCACCTTCTGGGTTCAAGCAATCCTCCACCTCAGCCTCCTGAGTAGCTGGGCCTACAGGCCTACACCACCATGCTGGACTAATTTTTGTATTTTTACTAGAGATGGGGTTTCACCATGTTGGTCGGGCTAGTCTTGAACTCCTGATCTCAGGTCATCCACCCGCCTCAGCCTCCCAAAGTGTTGGGATTATAGGCATTAGCCACTGCACACGACCTACTGGTTCTTTTAGTTATGAGTTTAGCTCAAAGCGAGTTCATGTTAGAAATCAAATGTAATCCTTCACAATCTGTGAAATTTACTTTATTGTTATTATCTATTTATTTTTTCATGCAGAAACCTATGCATTCATCCATCCAGCCAGTTGTTTTTTAATTCTGTTGAGCATTTATTGGAACAGAGATAAAAGATGCAAACATCAACGATGCTCAGAGGATTAAATGGAGGCCGGAGACAAGGGGATAGATCATGACAACACTGGTGATGGCAGACATGCCCTGGTGTGCCCAGAGCACTGCAAAAGGTGCATCTGAGGCTGAACACAGGGGTTAAGCATGGCCAGGAAAGGCTTTCTGGATAGGATGGTGCCCAGGCCAATCTTGCAGGAAGAAGCTATTGGCCAGAGGAAGACAGGGAGGAAGGAAAGTTCAGGCAGACAGACACTGGCCCAGGCACCTTGGTGAGGAGACCCTCCCAGTGCTGTTCACTTCTCAAAGTGGAGCACCTCTATCCCCAGGGGTAATTTAAGGAGGAAATGTGAGACATCTTTTGAACCTGCAACTTTACTCGTTAGTGAGAAATTTTAAATAAATAAGTAAGGTGTCTCAGGAAGGTCAGAGCTAAGATTCATTTGTGCCTCCCACCTCTCCTCCAAAAATCTAGCTTTGTCTTTACATTCTGGGTGACACTTTCTGAATGGGGCTTGGATTTGAATGGGATCCAGGAACCCCATGGGAAAAATCTGAACCCTGTTCACAATTGGAGTTCATTAGAAACATATCTGAATGGCTGAGAGACCCAGTGACAGGCTGTGGAGGACAATGGAGCCTTAGGATTAAAAAAAAAAAGAAGAAGAGGCCAGGTGCGGTGGCTCATGCCTGTAATCCCAGCACTTTGGGAGGCTGAGGCGGGCTGTCTCTACTTAAAATATAAAAGTTAGCTGGGTGTGGTGGTGTGCGCCTGTAATCCCAACTACTCAGGAGGCTGAGGCAGGAGAATCACTTGAACTCAGGAGGCAGAGGTTGCAGTGAGCTGAGGGCATGCCACAGAACTCCAACCTGGGTGACAGAGTGAGACTCCATCTCAAAAAACAAAAAAGAAGAAGAAGAAGAAGAAGAGGGAGGAGGAGGAGGAGGAGGAGGAGGAAGAAGAAGAAGAAGAAGAAAGAAAGAAAGAAAGAGAAAGAAAGAGAAAGAAAGAGAGAAAGAAAGAAAGAAAGAAAGAAAGAAAGAAAGAAAGAAAGAAAGAAAGAAAGAAAGAAAGAAAGAAAGAAAGAAAGAAAGAAAGAAAGAAAAGGCACTAAGTGAGCAGATCTGGTGGAGAAGGTCAAACTCAGCAGGAGAGCGGTTGAGTCAGGGACAGCGATTCCAGACAATGTGGGCTGTGCTTGTCCCTCCCACGGACACCCCTCCCTCCATCCCACCTGAGCCCAGGAGAGCCTGTCTGCTCTAGGGTATGAAAGATGTAACCTAGGAGCCTCCTGCATGAAGGGGCAGAAAGAGAAAGGAGAGACCTTTCTCTCAGGCCAGAGAGGATGGGTCAGCAGAGCAGAAAGGGGCCCAAGGCCACCACAGTGAACCCGGGTGGCAGAACACAGGGCTTACTGAACTGCTGGCCACCGATACAATTTAGGGGAGTCACCCCCATTCCTTTCTGGCTCCTGAAAACGAGAGAAAGGAAAACGAGAGAAAGGAAAACGAGAGAAAAGGATGCTGTTTGAACAGTCTTCCCTGAGAGGTTGTATATTCAGTGAACTTAGGGACGAGCTATCAAAGGGACAAACTGAAAGGATCCACAAGCTTGGAGAATGAGAATCAGGGCATACATGAGACCCCTGCAAGTTCCTAGATGAACACAGGACAATAAAGCCCTGGAAAAGAAAAAAAAGACAGATGGGGGGAGGAGGGGTCTTGAGGTCTTGGAATTGGGTCATTTCTGCAAATTCAATCACAGTTCTCAGTTCAGGTAACACCTAGGTCCAACCAGTCAATTATATCCACCAGTGTGTGACTGAGCTATATGTTGCAGTACAAATGCGAAATTGCAGTCATTTTTGAAATCAAATACAAGTTTTTGAAAAATTTTAAAGATACCTTTGCACGGCTTTCCCAAACTAGAGTGTGATTTCACCCCCTCTGGATAAGGGGATGTCAGTGGAATAATTTGAGCAACTTGGCATCCAGAGAACCAAGGATCCTGTGGTAGAGTTCAATATACAGACGGGGTGGGGAAGGTAGAAGAAGAAAGAGATGGCTGGAGAAGTAGGCAGACCAGCCAGGGCCTTTGGGCCCCACCCTTCTCAGGGTTGCCCATGCATGGGGTCTCTCCCCGATCCCATCCCAGTCTCTGGGTGTCCCCTGCTCTCTCTCTCTACCCCATCAGAGTCACTGCTCCCAAAGCAAGTTTACCTTAAATTTCCTCTGCCTTCACCTGTCAAGTGAACCTGTCCTGTGCTCTCCACCAAGATACCAGATACATATTTGAATCCCCGGTAAGATGTTAGAGCATGCAAATAAATACATATGTTAAGATGTTAGAGTATGCAAATAAATACACATTTGTAATATTTTTCCTTTTTCTTTTTCTTAATTCTAAATCTCCTGCATATTTCTGTTTTTTATAGTGGTATCTCAGAGACAATTCCTTAACTCAAAGGCTGATTATTGGCAGAGCATTATAAGCATTTGCAGGCATGAAGGATACCTGTTCACTCTCACATTGGGTGTACGCCTATTGCAATTTTAGTGTATCGTATTGTCTTTTACTTTGTTTTGGAAACCAGGACTTTAGTGTATTGAATAAGATCCGGAAACTTAGAACCAGATGGACCCAAGTTTAATTCTTAACTCTACCATTGTCTGGAGCACGTCACTGGAATCCTGGGAGCTCCTGTTTCCAAACTTGCAAAGGAGGGCAATCGTAGCTCCTCACTGGGCTCTGGTGGAAATGTCAGTGAAATCTCTGGTGTAACGTCTTGTGTCTCTACCCAGCTGCCATTCCCTTCCTTCTTATAATAGAGCCACTTCTCATACACATGCTGAAGTTGGAAAAGTTTCTTTTCTATCACAGAAAATAGAATCTGGGGTGGGGGCAAGAATACTGCTTTTCTGCCCTGCCTTGTTGGGTGTGTGAAATTGTGACTAACACCTTGAAATTATGAGGGATTCCCCTTCTACCCAGAGTGGCAGAGTGAAAAGATGCCAGAGCCTCCACGGCTGAATTAACCAAGCTAGGACTCGACTACCCACGGAGTCTCTATCCTGAGATGATAAACTCCTCTTAGCACATTTTCAGCTGGGTATTCTGATATTTGCTATCAAATCATTCTGATGGTTTTGTTTTTTGTCTGTTTGTTTACATTTTGATGTTCTACATTTTAGAAAAGTCCATAAAAGGACTCAGATAATCTTAACTATCTTGATTTTCACTGATTACTCAGGATGAACCATTTCTAGGTGGCCTGTTAATTTAAATAAAAGATGCAGGTGGTCTAGATAAGCAACCCCCCCAATCTGTGCTCACTAGCCACCAGACACAACAGAATCAGAACAGGGAGAGACTGTTTTGACTAGTTACCACAAAGCATCTCAAACTTCATACATCCTCAAATGAAAGATCAAATTAGTCTTTTCATAAAAGTGAAAGAGAACAGTATTTAGTGTTACAAAAAGCCCTGGCAACTAATGACAGCATGCTAAAATGAACAATTGTTAAAGAAATGACAATTTCAGAAAAATTTGTGTCTTCACCCATGTGACTGCAGTGGAAATGTTACACTGGGTGATGGTATTTGTTAAAATACGTTTGTGTCCTCCCGTATTCAGTTTGATTCAATATGGTATTTTCTTGGAGTTTCTGGGGGAGTCACTGGTACCTAGAGTTCTTGGACAGGCAGTGGGTATCTGGCTGGCACTGCCTGTCACTCCCCTCCCCAGCCCAGCACTAGTCTCCCTGCCTGTCTTTTCACATCAAGAATTAAACAAATTCTAGCAGCCTGATGCGATTTAGGAACAAGCTGAGGTTTTTTCCTCCCTTAGTCAATAATGTATTGTTGTAGAATTGGAATATCTTTTACAATCTCATTGTAACTCAATCTAATCTTCATTTAAATTAAAAGTAAATTTGCAAAGCAAAAGGAACAATGGTAACCTGCCCAAATCATTTAGACCAATGAGACACTTGAGAAGATCAACAGGGATTTGGGTGGGGGATAGAGGAGGCAAAAACAAGCCGGTTGGCTTGTTCTCATTTGTTTTGACATACGGCATTTTCCCAGATGCAAAGCTGGGTTTACCAGGTGGGACAGTTCAACTGGAATTTCAGTTCACCTCCAAAATGTTTTATCCTGGCACTGTAAGGGGGCATGAGGAAACTTTTTTGGAGTGGTGGGAATATCGAATATTTCCATATCTGATACCTTGATTCTGGTGACACGTATATGACTGTTTGTCAAAATTCATGGAGCTGTACACATTAAAAAGTGAACTTTATTAAATATGTTATTGAATGTAAATGTTAAACCCGATTTAAAATAAAATAAAATTTTATTAAAACAAAAAAGAAGATACCGTGTTAGTAATTTCACAGGCCAAATGCAGCCAATTTGAGTAAAATCATTTTGCCCTCTTTTGAAAGGGCATTGAGGTTTCTGTTTATTTGTTTGTTTGAATACTTTACCTCTATTCTATTCTGTTATCAAGTCTCTTCCAGGGAATATCATTTCAGATGCTGCAAACTTGAGTTTACTATAGAATCCTTGTGA